>NC_071286.1:31084865-31420287 GCF_943735745.2 Anopheles bellator
GTGCAAGGTCAAGATCATTGCCAAGCCCCGCGAGAAGGACGAGGAGAAGGCCAAGAAGAAACCGGCCAAGAAGGAGGAGGAGAAGAAGATGGAGGAGGAGGAGCAGAAGGTGGAGCTCAAGAAGGGGGAGAAGCGGGAGCTGGACCAGAAGGGCGCGGACGACGAGAAGGTGAAGCTGAAGAAGGTTGAAAAGAAGGAGGTCGAGCTGAAGGTCGAAGAGCAGAAGGTGCAGCTGCGCAAGGTGGAGCAGAAGGACGGCGAGCTGAAGGTGGAGGAGAAGAAGGCCGAGCTGCGGAAGGTCGAGCGGAAGGAAGCGGAACTGAAGGTGGACGGCGAGAAGGTGGAGCTGAAGAAAGTCGAGCGCCGGGCCTCGGAGGCGAAGGTGGAGGAGAAGAAGGTCGAGCTTAAGAAGGCTCCGGAGCCGGAGAAAATCGAAATCAAGGTCGAGGAGGCGAAGAAAGTCGAAACGACGAAGGAGGAAACGATCCAGATCAAGGTGGAGGAGGACCGCCGAGGATCGATTCCCAAGATTAAGGAGGTAACGATCGGAGACACCCGCCCGCCACACGCTAGCTGGCAAACTAACTTGCGAATCGTTGCAGGAACCGGCACCGGCTCAGAAAGGACTGGAAGCGCCGAGCATCGAGATCATCCGGGACAAGGGGAGCCGCCGCGGTTCGTTCATGGACGATCGTCGCCCGAGTCTGCTGATCAACGATGATGTAAGTAGCCGGCGCCTGTGGGCCTGCATGGGATCAGAGGTTCTGGTTGGGCTGATCGCGCGATCAGCGATCACTTCAATGTGTCAATGTGCCCCGTGTTTACTCAAAACCGTACGCCCTTCTCATCGATTGTGTAGAACGCGTGGTTGTGTCGCCATGCTAACGTTTCAACGTCCTGAAACGACTGAATTTGTGTTCCTAACAGTGTTCTACTCTTCTCGTTACTTGTCTCCGTTGTTCTCCGTTCTCCGGCGCGACGCGATTCGGTCTTTGGTACCCGCCGTTCCCGCCTCGCGTAAACAGTCCAAACTAAGGCCCGGTGAGGTGGTCGACGAACGTAAGGTGAATATACGCAGCTGGTTGGTCTACAGAGGCAGAGGCCCGAGTACAAGTCCTGTTCACTCAAATGCTAAGCTGACCTACCGACGATTGTGTGCGCGGGGCTCTGACGGGCGCGAGCAGCGCTGCAGCGTTACCAGCGTTACCAGCGTTACGAGCGTGCCGTGTGGCCGGGCTATCTCTTGGAAGCGCGCGGTTTCCGTTCACTACTAAGGTACTGAGTACCTGGTTCTCGTGGGGCTGCTACTACCAACAGCGAACGATCGATACCCACACCCCACCCCTGTGTGAACACCCCCCATTCCGGCCGTCAGCCGTTATGCGCTGATCGTGGACGTGTTCAAAAATAGACTCGTGCACTTCTGAGGAGGGAAGCAGATTAATGCGCTTGTTGAAAGTTTGGCGATTTCGCGAGCGCAGCCCCGCCGCCTGGGGCCATGGCAAAAATAGCGGAAACTCTGTTCTCTGTTCGATTCTCTTCGTGAATCAGCCGGTGCTCCGTCGCCAGTGATTTGCTCCGTCTGAGTCTTCGCGCTTCGCGCTCTCCGAGCTCCGAGATGATTTATTAGTAGTTTGAACACTCGGAAGCCTGGGGGGGAGGGAGTGGTGGTGGCGGAGAGCGAGGGGTTGGATTACGAAAATTGATTACCGACATACGAGCCAGAGCTCGTTGCGCTCGGATCTCTTCAATAGGGGAACCCGCGCGAAGGGATAACACGGAGCCCAACGCCCGTGGATGTTTACTTCGATCGCAAGAATTTCAATATTAATATCGAACATCTTTCTTTCTTCCCCCCCCTGACCCTGACCCTCCCCTCTTCGTCCATGCTGCATGTGTGTCTGGGTGATGTGTTCGCGGATTGACGTGCATTTGCGCGCGCCTGGGGTTTTCGCGATGTTATGGAACGCAACGGGAACGCCCCGCCGTGGATCGGTGTGTGCGTCTGGGTCCCGGTGCTGAACGGATGACGGGCTGACGATTAAAAATATCAAATATCATCTGGCACGTCTGGCGCCCCGCAGAAGCGACGACCATCAATCGATGTCCGTCGCCCGAGCATTCAAGATATGGACGAGAAGATCAACCTCCCGTCGACGCCACTGCGTGCCATCGGGGACGTGGGCAAGGCTGCCGTCATCGTGGACTTCCAGGAGAGCTACTCGGCCGTGGAAGGTTTGCTACCAAACCCCCCCTCCCGTGTTCCGCTTTCGCCTGCTTCCGCTAACCGCTACGCAATCGAAAACCCCGGAGTGTCCGTGGCTCCGTGGCACGGCTTTTCCGCTCGCAGTGCTGTGTGCTTGGTGGCCGATCGGGTTGTTGGGACCGACGCGGACCCGAGTGTTGGGCAGTACATGTTTGGGTTCTGATGGGTGGTGATGATTGCAGATCAAACGGGCTACATTTCGGTGCAGGTCGAGGGTAACCCGGCACCGACCTGGAAGTTCTTCAAGGGTATCACCGAGCTGGTCGATGGCGGTCGCTACAAGCATCACACCGACGGCGAAAGCAACACCATCACGCTCTGCATCCGCAAGGTGAAGCCGAACGATGAGGGCAAGTACAAGGTGGTGGTCTCGAACGCGCACGGCGAGGACAGCGCGGACGTGCAGCTGTACGTGTCCGACTCCAGCGGCATGGACTTCCGCGCCATGCTGAAGAAGCGGAAGTACGCCAAGTGGGGCAACCAGGAGAAGGACCCGGACTGGGGCGACCTGAAGGAGGTGGAGAAACCGAAGCCGCAGCTAAAGAAAGTCGAACGAGTATGTGTGTTGTTTCTGTACCGTAACAGTGTGTTCCGCCCATCGGTGCTAACTACTGGGCAACGTGTAGCGACTCCGACACCGGCCTTCCCGACGTATCCTAACGCGTGTCCGTTTTCCTCCCGTAGAAACAAGATACGTTCTCCAAGCCGCTGGTCGACATCACGTGCAAGGAGGGCCGCGAGAAGAAGGTAGTGTTCGAGGCTACCTTCACCAAGCCCAACTCGAAGGCGAAGTGGTTGTTCCGCAAAGACGTGAGTAGAGTGAACGGCCCGGTCCGGTGTGCCTGGTTTAAACTGAATCGCCGCTGTCGCCGTTGTCCCCGCAGGAGATCTTTGTTGGATCGAAGTACAAGATGAAGGCGGAAGGGGACAACTATACCTGCACGATCTTCAACCCCAAGGTGGAGGACGGTGGCAAGTATACGGTGGAAATTGCCGGCATCTCCTGCTTCGCCTACCTGAACGTGGAGGAAGCGGACCCGGTGTACAAGTTTACGAAGAATCTGAAAAAAGCCGAGAAGGGCTTCCTCACGCACGACTGCACGCTCGAGTGTGCGGTCGACAACTCGCTCGCCCCGATCGGCTGGTACAAGGGTGAAACGAAGCTGGAGAACAACGATAAGTACGTGATCGGCAAGGACCTGAACGGCACGGTGACGCTCATCATCAAGAACTGTACCGCGGACGATGCCGACTCGTACCGGTGCCAGATCGAGAAGCAAACGGACAAGACTGAAACGAAGCTGAAGATCCTGGAGTACAACTACAAGTTCACCAAGGTCCTCAAGAGCCAGCAGCTGTTCGTGAAGGACACCGTGACGATGGCCTGCGAGCTGGACCACGTGCTCGGCAAGGTGGAGTGGTTCAAGGGCGACGAGAAGATTGTCGAAAGCGACCGGGTCCAGATCGTCAAGGACGGCCGCAAGCACAAGCTGGTGCTGAAGGACGCCGCCAAGACGGACAGTGGCGTGTACCGGTGCGTCAGCAACGCGGACAAAACGGAAGCCGAAATCTTCGTCAAACGTGAGTCGGTGTTGGCGGCCGCTTTTTTCGATCCAGCGCAACATTTTACGTTCGCCACGTTGCTTCCGTTCTAGGGCCGAACAAGTTCATGATGAAGCTGAGCGACACGGTGGGCAACGAGACCGAGAAGTGCACGCTGGAGATTAAGGTACAGGACGAGGAGGCCGACGTGGCGTTCTTTTTGGGTGAAACCGAGCTGAAAAAGGACGGCCGCATTGACATCATCAACCAAGGGGACGGCACGCACCAGCTGGTGTTCAGCAAGCTGGAACTGGCGGATGCCGGGGAAATTCGTTGCGAGTGTGGCCCACTGACCAGCAAGTGTACGCTGAAGGTCAACAAGAAGGAAACGAAACCCCGGTTCGAGGTACCACCGAAGGTGGAAACCCCGGCCAAGGTGGAGAAGGTTCTGGAGGTACCGTTCACAAGTAAGTATGTCCGTTCGGCGGTGCGGTCTCGATAAAGCATGGCCCAGTTAGAATCGCGAACAATTGCATTAGCTCTATCTCGGGGTTGGTTTCACTTGGGAAACATATCAAGGTGTTAAATTGAAGGTATTTTATTGTACTTTAAGAGAAAATTTTTAGAAATTTATTATGTCGGTCATCGGATGAAATCACGAACTTTCTTTGGAATGGGCGCCATAATTTTCTGAACAATCTTCTGGTCCACCTCAGCGGCTAATGTGATACAATTTCTCGCCATCTCTACAGCATCCCACATCACCTTTCCAATATTTTTCAACTTCCCATTGATTGTTGCCCAATAATTTTCGATTGGGCGGAGTTTAGGGCAACTTGGTGGGTTGATATCCTTTGTGAAATCCATCTTATTGTAAGAGTATCACAGAACTATATCGCTGCTGTAGTGGCAGCTTTCCAAATCAGGCCACAACGTTGCCGGACCTTTGTGTGACTTAATAAATGATAGAACACGCTTTTTGAGGCACTCTTCCTTGTATAGAGTTGAGTTCATCGTCGTGTTTGTGATGAAAACCTTGATTTCTGTCCACAGGTGCAAATTCCTTGTCATATCATTAATGTTTTTGCGCAAATTTATTGGCGAATACAAATTTGATCTTGGAGAGGACATCTCCTCGTCCCGGGGCGAGATAAAATGTTGGTCCAGGAAGCCGTCCAAAATCAAATTTCACGTATGTTTCGTCGTCCATAAGCAAGCATCCTTTGTACCTCGTCAGAACCTTCTCGTACAACTAGAAGCGCGTGTTTTAATGACTAGATTTTGTGTAAGTGTCCTTTTCGGATGCTTACATGCAAGGAAAAAACAGTAGCAATATCCCGAACCGAAAGTCCAGGATTTGCCTCGATTGATCTTAAAACCTTCCAGTTCAGCTGCCGATTGTATGTTCCACTACGACGTCTACTCTGAATCTTTCAATCTACGGTATTGGGTTCCCAGAAACGGTTAGGCACAGCATATATAGTTGATTTTGCAAATTTTTGTGTTTTTGAGATTTTTAAAGTAGACCACGTGGTGTTTTCGACGTGATTGTGCAGAATTATTTTTCTTCTTTCGAGTTCAATTAACACTAGATATACCACCGTTTTCAATAAACCTATTTATACCAGACCAGTCAAAATGACTGGTCATGTGAAAAATTGTTCATTATGATTTCAAGTGTTTATTCACTCTGTATACATGATAAAACAAGTTTAGTAATGTTAATTGTAAACGATAAATGGATTTGTATACATTTTTATGAAACAAAACACTTAATTTTTATCACTTAGTTGGATAATCTATATATTAGTGTGTGTGTACCACATTTTCTTTAAAATTACTGAACCAATCCGCGTGAAATTTTGCACAGCGTAGTTTTGTGACCACGGATTGTGAATAGGAAAGTTTGATCCTCCCACACCTCCGAGAAGGGGGGGCTCCCCTTACAAACGTAACGTAACGTAACGCCCCATACGTAACGTCTCCTACGAAACGTCCCATACAAACGTTTTCGAGCAAATCGAACCGAATTCAGCAGGCGGGGGTTTTAGGGGTGGGGAAATGTTCTGGTGAATGTTTGAAGTCCCTCCCCTCTTTACAAAGGGGGGCTTCCATACAAAATCTGGGTGAATCTCAGAAAAATTCGGATAGTTTTCAAGCAGTTTGAGCCAAACTCACCTGGTGCGAGTTTTGACATGTATTTGGTTCCATTATAAAATGATACAGTTTCAGGTAATTTCTTAGAAGCTTAATCAATTTTTACATGCTTATGTCTTGTACTTAGCATAAGCACTTTCTTATTTTATTTGCTCTTATAGACAGTAAGCGAGCATCCATTGCAAGTGTACCGTGAACGTTGTGAAAAGTGCCATGCTGTCTTTTTTCAGTTTGCAACTTTTCGGCAGTTCCCTCTTGTTTGCGCGTATAGTTCCAACCAAAGAAGTGTTTTCAGATCTTAGCCCTATTGACAAAGGAATACTTGTAAAGAAATTATCGGTTGTTACAGTTCCTCCCTTCATGGTATACGGCTCAAGAAGTTTTATTACCACAAATTCGCTTAGGGTCGTTGAGGCATTTCGAGCCTCCTCTTTTCATAAATATGGAAAACCATACCAAATCACGGTAATATAAGCTCCCGGTTTGAAGCAGTTTTGACTATTTTCAAAACAAAATTTCTCAAACTGTTGAAACTAAAGCGAATTCGTCTGTTTGCAAACGTTGACTCCTCTGATTTTTATTGTCGAAACAAATGTACTGTAGGATCTCGGTAAAATCACGTCGACTTACAGTACTGGAAAAAAGGATGGTCCCCATTTGTTGCTCCACAAATATTGAAGTCTCAAAGTTTTTTCTTCATATGCTCCACGTGCGTACAATATTGCAAGAAATGCCTTCAATTTTGCATGCGAAATTGTCCAATTTTACCCTAAAACTGTAGAGGCTTCTAACCTGTTGACGATCATAGGTACTTCAATTGGGATGTCGGCGCGAAGAGAAGAGAAAGGGGTGCGGTAAACAATTTTTTTGTTGCACACACCAACGGTCTGGAGTACCAAAACTACGATTCAGAGATCAATAGATCTAGAAATAGACATTCTGAGCAAAATTTGCCGTTTTGGCCTGAATTTCTTCATGGAAACAAGGACCAGTCATTTTGACTGGTATGGTATAAATCTCAAAAAAAAAAATTATTTTTTTTAACTAAAGTATATAAAAAAAATTTATTTATAAAATGGATTCTTTACTTAGAACTATTAAATGTCGTAACATCATTTCGGGGAAAAAAAATTATATGTACTGGAAATTTGCAATTCAAACAGTGTTAAGCATAACTTTCCATAAACACCACGTACTAAGATGAAACTTTCAGCACTGAAAGTCGAATGTTTGCTAAAGATATGACTATCAACGCTTTTTGAAATCCGACCACCAGAGGCGCTGCTAGAAATCATGCAATCATGTTCCCGATTCTAAGTGGGGCCATGCTTTACACTCCCCGTTTCCCCAGCGGTTTCGATGCTTGCGCTATAAATCGCGGCCTTGCCGTGTGCTTCTCTACTTCACCACAGCCGGTGAGTCGCGCCAGTCCAAGGTCGAGGCGAAGGTGTACAAAGATGGTAAACCGGTGTCACCGGATGAGGTTGATATAGTTGTAGAGCACGACAAGCTGGTGCTTAGGTTCAAGCAGACCGAGTTCCGGAACTCGGGCGAGCTCAAGATTGAGCTGAAGAACGCCACCGGCACCGAAGAGCATACCACTAACGTTGTCTTCCAGGATAAGCCGCAGCCCCCGCAGGACCTGGGCTGCACCGGTATCTACCAGACCAAGTGCGTCGTCCGGTGGAAGGAGCCCGAGAACGACGGGGGCGCTCCGCTGGAGAAGTACGTCATCGAGCGGCAGGATGTGTTCAAGCGCTCCGGCTGGGACCCGCTGGCCGAGACGCCGGGCGACCAGTGTAAGTTCAACTGCAACGACCTGGTGTCCGGCCGCCACTACAAGTTCCGCGTGAAGGCCGTCAACAAGATGGGCGAATCGGAGTACTGTGCGATGGAGAACGACATCATTGCCAAGGACCCGTGGACGGAGCCGGATCCCCCGCGGGACCTCGAGATTGCCGACTGGGACAAGGACTTTGTCGATCTGCGGTGGAAGGTGCCGAAATCGGACGGTGGAGCACCGATCAGCAGCTACATCGTGGAGTACAAACCGTACACGGCCGCCAGCTGGAAGCGCTACGAGGACGTCGGTGCGCACCAGCTGAACACCACGCTGCGTGGGCTGAAGGAGGGCGAAACGTTCGAGTTCCGCGTGAAGGCGGTCAATCAGGGTGGTGAGAGCAAACCGAGCAACAGCACGGAGCCACTGAAGATCCGCGATCGCTACGTGAAACCGTTCATCGAGGGCGAAGGCTTGCAGCCGATCACGCTGAAGAAGGGCCAAACGATACGGTACTACGTGCAGTACGGGGGCGAACCCGAACCGGAGGTCGTCTGGGAGAAGGACAACATTCTGGTGATCTGTGACTCGGAGAAGCGCAAAACGATCGACGTGGAGGGGTCCGCCACCACGATCCAGGTGCGGCACGCGGTCCGGGCGGACTCGGGTGACTACAAGCTGCGGCTGAAGAACGGTAGCGGTGAGTTCGTCACCATCGGCAAGGTGCTGGTACTGGACGTGCCCACGCAGCCGATCGGGCCGATCAAGATAGAGAAGGCGCGCGCGAATCACGTGGTGATTAGCTGGCAGCCGCCCGAGGACAGCGGGGGCTGCCCACTGACCGGGTACCTGCTGGAGAAGATGGACGTGGAGAACGGAACCTGGCTGCAGGCTGGGGAGTGCGGAGCCGAGCAGCTCACGTTCGACTTCCAGCACCTGCAGAAGGGCCGCAAGTTTGAGTTCCGCGTCAAGGCGTACAACAAGGAGGGCGAATCGACGCCCCTGGAAACCCTGTTGGCCGTCAAGACGGTCAACCCGTACGGTAAGCGATCGGTACTAGAGCCTGTCTGTCTGTCTGTCTGTCTGTCTCGGTGACACATTTATTTGCCATCCTCTGAGTCTGATTCGAAAAAAAGTACACGAAATTGATATAGTTGTAGATGGCCACTGTCGGTGGGTTTTGACGTTTCTGGAGAGGTTGCTGTAATGGTTCTGTTTCTATTTTGCATCGCCTTTAAACCGAAAACCTAAAACACCACAGATCCACCAGAGGCACCGGGTAAGCCGTACGTCGACGATTACGGTGTGGACTTCGTGGAGCTGAAATGGGAGAAACCAGAGAAGGACGGTGGACGGCCCATCACGCACTACATTGTGGAGTGCAAGAACAAGTTCCTTACCGACTGGACGGAGTGTGCCAAGTCCGAGACGGACGACTGTGTGCTGAAGGTGCACGGGCTCAAGGAGAAGGTAGTCTACCAGTTCCGGGTGCGGGCCGTCAACAAGGGTGGCCCGTCGAAGGCTTCCGAACCGAGCGACAACCACACGGTCAAGCACAGGAACCGTAAGTATCGTGCCGTGTCGGATGCCCCATGGTTTTGTCTGTACCATTTACCCGATGTGTGTGTGTCTACTGCTAAGTAGCCGATAAGCTGTCAATATATCGTTCGAACGTTGTTTTGCTACTCCGATGAGGTCAACGCGGTCTGTCAAGTGCAGTGAACGGTGGTGTGGTTCGGAACTGCAATGTCTCTAACGCGTGTATTCTGTGTGTTCCCGTCCGTGTTCCTGTCCGTGGCTAACTCCAGTGAAACCCCGCATTGATCGTACGAACCTGAAGAACATCACCATCAAGGCGGGCAAATCGATGATCTGGTCGGTGGACGTGAAGGGTGAACCGGAGCCGGAGATCATCTGGACCTGGCGCGACAATATTCCGCTGACCGACACCGAGAACATCAAGATCGAGAACGGTAACTACCACACCAACTTCTCGATCAAGGAAGCCAAGCGCGTGGACACGGGCAAGTACAAAATCGTCGCCCAGAACGTGAACGGCAAGGACGAGGAAACGGTCGAGCTGGTGGTGCTGGGTGCCCCGGGCAGACCGCAGGGCAAGCTGGAAATTTCCAACGTCACCAAGAAGGGCCTGAAGCTGCGGTGGAAGAAACCGGCCGACGATGGTGGCAGCCCGATCAAGGAGTACCGGATCGAGAAGCTGAAGAACCGCAACGGCAAGTGGGTCCGCTGCGGTACCGTCACCGGGGGTCCCGAACTACTCGAGGCGGACATTACCGGTCTGGACGAGGGTGCCACCTACAAGTTCCGCGTGATCGGCGTGAATGCGGAGGGTGATGGAGAACCGCTCGAGTCGGACGAAGTGGTGGCCAAGAACCCGTACGATGAGCCGTGGAAACCGGGCACACCCGAGATCGTGGACTACGACGACAAGTCGGTGAAGCTGAAGTGGACACCACCGAAATCGGACGGTGGTGCCCCGATCCAGAAGTACGTGATCCAGAAGAAGGAACGCTTCAAGGACTGGGAGGATGTGAGCGAAGTCGATGGCGGTGAAACGGCGGCCACCGTTGAGGACCTGAAGGAGAACACCGAGTGTCAGTTCCGTATCGTCGCCGTCAACAAGGCGGGCCGTTCGCCGGAATCGGAACCGACCAAGTCGCACATTGTGAAGCACCGGGCACGTAAGTATGAGGGGGTCTACAAGAGGCAGCGATCGAGGGCTCGCTCGCGAAGCTTCACGGCTGTCACACCGTTCGTTCCCGATCCCTCAATTTGCAGTGAAGCCGCGTATCGATCGCACGAACCTGAAACCGATCGTGGTCCGGGCCGGCAAGCTGGTACACTACGATGTCAACGTGAAGGGTGAACCGGAGCCGGAGATTACGTGGATCGTCAAGGAGAAGCCGGTGTTTGCCGATGCCAACTACGAGATCGTCAACAAGGACTACAACACCAAGTTCACGATCAAGGACAGCCTGCGGAAGCACAGCGGAGTGTACAAGGTCCAGGCGAAGAACGAGCACGGGCAGGACGAGGCGGACGTCGAGATTACGATCCTGTCGAGCCCGAGCAAACCGAAGGGCCCGCTGGAGGTGAAGGACGTCACCAAGAATGGGTGCAAGCTGAAGTGGAAGAAACCGGACGACGACGGTGGGAAACCGATCACGGGCTACGAGCTGCAGAAGTACGACCAGAAGGTGGGCCGCTGGGTCCCGATCGGCAAGGCACCGGGCGATGCCGAAGAGTTCGACGTCACCGGGCTGCAGGAGGGCCAACACTACAAGTTCCGCGTGAAGGCCATCAACGACGAGGGTGAATCGGAGCCGCTCGAAACAGAGGAGTACACGGTCGCGAAGAATCCGTTCGATGTACCGAAGGCACCGCAGGACCTGGTGATCGCCGACTGGGACAACCAGTCCGTCGCGCTCGAGTGGAAACGGCCCAGCTCGGATGGTGGGGCGCCCATCACCGGGTACTTTGTGGAGAAGAAAGAAAAGGGCGAGACCAAGTGGGAACCGGCGGTCACTACCAGTTCACCCGAGTGCCGTGCGAAGGTGGGCGATCTGCCCGAGAAGCGCGTCTACCAGTTCCGTGTCAGTGCGATCAATAAGGCCGGAACTGGTGAGGCGTCCGACCCGACCAACTTCCATACCGTGAAGCACCGTTACCGTAAGTATGCGTCTTTGACTAACTCCCTCGGTGCGTCCGTACCTGTGATGTCGTATTTTCTAACGAACCCAAGGCTTCCGTAGAACTGTAGCCACTCGGCCCTCGGCAGGATGACCGGCAATAACTCACACACCCATTCTCAATTCGTTCTCAGTGCGTCCACGGATCGATCGTACCAACCTGAACCCGGTCACGATCAAGGCGGGTCTGTCGGTGCAGTACGACATCGACATCGAGGGCGAGCCAGCCCCGACGGTCAAGTGGTTCCACGGCGAAAAGGAGATCGGCACCGATGCCGACTACAAGATCGACAACGTGGACTACAACACCAAGTTCTTCATCATGCGCGGCCGCCGTAACTTGACGGGCAAGTACACGATCGTAGCGACGAACTCGCAGGGCGAAGATCGGGCCGAGGTCGAGATCAGCATCCTCAGCAAACCGGGCACTCCGGAGGGTCCACTGGAGGCTTCCGAGATCCACAAGCACGGCTGCAAGCTGAAGTGGAAGGCCCCGCTCGACGATGGCGGTATGCCGATCGAGGGGTACGAAATCGAGAAGCTGGACCCGCTCACCGGCCAGTGGATACCGTGTGGCCAGAGTGCCACTCCCGAGGCCAACATCACCGGGCTGCAGGAGGGCAAACAGTACAAGTTCCGCGTGAAGGCCTTCAACAAGGAGGGCGACAGTGAACCGCTCGAGATGGAGACCGTCATCGTGGCGAAGGATCCGTTCAGTGTGCCGAGCAAACCGGGCCGTCCGACACCGATCAACTGGAGCAAGGACTTTGTGGAGTTGGAATGGGGTGCACCGAAGAACGACGGCGGGGCACCGGTCACGGAGTACATCATCCAGAAACGGGACAAGGCGTCGCGCAAGTGGCAGGATGCGGCCACGGTGAAAGGGGACCGTACCCGTGGCACCGTAGAGGACGTGGAGGAAGGCCACGAGTACGAGTTCCGTGTGGTGGCCGTGAACCGGGCGGGACAGTCGGAACCGAGCGATATCTCCGATTCGGTGGTGGCGAAGATGCGCTTCCTGGCGCCGAAGATCGACCGCAAGAACCTGGACAAGAAGGTGCTCCGTAGCGGGCAGCTGCTGAACGTGGAGGCCGACGTGGCGGGTGAACCGGCACCGAAGGTGACCTGGGAGTTCGCGGGTAAACCGGTGGATGGACGGGGTGATGAGCGCATCAAGCTGGATAACGAGGACTACAAGACGGCGCTGGTGATCCGGAATCTGAAGCGGGCCGATGCCGGTATCTACAAGATTACGGCGAAGAACGACTCCGGAACCGATACGGTCGATCTGGAGCTGGTGGTACTGGCGAAACCGTCCAAGTGTCTCGGACCACTGAAGGTGTCCGAGGTGACGGCCGATGGCTGCAAGCTGAACTGGTTGCCCCCGGAGGATGACGGTGGGGAACCGATCCAGGCGTACATCGTCGAGCGGATGGACGTGGACAGTGGGCGGTGGATTCAGGTGTGCGAGACCCGCTTCCCGGAGGCCGACGTGACGGGGCTGCAGGAGGGCAAGGAGTACATGCTGCGGGTGAAGGCCGTCAACAGTGAGGGTGAATCGGACCCGCTGGAGACGGACACGGCGATCCGGGCGAAGAACCCGTACGATGCGCCGAGTGCCCCCGGGAAACCGAAGCCGGTGGACTGGTCCCGTAAGTACGTGATGCTGGAGTGGAAGGAACCGGAGAGCGATGGCAACTCGCCGATTCAGAAGTACATCATCGAGAAGAAGGACGTGAACAGCACCAAGTGGCAGAAGGCGATGGAGACGGACGGGCCCGAAACGAAGGCCAAGGTGGGGGATCTGTTCGAGGGCACCACGTACCAGTTCCGGGTGAAGGCCGTCAACAGGGGGGGCCAGAGCCCGTACTCGCCGCTCTCGGATCCGGTCACGGTGAAGGATCGGTTCGCACCGCCCCGCATCGATCGGTCCACGCTGAAGAACGTGACGCTCAAGGGTGGCCAGTCGCTGCGGTTGGACTGCAAGATCAGCGGAGAGCCGGCCCCGACCAAGTACTGGCTGCTGAACAAGGCGCGCGTCGAGAAGGACACTCCGGAGGTGCGCGTCGAGTTCGAGGATTACCGCGCCAAGCTGACGATCAGCAACATTACCCGCGCTCACGGTGGTGCGTACGAGATTAAGGCCGAGAACGCTTCCGGGTACGACGAGGCACAGCTCACGGTGACGGTGCTAGATAAACCGACCGCACCGGAGGGACCGCTGAAGGTGTCGAACGTCCACAAGGAGGGCTGCTCGCTGAAGTGGAACCCACCGCTGGACGATGGCGGGGTGCCGATCGAGTACTACAACGTGGAGAAGTTCGACAAGGAAACGCAACGCTGGTTGCCGGTGGGCCGAACGCACGACACGCACATGGACGTGGCGAATTTGGAGCCGGGCCAGGAGTACCTGTTCCGCGTGTCGGCCGTCAACGATGAGGGCGTTTCGGAACCGCTCGCCACGGACACGTACATCACGGCGAAGAATCCGTTCGACGAGCCGGGCAAACCGGGCACTCCGGAAGCGTACGACTGGGACAAGAACCACGTGGAGCTCCGCTGGACCCCGCCGATGACGGACGGGGGATCACCGATCACACGGTACGTCGTGGAGAAGCGTGTCCACGGTACGATCAAGTGGATCAAGTGTGCCGAGGTGCTCGGCAACAAGTGCGAGGCCAAGGTGACGGAGCTGAACGAGGGCGAGGTGTACGAGTTTAAGGTACGGGCCGTGAACGAAGCCGGACCGGGTGCGTGGAGCGACCAGAGCAAGCCGATCACCTGCAAGCCGCGTAAACGTGAGTTCCCGAGTGCATTTCAGACCCTGCTCCAGACCTAATAAACTTGCGTTTTTAATTCCCCGGACAGTGCCGCCGAAGATTGATCGTCGCAACCTGAAGAACCTGAGCGTGGCCATCGGGGAACCGTTCGGGTTCGATGTGAAAATTGCGGGCGAACCTGCGCCGGACGTGGACTGGACGATCAACGATCGGATGGTGACGGTGACGACGACGCGCACGATCGACAACGTGCCGTACAATAGCAAGTTTGCCAACCAGAACCCGGACCGGCGCGACTCGGGCAAGTACGTCATCAAGGCGACGAACAAGTTCGGAACGGATCAGGTGGAGATCACGGTCACCGTGAGATGTAAGTCCCGGCGGCAGCGGCGATGTGGGTCTCGTGTGCTACAATCCCTTTCGCCTGCCGTTTTCAGCGAAACCTGCCATTCCGGAGGGCCCCCTGGAGGTGAAGGACATGACGAAGGACAGCTGCAAGCTGGAGTGGAAGAAACCGAAAGACGATGGCGGTGTACCGATCGACCACTACGTCATCGAGAAGTTCGACCCGGACAACGGGATCTGGATGAACGCGGGCAAAACGGACGGCCCGCTGACGGAGTTCCCGGTGGAGGGGCTCGTCCTGGGCCATCGCTACAAGTTCCGCGTGAAGGCCGTCAATCCCGAGGGCGAATCGGACCCACTGGAAACCGCGGGCACGGTCGTCGCGAAGGATAGCTTCTGTGAGTGCCGAGAGTCGGGGCCGAGGACGTCGTGTTCACGATTTTTAATTCGTTCGGGGTTTTGTTTTTGTAGCCGTTCCCGACACACCCAGCGCTCCGACGGTGGTGGATTGGTCCGAGAACCATGCCGTGCTGAAGTGGCCCGAGCCGGACGATGGTGGCAGTCCGATCACCGGGTACATCATCGAGAAGAAGGACAAATACAGTCCGATCTGGGAGAAGGCGATCGAGACGAACTCACCCAACCCGACCGCCACCGTCGGTGGGTTGGTCGAGGGTAACGAGTATCAGTTCCGTGTGGTGGCCATCAACAAGGCGGGCCCGTCGCCCCCGTCCGACTCGAGCCGTACGTTTACGGCGAAACCACGGTTCGCACCGCCCAAGATCGATCGGCGCACGATCCGCGATCTGTCGATTTCGGCTGGCTCGATGCTGAAGTTTGATGTGGCGATCGCCGGGGAACCGGCACCGAAGTGTGAGTGGCGGGTTAATAAGGCGATCGTGACCGGCGGTGATCGGCGGCTGGAGATCCTTAACACGGACTACAACTCCAAGTTTATCCTGCGTCCGGCGAGCCGGGCCGATTCGGGTGACTACGAGATCACGGCTACGAACTCGTCCGGCCGGGATCACGTGCTGGTGCAGGTGACGGTAACGGATAAGCCGGGCGCTCCGGAGGGACCGCTGGCCGTGTCGGACGTGACGAAGGAGACGTGCAAGCTGAAGTGGAAGCGGCCGAAGGATGACGGTGGGTGCGACATCGAGTACTACCAGATCGAGCGGTTCGATGACGAGGTGAAGGCGTGGGTTCCGCACGCCCGGAGCGTGGAAACGAACGCGGACATTAGCGGGCTGCAGGATGGCCGGAAGTACAAGTTCCGGGTGAGCGCCGTGAACGCGGAGGGTGAATCGAAACCCCTGGAGCAGAGCGGGGACTTTATCGCGAAGAATCCGTACGATGAACCGTCGGCCCCGCGGGACTGTAAGGCGACCGACTGGGGTACGGACTTTGTGAAGCTGGCGTGGCAACCGCCGGTCAGCGACGGAGGATCCCCCGTCACCGGGTACATCGTGGAGGTGAAGGACAAGTACGGCGAGTGGGAACGCAAGATGGCGGTGCCAGCGGATGCCACGGAAGCGACCGTTCCGGAGTTGGCCGAGGGCCAGAAGTACGAGTTCCGGGTACGGGCCGTCAACGGGGCAGGTCCTAGTGAACCGAGCAACGCGACTCCACCGATCGTCTGCAAGCCCCGCAATCAGCCACCGAAGATCGATCGGACCAACCTGGTGGAGGTGCGGATCAAGGCCGGCAACAACGTGGTGTTCGACGTGAAGGTATCGGGTGAACCCGTCCCGACGACCCGCTGGTCGATCAACAAGCGCGAAGTGAAGCCGACCGATCGGTACAAGCTGCAGAACTACGATTACAGCACCAAGCTAACGATCCGTTCGGCGACACGGGAAGAGAGTGGCACCTACCAGCTGGAAGCGGAGAACGAGAATGGGAAGGATACGGCCACGGTTCAGGTGACGGTGCTGGATGTACCGAGTCCACCGGGAGGTCCACTGAAGGTGCCGGAAATTACGGCCAACAGTGCGCTGCTCGAGTGGCGCCCACCATCCGATGACGGAGGGTTGCCGATCGACAACTACATCATCGAGAAGCTGGACGAGGTGAAGGGTACCTGGGTGTACGCGGGAGACTCGGGTGGGCCACGGTGCCGGGCCGAGGTGGATGGGCTGATCGAGGGCCACACGTACAAGTTCCGGGCCCGGGCCGTTAATAAGATGGGCCGCTCGGAACCACTGACGATGGGGAACTCGGTGCTGGCGAAGAACCCGTACCGGGCGCCCGGCCGCCCCGAGCAGGTCACGATCAAGGACTACGATCGGGATTACGTGGAGTTGGAGTGGAAGGCGCCCGAGAGCGATGGTGGATCACCGATCACGGGCTACGTCATCGAGAAGCTGGGTAAATACTCGAGCGACTGGGAGAAAGCGGTCGAGGTGCCGGATGGGGCGGCCACCAGTGCCGTGGTGCCGGACCTGATCGAGGGTACCGCGTACCAGTTCCGGGTGCGGGCCGTTAACCGGGCGGGCGAAGGGGAGCCGAGCCGGCCAACGGAATCGCACGTGGCGCGCAGCAAGAACCAGCCGCCTCGGATCGACCGGAACCACCTGTCGAACGTGAAGATCCGGGCCGGGCTGACGTTCGAGTTTGACGTGCCGGTCAGCGGGGAACCGGTGCCGGCGAAGGAGTGGTCCCACAAGGACAACATGATCATCAACACCGACCGGATCAAGGTGGTGTACGAGAACTACCGGACGAAGCTGCGGGTGATCGATGTGAAGCGGGGCGATAGCGGTGTTTACACGCTGACGGCGAAGAACAAGAACGGGGTGGACGTGGCGACCGTGAACGTTACCATCCTGGATGTGCCGGCACCTCCCGAGGGCCCGATCCGGTTCGAGAACCTCTCGAAGACGGGCGTGACGCTGATGTGGCGCCCACCGAAGGATGA
This sequence comes from Anopheles bellator, assembly GCF_943735745.2. Taxonomy (NCBI): domain Eukaryota; kingdom Metazoa; phylum Arthropoda; class Insecta; order Diptera; family Culicidae; genus Anopheles; species Anopheles bellator. Next base: position 31,102,366 of record NC_071286.1, read on the forward strand.
TGGCGGGTCGGAGATTCTGCACTACGTCGTGGAGAAGCTGGACACGGATCAGCTGCGCTGGGTGCCGGTCGGCGAGACGATCTCGACGAAGATCCGGCCGGACAACTTGATCGAGGGCCACTCGTACCAGTTCCGGGTGCGGGCCGTCAACAAGCAGGGCGAATCGACACCGCTCATGACGACGCAGCCGATCACGGCGAAGGACCCGTACAGCAAGCCGGACAAACCGGGCAAACCGATCGCCGTGGACTGGGGTGACGACCACGTCGACCTGGAGTGGACCATCCCGAAGCGGGACGGGGGCGCCCCGATCACGAGCTACATCGTGGAGAAGCGTCCGCGCTACGGTGACTGGAAGCTGGCCGGGGAGTTCACGGAGCTCTACAAACCATCGGCCAAGATCCGGGAGCTTACGAAGGACGAGGAGTACGAGTTCCGGGTGTGCGCCGTCAACAAGGCGGGCGTCAGTGATCCGAGCGAACCATCGGAACCGGTCGTCTGCCGATCGCGCTTCGTACCGCCACACTTCAACAAGGGCGCCCTCAAGGATCTGGTGGTGCCGGTCGGTAAGAAGATTGCCTATAACATCTCCGTCGAGGCATCGCCACAGGTGACGGCCGTCTGGAAGCGTAACGGTGTGGTAATTCCCGAAGCCCAGCGTGTCATCCGGGAAGTCCACAACAACGAGGTATCGTTCGAGATTCCATTCTCCGTGCGGGATGATACCGGCCTCTACACGCTCATCGTCAAGAACGAGTGTGGTGAGTTCTCGGCTTCCGCCAACGTGACGGTGCTGGATAAACCGGCTCCACCGGAGGGACCGCTACGTATCACGAACATCACGACCGAGGGTTGCCGGCTGGAATGGAAGCTCCCGAAGGACGACGGGGGTGCACCGATCACACACTACGTCATCGAGAAGATGGATATGTCGCGCGGTACGTGGACCAGTGCCGGTATGAGCACATCCCTCGTGAACGAGATCTCACGATTGATCCACAACAAACGTTACTCGTTCCGCGTGAAAGCCGTCAACGAGATCGGTGAATCGGAACCACTGGACTGTGGGCATCCGATTGTGGCGAAGCGAGACTTTGAGGAACCGTCGCAACCACCGAAACCGGAGGTGCGCGATTGGGACGCCAACTCGGTGACGATCGCGTGGAATCCACCCAAATCGGACGGAGGGGCCGCGATCACCGAGTACATCGTGCAGCGGAAGGAGAAGGATAGCCCGTACTGGAGCAACGCGGGCCGGGTGCCCGGCATCAAGCGGGATCTCCAGATTCCGGACCTGGCCACCGAGACCGAGTACGAGTTCCGCGTGATCGCGGTGAATGCGGCGGGCGAATCGGAACCATCGGACGCATCCGATGCGGTCCTGACCCGATCGCGATTCATCGCACCCAAGATTGTGACCCCGCTCCGGGATATGGTCGTGAAGGCGGGTCTGATCTTCCACCTGGACGCCGCGTTCACCGGTGAACCGGTACCGGACGTGGAGTGGACCCTGAACGGAAAGCCGGTCAGTACGGATAAGCGCACCACGATGACAGCCCTCGGACATCACACGATCGTCCACACGGTTAACTGTAACCGCGGGGATTCAGGCACCTACCGGCTCGTGATCAGTAACTCGAGCGGTCAGGACGAAGGTAGCTTCCAGCTGACGGTTCTAGATCGGCCCGATCCACCGCAAGGCCCGCTGGTGTACGAAGAGATCACCGAGAAGAGCGTGACGGTGTCCTGGAAACCACCGACCGATAACGGTGGCTCGGAACTGACCGGCTACGTAGTGGAGAAACGGGACCTAACGCACGGCGGTGGCTGGGTTCCGGCCGTCGCTTACGTCAACCCGAAGTACACGCACACGGTGGTTCCGCGGTTGAACAAGGGCAACAAGTACGAGTTCCGGGTGATGGCCGAGAATCTGCAGGGTCGCTCGGACGGGCTCGCCAGTGGACACCCGGTGGTGGCGAAGGACCAATTCGTGGTGCCTGGGCCACCCACCAAACCGGACATTATTGACAGCGGGTACGAGCAGATCACGCTCGCCTGGAAACCCCCGATCAGTGACGGAGGTTCCCGTATCTCCGGTTACATCGTGGAACGGCGCGATTTGGCCACGGGGCGTTGGATTCAGGCGAACAAGTATCCGGTGCCGAACATCGAGTACACGGACACGGGCGTAATTCGGGGCCATCAGTACGAGTATCGGGTGTCGGCCGTCAACCAAGCGGGGCAGGGTAACCCGAGCGATACGTCCTTGAAATGCTGGGCTCGGCCAATGCAACAAGCACCGGCCCTCAACATGGACAGTTTCGGTCGGCGAACGATTAAGGTGCGGGCAGGGGAACCGATTGTCATTACGATTCCCCTGACGGGAGCACCCCTGCCGACGGTCGAGTGGTCCCGGGGTGGGGTGAAGATCCCGGAAACTTCGCGTGTCTCGATCGATACCAACATGGAGCAGACGGTGTTCCGGGTGGATAACAGCACCCGGAACGACTCGGGAACGTATCGAATCCGGGCGGCCAATCAGTACGGTGAGGATGTGAAGGACTTCGAGGTGATTGTCGTGGATCGGCCACAACCACCGAAGTATGTGTCAGGGCTGGAGACGACCCAGGATAGTGTGACACTGAACTGGGACGCACCGGCCGATGACGGTGGGTCGGAGATTACGGGGTACAGCATCGAGTACAAGGAGTTCCCGTCGGACAACTGGAAGATGGTGTTCGGGACGGTACCCCGCTGTTCGCACACGGTGAAGCACCTGACCGAGAACCACGAGTACGTGTTCCGGGTGCGGGCCGAAAACATCTACGGAGCCTCGGAGCCGACGGAAAGCAAACCGATCCAACCGAAGAGTCCGGATCCACCGGAACCGGTGGACAAACCGAGCGTTACCGACTACACACCCAGCTCGTGTACGATCGCGTGGAAACCTCCGCGCGTCCAGACCCGCCCGATCGTCGGCTATCTGGTGGAGAAGCGTGAACGGGGCACGGGTGAGTGGGTCCAGGTCAACAATTACCCCACGACCAACACGACCTACACGATCCCGGATCTGATGGAAGGCTTCCGGTACGAGTTCCGCGTGAAGACAGTCAACGAGGTGGGCTGCAGTCGTCCGAGTGAACCAACGGATCCGATCACCGCTTCGCACCAACGGAAACGTCCGAATCAACCGGATCCACCGGCGATCGAGAAGATTGCGGCCACGGCGGTAACGCTCTCCTGGCGTACCCTGCGCCGTGACGCGAAGGAACGCATCAAGGGTTACATCGTGCAGTACCGGGTGAAGGACGACGAGACGTGGAAGGATGCGAACGGGCCGGCCGATCTGATCACCGACCAAACCTACCGGGTGGAGGGACTGGAGGAGGGTAAGGAGTACCAGTTCCGGTTGGTGGCGGTGAACGAGATCGGTGCGTCGGACCCGTCGCGACCCAGCATCTCGGTGACGCTCCAGGAGCAACCGAACAAACCGATGATGGATCTGCGCAACGTGCGCGATATCGTCGTCCGGGCGGGCGAGGACTTTAACATCCACGTCCCGTACACGGCATTCCCGAAACCGGTCGCATCCTGGTTCGCGAACGAGGAACCACTGGACACGGATCGGGACAAGCGTTTCCACACGCAGCTCACCGAGGAAGCGGCCAGCATCGTGGTGGTGAAGTCGGTCCGGGGTGACACTCGCCAGTACCGGTTGATGCTAAAGAACCCCTCCGGTTACGATATTGCCACGTGCAACGTCCGCGTTATGGATCGACCGGGCAAACCGGAAAACATCGCCGTGGAATCGTTCGGCGGTGAACATCTGGTCCTGTGCTGGAACGCTCCGCTCGATGATGGTGGTTCACCCGTCACGAACTACGTGGTGGAGAAGAAGGACAAGAATGCGAGCGCGTGGACGAAGGTGAGCAGTTACTGTACGACCACGTACCTGAAGATTCGGAACCTGCGGCTCAACCAACCGTACGATTTCCGGGTGTACGCCGAGAATAAGTACGGCCTATCGGATGCGGCCCAAGCCGATTCGATCGTAGCGAAGCATCCGTTCGATCCACCGACCCAACCGGGAACTCCGGTGCGGGTTGAGACGACCGAGGATACCATCACGGTGAGCTGGACGAAACCGGCCAGCAACGGAGGATCACCGGTAACGCACTACATCGTCGAGAAGAAGCTGGCGACGGAGGGTCACTGGTCGAAGGTACAGCAGGGTACCCTGAAGGATCTGATGTGTAAGGTGAGCGGACTGTCGGAGAACCACGAGTATGTGTTCCGGGTGGCGGCCGTTAATGCGGCGGGCACCAGCCCGTACAGTAACCCGTCCGATCCGATCATGGTGAGCGCGGCGTTTACGGCCCCGAAGATCACGTCGGACCTGGGGATGCGCGATATCCTGGTGATTGCGCGCGATCCGTTCAAGATCATCGTACCGTACACGGGCACCCCACGGCCGAACGCGATCTGGATGGTGAATGGTAGCGAGGTGTCGAGGAACGATCGGATCGAGTTGCCGATCAACGATACGGAGGCGATCTTCAAGAATGACAACTCGCGCCGTCTCGATTCCGGTAGCTACACCATCCATCTGGTGAACTGTGTCGGCAAGGATACCGCGTCCTGCCGGGTGCTGGTGGTGGACAAACCTTCGCCCCCGATCGGACCACTCGAGGTGTCGGAGATTACGCCCGAATCGTGTACGCTGGCGTGGAAAACTCCGCTGGACGATGGGGGCAGCCCGATCACGAACTACATCGTGGAGCGGTACGAACCGCTCGGGTACTGGACGAAGGCGAGTAGCTTTGTGCGGAGCACCCACTACGATAATATGGGGATGGAGGCGAACAAACCGTACAACTTCCGGGTGCGGGCCGAGAATCAGTACGGTGTGAGTGATCCGCTCATCCTGGAGGAACCGATCGTCGCACGGTATCCGTTCACGGTGCCGGATCCACCGAATCCACCGCGCGTTTCGGACTGGGACGCTAGCTACGTGACGGTGGCGTGGGAACGGCCACACATGGATGGGGGGGCAAGGATCCAGGGCTATCGGTTCGAGTACCGGGACGTGACGGACAGTACGTGGATCACGAACAACTTCCTGATCAAGGACACCAGCTACCAGGTGTACAATCTGTTGCCGGGCCGCGAGTACGAGTTCCGGGTGCGGGCCCAGAACGCGGCCGGTGTCAGCAAACCGTCCGCTTCGTCGAAGAAGTTCAAGATCCACGGCAAGATTACGGCTCCGGCCGCACCGGGCGCACCGGCGGTGGTGAAGGTTGGCAAGAGCTTCGTCGATCTGAGCTGGACCACACCGGCCAGCGATGGTGGTTCGCGGATCCTCGGCTACTACATCGAGCGGCGCGATATTGGCGGTGCCCGGTGGGTGAAGTGTAACGAGGCGAACATCCCGCTGACCGAGATGACGGTGACGAACCTGATCGAGGGTGGTGTGTACGAGTTCCGGGCGTACGCCGTCAACAACTACGGTGTATCGCCACCGTCACCGGAAACACGCTCCGTGCGAATCGGCGAACAGCTTGACACGGAGAAACCGGAATGGGTGAAGCGCCTGAAGTTTGCGCTCGTCCCACTCGGCAAGTCGGTTGAGTTGAGCTGCGAAGCGCATGGAAAACCGGAACCCACCTGTCGCTGGCTGAGGAACGGGAAGGAGATTACGCACGGGGGTCAGTTTGCGGTCGAAAGCAAGAACGGGGTGTTCACGCTGCACATCTCGAACGTGACGTACCGGGACGAGGGGGATTACACGTGCGAGGCGCTTAACTTCGTGGGGGTTATCCACACGACCGGTTCGGTGAAGATCGGGGTACCGCCGAAGCTGGTGAATATCCCTTCGGACGTGTACCTGGTGAAGGGGGATAACGCGAAGATCAAGCTCGCGTTCCACGGTGATCAGCCGATGGAGGTGAATATCTCGAAGGATCGGGAGCGGCTGGTGGAAACCGAGCACATCAAGTACACGGTGTTCGATGATTACGCCGTGATCTACATCCGAGACGTGCTCGATTCGGATCGGGGTGTGTATTTGGTGAACTTTAAGAACGACAGTGGGAGCGTGTCCTGTAACGTGAACGTGCATGTCACGGGGTTGCCAGGACCACCGACGGGCCCACTGCTGATCAGTCACGTCACGAAGAACATGTGTACGGTTTCGTGGAAACCACCGACCGCGGATGGGGGCCGACGCATCACGCACTACATCGTGGAGCGGCGGGACATCAAATCGCCGCACTGGCTGATCGTGTCGAACTACGTCAAGGAGTCGCAGCTCATCATCAAGGGCTTGATCGAGGGCAGCGAGTACCTGTTCCGGGTGTCGGCCGTCAACGAGAACGGTATCGGGCCCGCGCTGGAGGGGCTCGATCCGATCAAGGCACGCGGCCCGTACGATCTACCATCGGCCCCGGGCACCCCGATCATCCACGAGGTCGGTGGAGACTTCGTGAACCTCGAGTGGGAAAAACCGGTATCGGATGGGGGTGCCCGGATCCAGGGCTATTGGATCGAGAAGCGCGAACAGGACACGGACACGTGGCAGCGCGTGAACACGACGCTGTGCGTGATCTGCACGATCAACTGCCCGAATCTGGTCGAGGGACGCCACTACGAGTTCCGGGTGGCCGCCCAGAACGAGATCGGTGTGTCGGAGTTTTCGCGCGCATCGCAACTGGTGAAGGTGGAAGATCCGGATGTGGTCCGACCGCCGGAAGTCGTGAAACCCCTCAACACGCTCACGTGCGTCCAGAACCGGGGCGTGGAGTTTGTCTGCAAGATCACGGGTGTTCCCCGTCCGCGCATTACCTGGCACAAGGGAGCCCGGGAGATCTGTTCCGGATCGCGCTATCACATGTACAGCGATGGCGATACGCACCATCTGGCGATCAACGATGTGTTCGGTGAGGATGCCGACGAGTACACGTGCCGGGCCGCGAACCGGGGTGGTGTCCGTTCGACGAAGGCATCGCTCATCATTAAATCGCCACCGAGGTTAAACGTACCGCCGCGGTTCCGTGATACGGCATTCTTCGACAATGGGGAAAACATCGAGATTAAGATTCCGTTCACTGGGTTCCCGAAACCACGGTGCCACTGGACGCTGAAGGGTGAGCAGATTGAGTCGGGCAGCCATTACCACATCGAGACGCGGGAACGCCACACGGTCCTGACGATCCGCGATGGTTCGCAGCTCGATTCCGGCACGTACACGATCACGATCGAGAACGAGCTGGGTCAGGATACGGCCGACATTCGCATCCAGATCAGTGATCGGCCGGATAAACCGCGCAACCTGACGGTGGATCAGGTGGGGTTGGATCACGTCACGCTCAGCTGGTTGCCACCGGCGTGGGATGGTGGCGCGAGCATCACCAACTACATCGTCGAGAAGCGTGAGGTCCCCCTGTCGACCTGGATCCGGGCCGGTACGACACGCTTCAATCAGCTCATTATTCCGCACCTTTCGCCGGGCCATCAGTACGAGTTCCGGGTGTTTGCGGAGAATGTGTACGGGCGGTCGGAGCCATCGGATCAGACGGAGCTGATCAGCCTGAAGGATCTGGGCATCAAGCCGGCCAAGCGCGTCAAGTACGAGCTGGACGAGAACGGCAAGCCGAAGCGCCAGGGCCGAAAGGAGGCGGTGTCGGACTATGACGATTACGTGTTCGATGTGTACTCGAAGTACCACCCGAAGCCGGTCGAGATCTCGAACAAGAGCGTGTACGATCAGTACGAGATCCTGGAGGAGATCGGTACGGGTGCGTTCGGGGTGGTCCATCGGTGCCGGGAGCGCAAGACGGGCAACGTGTTCGCGGCCAAGTTTATCCCGGTGTCGACGGGCGCGGAGCGGGAGCTGATCCGGCGGGAGATCGACATCATGAACCAGCTGCACCACCGGAAGCTGATCCACCTGCACGACGCGTTCGAGGACGAGGACGAGATGGTGCTGATCTACGAGTTCCTGTCCGGGGGCGAGCTGTTCGAGCGCATCACGACCGAGGGCTACCGGATGTGCGAGCAGGAGATCATCGAGTACATGCGGCAGATCTGCGAGGCGGTCCGGTACATGCACGAGCGGAACATCCTTCACCTGGACCTCAAGCCGGAGAACGTTATGTGCCAGACGCGCAACACCAACCAGGTGAAGCTGATCGATTTCGGGCTCGCCACCAAGCTGAACCCGAACGAGATGGTCAAGATCTCGACCGGGACGGCCGAGTTTGCGGCGCCCGAAATCGTCGAACGGGAACCGGTCGGCTTCTACACGGACATGTGGGCCGTCGGTGTCCTGGCGTACGTGCTGGTTAGCGGCCTGTCACCGTTTGCCGGGGAAACCGATATCGACACGCTGAAGAACATCAAGCAGGGCACGTGGGAGTTTGATGAGGTCGCGTTCCGGGATGTGTCGGAGGAGTGTAAGGACTTTATCCGCCGGCTGCTGATCAAGACGAAGGAGAAGCGTATGACGGCACACGAGTGTCTGGCGCACGCGTGGTTAAGCGACACGTACAACAGCTCCACCTCGGTGATCTCGATCGAGCGCTACAAGCAGCTGCGTGATCTGATCCGCCGCAAGTACGAGAACTGGGCGTCGTTCGTGTTACCGCTGGGTCGCCTGTCCGAGTACTCGGCACTGCGCAAACTGCTGATCCAGAAGTACAAGATCATCGAGACGTCGGTCGATCGGCGACAGGCTGCACCGCGGTTCGTGATCCGGCCCCAGTCGGCGTTCTGCTACGAGGGCCAGAGCTGCAAGTTCTACTGCCGGGTGATCGGGGTGGCTACGCCGGTGCTGACCTGGTACCACAACAACCAGGAGCTGAAGCAGTCGGTGAAGTTCATGAAGCGGTACGCCGGGGACGATTACTACTTCATCATCAACCGGGTCAAGCTGGACGATCGGGGCGAGTACATTATCCGGGCGGAGAACCACTACGGGGCGCGCGAGGAGGTGATCTTCCTGAACGTGCACCCGATGTCGAAGCAGGTGCCGATCTACAAACCGGAAACGCTCACGATCCGCAAGCGCGAACCGAGCCCCCGGCCGTTCTGGCAGGAGGAGGCCGACGCGGCCCCGTCCTTCACGTTCGCGCTCCGGCCGCGCGTCATGCAGATGCGCGACACCTGCAAGCTGCTGTGCTGCGTCACCGGCAAACCGATGCCGGCGGTGAAGTGGTACAAGAATGGGCGGGAGCTGAGCAAGTACGAGTACACGATGACGCACACGGACGGGGTGGTCACGATGGAGATCATCGACACCAAGGTGGACGATTGCGGCGAGTACAAGTGTGTGGCCGTCAACCCGCTCGGTAAGGCGGAAACGAACTGTGTCGTGATCGTCGAGGATCACCGTGCCGAGGCGCACCAGCCCACCAAGCAGCCGGAAACGAAGAGACCGGCGCTCAAGAAACCGGAACCGGCCTCGGGCTCCTCCCGGCTGGGAGCTCCGGTGAACGAAGCCCGCTCCAGGAACTCCACCCGCGAACTGATGCGTAAGTAGAGCGGACGGGAAGGAGGCCAACTCTCCGCGACACTACTAACGTCCCTCTTGCAGCCCTGCAATCGGACAGTCTGATGCACCCGCCGGAGTTCAGCAAGCTGCTGAAGGATGTGGTGGCGGCCGACGGTGAACCGTTGCAGCTGAACTGCCACGTGGGCGGTGATCCGTTGCCGCAGATCGTCTGGACCAAGGACGGCAAGAAGCTGGCGTCGTCCGATGTGATCGACATCAAGTACAAATCCGGTATCGCCAGCCTGCGCATCAACGAGCTGTTCCCGGAGGACCGGGGTGTCTACGTGTGCACCGCCAAGAACTCGATGGGCGAATCGTCCACCCAGTGCACGCTGGACGTGAAGAGTGAGTCGGTGGGACCGCGTCTGCGGGAGCTCCTGCTAATCCTCTCTGCTTCCCTTTTTTTTGCAGAGGGTCCAACGTCCACCGCGCGCCCCGAGGGTAAGGGTGTGCCGATCAAGGCACCCGTCATCCAGCGGCACGCCGAGTCCGGGTACCACTCGGACGGCTCCGAGGTGTTCATCTCCTGCAGCATCAAGTGCGTGGATCCGTTCAACGTGATCTGGCTGCACGATAACCGGGAGATCAAGAATTCGGCCGACTTTGAGTATCTGGCCGATGGTGACATCCACACGTTGCACATTGCGGAGGTGTTCCCCGAGGATGCCGGCACGTACACGTGCGAGGCGTTCAACAAGGGAGGCGAGAGCTTCAGCTCCTGCACCATCACCGTGCTGGCGCAGGAAGAGCAGAAGGAGAAGGCAACGTTCGCCCGGTTCCCGGGCTCGCTGAGCGTGCTGGACGGGGCGAAGGCCGTGTTCACGTGCGAAACGTACGAGCCACCGTCGAAGCTGCAGTGGTACAAGGACGGGGAACCGATCAACGAGTCGTCTAATCGGTATCGCTTCGTGAAGAAGGACAACAAGTACACGTTCTCGGTGGCCAAGTGCTCGTTCGAGGACATCGGCCAGTACCAGGTGCGCGTGGTGACGCGCGCCGGCGATGCGCTGGCTTCGTTCTCGCTCAACGTCAGTGCCTAGGCCCGGCTCCTGTAGGCGCGCCCCTGCGGAACTACTACTACTACTACTACTACTACTGTTAAATGTTTAGGCTGTAACGAGGATAAGCGATAGTGTACCGAAGCCAAGCCATTTCGTTTCGATCCTTTCTTTCTGTTCGATGTATTCAAACCATTTGTGGGGAGAGGAAAGGGCCATGCCGTGTGTGGGTGAAGGTGAGTTTTACATAACCTTTTTACGTAATCTATCATTTGGTTATCGGTTAAAGTTGTTAAGTTTAATTTTTGTAAATTATTGCAAATAATAAAGAAAAATGGTATTTTGCAAATGTGGTGTGCACCGTGAATGTGTTTGTTAGGAAGGCCAAAGAGCCTCCCACTGGTAAGTCGTGGCATGTACGAGGGTTGTTGAGCTCAACCTGAAGATGGCAGCACTAGGAAACATTTCAAGGTTTTCAATCTTCTGCGGGATGAGTGGGGTTCTGTGTGTGGGGAGTCTGATCCATCATTTAAAAACGGTGAAACTTGGGGTAGCAACCCTGTTCGTAAAAACACAACGTTACAGTGAGCAACAGAGATTAACATAGTTTGGTCCGTCTTTCTCATGGCATATCCAGCGCACTGGAGCCTGGCAAAGGGTATGCGCTACACGACAGTGACGTCATCGTACATTGCGTGCAGCTCGCTGTTGTTGCGGCTCCTCCATTGTCCCTCCTCATATACAGGGAAAAACATCACTCTGAGCATCTTCCTTTCGGACGTGGCTAAGAGGGTTTCGTCAGTTTTCGATAGTGTCCATGTCTCAGATGCGTATGTGATTATTGGGATTATGAAGGTTCTGTATAAGCCCAGTTTGGACCGCCTCGACACGAAATGTGAGCGAAATAGTTGCCTCAGACTGTAGAATGCCCTGGTGGCTATTAGCACGAGTCTTTTCAGTTAGCTCGGTACGACTTCGAACCTTCGGATTTGTTATTATCCGCAGCTGGCTCGATCCCTATGTAAGCCTGAGATACATCGGAGAGCCGTCGACGTATAAAGGGTGTTACTGTCAAAAACTAGTCAACTTCAACTTGACGCAGTAATTTTTCATGGTGCATCAAAAAATCCTGTACACGTCTCATTTTAAAGATGTTTTAGTGTAGTATCATAAATATTATTCGATTTTGACATTTGCCCTTCCCTTGTGGAAAAGGCGTCGAAACAAGAGGAACATCATCTCAAAAGTTTGCACAGTTAGCGCGAAAATCCGAATTACTCGCGCGCCAAGTTTTCGAAATTGTTGAATGTGGCCAAATCGATGGTCACCAATGTATTAAAAGTATTCGGATAACGTTTGACGACAGTCAGAAAGACTGGATCAGGTGGAAGTCGGAACCAGGAGACCGCTAAAACGACGAAGCGAGTGATCAGTTGTTTCAAGCGGAATCTCAAACTCTCCGTCCGAGAACTCACAACCAAGCTGGAAGTACCGTCTACAACCGTGAATCGAGCTATGAAACATGATGGTCTGCCTACCTACAAAGAGGTAGTTACTTCAAATTGTGACGACAAGCAAAAAATATCGTCCAGAAAACGATCGCGGAATCTGTGCATGGAGATGTTAACGAATTTTTCTGCATGATGATGAATCCTACGTCAAGGCAGACACTAAACAGCTTCCTGGACAGGAGTACTATACGGCAACTGGGAGAGGAAAGTTGACAGAGATTTGCAAGAAAATTAAGCTGTTGAAATTCGCAAAGAAATGTCTCGTATTGCAGGCTCTCTGTTCGTATGGTTCGTAAGTGGCATTTACATCGCGATCGGGACCATCAACTAGAAAATTTATGTCCGAGAGTGCCTAAATAAACGTCTTTTGCCTTTCCTAACAAAGTACTAAGGTTCTTTTCTGTTTTGGATGCATCTTGCAATTATGGGGAAAATACCATGGAGTGATATGCTGCAAACAACGTCGAACGTGGTGCCCAAAGACATGAACCGCGCCAACATGCCCGAACTCAACCCAATTGAAAAATATTGGGCAATCGTCAAGCGGAACCTTAAGATGACTCGGAAAACAGTTATCAGTGAAATTGAATTTAAAAAAACACTGGATTTCTGCAGCAAAGAAAGCGACCAAGAAAACGGTGCAAAAGTTAATGAAAGGACTGACACGAAAAGTTCGGCAATTCGCATTCCTTAAGATGGAGGACTGAATGATATTTTTTTACATATTCTGTATTTAATGAGCTTTCGAAAGAAATATGACTATGACTATGATTTAAAAAAAAATTGACTGATTTACAATTTTTTTTGTTTGACTAGTTTTTGACAGTAACACCCTTTAATGTCTATGTCAACAGCATAGGCGTGGATCTGGCTGGAATCGTAATAGGTGGTACCTGAGGCCTCCCCTCCCGGCTCGTTCCAGCACGATGTTAATGGGTAGGCTACCCTGGCTAGGCTATCCACTTCCATCTGTCTTGTGACGTTGCTCTTGGTCATTCTAACTAGCCTGGTAAGTTTAGCCATTACTCCGAACATTTAATTTTGTTGGATTGATTGTTTGTCACATTTAAAACCAAGTTTTGGCAGCATTTGCTCACGTTTGACCCAAAACACCTCAGCGTTTGCCATGGCGAAAATCCACGAATTACGGTTTGAACTGCTTGGTTATCCACCTTGTACCTCAGGCGATTTTTTTTTCTGTTCCTTCATCTGAAAATCTCGCTCGGCGGACAGAGGTTTTCGTCAAATGAAGAATTCGTTACAGGGATCGGGAGCATCGCATGGAAAAGTGTGTAGAGTCAAAAAATCGGACTACGTTGAAAAATTAAAAATAAAATTCGGAAAAAGCGTCTTGCATCTTATCGGAAATTTTTCACATCATTCTCGTATAATTAGTAGAATTGTAAAGCTACACGTCAACACGTTCATACGAAACAAACGGATTCAAATATGGGATCAAAAGAATTTTAATAATAGTCACTTAGATTGCTGGTAAAAAGTATTATCCGGGTATTTTCTGAACACAGTAGTATAATTGGTAAGAATGGTGAAAACCGTGTCACCGATTATTTGAACATTTATAAACATGTTTAAAGAATAGGCATGACATGTAAATTTAAACCTGCCCATTGTACTACAAATGCAGCCATTTATTTCAATTCCCTCCAACTGCGACAACCTGTTTGCTGTAACGCAACAATTAATTAATTAAAGTAGTATCAAAATCTCGTTACTGATTCTTCCCCAAGCCGGATGCCCAACAGCGCTGCGCCGAACATCCAACCGTCCAGTGCAATCTTCTGGCATCGAACCTCTCATTTAAGTCTTTCAAATTCTACAGCTCGCTACACCCAACCAAAGCGCCCGAGTAGCGACGGGACCATTCGAGACCGGCCCGACTTAAGGAAATTAGCAACCCATCCTCTACGACCGGCAAACCACAACAGCACCACGGTTCTCCGCGTGCCTCTGCCATTGACGTCGATCAATCGACGCCCCGTTCGGCCAGCTCCGAAGCCTAACAGCGTAGCAACCATTAATTATCAAACTTTGTCGGCTCCCGAAGCCATTAAGCTACAATCGTTACGGACGGCGATCGATAGCTTCGGTGGAAACACCGGAAATCGCATCGGTTATGGTCGGCGACTGCTGCCCGAGGGGGTCGACACCGGGGTCCGATCGGTGGGACAATTTTCCACGATGACTTACAGATTGCACTTTCCGGCGGCTGGTAAGTTTCGGGACAGCCGTTGCTTCACCCCGTCGTTCAGGTGCCATTTGTAGATAAAGTTAGACTGGACGGATCTTGGCCCCGGCCCCGAGGTTCGGCTCCAAGAACCGAACGCAAATAAATCCTGCACCTTCTGCCCGCAACCGGTGGCCCGCCGGTGTTACCGGATGGTGCGTCATTGGCAACGTTTAGAGCCGAGACAGGACCAAAGAGCCACCACCACCGACCGACCGACCGACCAGGAACGGGTTTATGTAAAATGGTATTGAAACATCATCGTCAACGTCAGGGTGTCCGGGGGTCGGGGCAGGGATGGTCGGTACAATCGGCTTAAGATTTGTTGTGTTGTCCTCTCAGTTTTTTCGCCCGCCCTGCTCCGGTTCCGGTTTTGCTGTTGCCAATTTAAAATTGACTTCACCCGGGGCCAAACGGTCCTGGCCTCCCCTCGGAAGGGAGGGAGGCGAGTGACCAAAGTTATCTTTCGTGACAAACGCATTAACAAAAAGTCTCCTCCCGAGTCTCGTCCAGAGGGCCATCCTTCGCCTTCGCCAGGATGTTCGTTGGGGAACGGGATCAGACTCGAGCACCTCAGCGGCACTGGTCGAAACAGGATTTTGCCACAAACGATGCCACAAAAAAAGGCACACGCACACATACACGCGTGTGCACCGTGACTTTACATTGAGTTACCTTTCGGTCGACCGCCCCGGGGACATACGGTCCCGAAGATTAATAATACGGTGTAGATCAACCAACCACATTGCGCACTGCGATGCATCCGCGCCGTTGGCTTGTCGCGGCAGTCATGAAAGTCGCAGCGCTAAAGCTGAAGTTATTATCACTAATCCTCGACGAGGGGAAGATATTAATTATGTCCTGTCAGCTGGGAGCGGCTGGGCTTAACCCGCGGGCCGAAAGGCCCAGAAAAAAGATGCCACGCCGGGTTCATGATTTGAATTCACGCTTCAACGGTCGGCCGGCTTATGATGGCTCGGTCTGGGTTCGGGTGGTTTTGGGCCAACGGACCAATCTTGAACGGTTATCATTTTGGCGTGCTGCGCTGCGTGATAAGGTAACGAGCCAAATCACGATCTCTGCGGACGATGGTGCCGTGGCTATAGGGTACGGCACGCCCGCGACCACCGACTGGCACCGGTGATTTGCGTGAGGAGTTGCATTTAGCGTGATTCGTCAAGAACCAAAAAAAATGGCCAAATTACAGGAGTGCGGACCTAAATTATATACACATTCATATACGCGTTTGGCGACTCAGTTTCTGTGCGACTGCGATGATGATGATGACTGTTTCGACTGGAGGCGAAACGCTTCGACCGAGGCTGACCGGTTGGAGTGATGGGATCCTCGGTGAACGGCTATTAAGCGGCTGTTTTTTTTGCCACTCGCTCCCTTGGTTGCCGTTAAATGAGCTGTTAAGCATTTGTACGTCGTAAATGAAGCTCTGAAAGGGTTGGATGTTGTTTTAATGAAAATTGTAGCCTCAAGACGGAGATGCTATCAATGAGTCATCCGTTGTTGGGCAAATTCATCGGAATTACCCACTCGAAAGTTAATTGTTACGCTGTAACTGGTTGAACTTCCTCAGAGAATCACAACCTCACCTCAATCGAAAAGGGGTTCAAAATCAAATCACATCACAATCAAGAATATCCGTATGGACTCGGCTTTTATAGGGTTCGAAATATGCAAATTTAATATGGCCACCGCCGGTGCTGCGCTATCGATGCTTTCGGATCGTAATCCGTCAGCCCGAGTTTTATGTCGAGTATTTAAACGCACGGCCAGCGCGGACCCGTGCGTGAAGAATGGCGGAAGAGGTATGCTAAGCTTTACAGTTGGGGTTTAAAAAAAAAAAAAGTAGGGTTCTAGCGCGTTCCGTAGCATCTGTCAATCATCGAACCACTCGGATTGGAAGCTGGTGGTGGTGGCGGCGGTGAGTCGTAACTCCTACGAGTGCCCCCCTCACATGGAGCCGATGGGAGGAGTGGGCTCGAAGGTGGGTGTGTGGAGCTAGAAACATCCAGAGAAACACGCTCCACGAATCCCCAGAAATCGAAAGTTCGACGAACTCCGGGCCGAACAATCTGGACGGCTCCACCGAAATCAGATGGATCACGAACCCGGCCGAGAATTGATCAGCACGCGGCATAGCCAAGGCCACGATCCATCATGCGTCAATCAACATTTGCATATTTTTCGAAAATAGGGGCCCGGGCTAAGGCAACGTACAGGAACGGGATCCCTCTCGAGCGTAAGAACGATGCCGACGGCAGTTGGGTTTGAAGTTTGGGCCACTGTTTGACTTCCGAACTAGTCGAAGCGTCTGTCAATAGGGTCTGTGGTATTTCGAGTCCCCGGGGCACGCATGCACTCTTCGTGCAACAGGACCAGGTGCACCGGGACCGCGATGAGTGACGGACGACCAACCGCCTCCGGCAGTGGGCAGTGTTGCCTTAGCCATGTCGTTAGGGGGAACGATCATGATCACGTGAGCATTTCAAATGAGCCACCGGACTACCAGGCTGAACGCCCTGTTTACCGTCAGCGTTACGACGCAGCGTTGATGGAACTGACTTTGTTTGGGTTGCGTCTATCGAAACGATCCCGGTGAAGAGGAGCTGTTAGATTTAATGGAGTTAGTGGGGTTTTAAAAAATAAAGCGATGATTTGAGGCAGACAGCAGAGAAATCGATTGATACTTCATTAAATCAACATTCGAACACCAACATACGAGCTTCGGGCTTTGCCAGTCTAATAAACTGAAATTAAGTGTTGTTTGTGCACCAAGACGATATTCGTCGTTTAAGAAGTGATGCCTCTGAACAGGAATCCGATTTAAGAATTCTATTGATTTACCGAACGTCCGACAGAGCGCTGACGCTGATATCTTTATTGGCGAAGTGCATACATTTGTCTACCGAATGGGAAAAGGTCGGATTAATGCATGTTTCTTATGCTGCTTATGGTGTAGGCATTCTCGTGCAGTTCGCGCAATTTACCTGCGGCCTAAGCACCGGTGACATCTTCGAGTTGTAGCATAAGAACTGAGAACCAACGACGGGTATCGGTCGAACCGCAAAGAGAGAACATAAATCATAGCCTCAAGGTATTCATTCGATGTATTTTCGTCGTGTGCCTCGTAAGGCATGTTGGCAACCCTTTAAGCAGTATTTAAATATTTGCGAAAAGCATCGCATAAATTATCTTTTTTCTCTCTTCTCAATTCGGTTTTCTACATGAATCATTCCGAATCGACTTTTCCATTCGGGTTTGGCTAAAGGTTTGAAATTACGGATGGAAAGGATGCTCATAAAATGGGGTTACTGTATCAATGTCGTTATGTTCGCAAGATGTGAACAAATTCTGTGGCATACAAATCGTCGCAAACCCAAACCGAAAGGCCAAAGACCCGTCGGCGGTGACTGGGTGGATTGGATCAAACCACTTTTCGCACATTCAATCGGAATTTATGACTCGCGCGATGTGTCAGAGATGTTTGATTGATCGAAAAAGCGCTTTTCAATGCCCGCCGCCACCAACACTTCATTACTTCGGACTTGTTTCCCCGTTTAAGATTACAACACTTGCAAATCCCGGCAAAGTGCCTGGCGAATCAGCATGCGAATATTATGGGGCCAAAGCGAAGGGGAAAGGTTGAACCTAGGTACGCAACGGCAGTCTGCGGCTAATGTTGCGGAACAACATCAGAAGGAATCCCCCCGATTCCGTTAGTTACGTAATGATTTTGCTATCCCTCGGGATGGCAATCTTTTTAAGTGCGTCCGGCCGTTGCCGTTCTGTAATCAGTCTGTGCGTGGAGCTCGGTTCTCTCTCCCGGTTTCAGCCTGGTATGTTATTTGTTTGTCCATTTCCGATGACCCTGCGCCGTGGTCGTATGCTGCGTGGTCAGGTGCATAATTAGAAATGAATGCAATAATTATTTTGCGTCACGAGCTCGTTGTGGGAATGAGTTAATTATTGTGAGCCATTGCATTTCGCGCCCAGCTGGAATAGAAATAAAAAGCTGATTCGTAAGAGCGTGTTCTTTTTAAAGTTTGATATTTTTACTCTTCTTTACCGAGCGCCAACGCTCTTGGCAATTTATTCTAAAGCGTAATTAAGCATGGCATGAGTTAAAATAAATTAACTTTTTCCATCTTGCCTTGGTACGGGCTGATATTTTCGCACTTTTTAATCATTACGAAAGGATTTTCTCTCGTCATTAGCTTCGGCGACCTTTCGATTGGGTCCATTAAGCTTGGTCTGCAGTTTTGAAGCGCAGTGCTATGAAAAGGAGCAAAAACGAAGAGAGTTGCTGAGAATGGCAAATAAGTGTTCTCTTATCATCGGGACAGAAAACCGGGCACCTATCGTGGGTGAATCGTCATGATCGACGTTTTCTGGATGGTGACCCCTTCCGATTTGCCACTTAAGTTTTTGCCCAAAAGTCACGTTTCAGTGGAAAACTAAAATTCAGCATGTCTGGCAGTGTGTCTGTTACGTTGCGATGGAGCGGATGGATGGAAAACCCGGCGGCGCGACTCGACATGCACGGCTCATGCCACAAAGTAGCTTATTTTGTAAGATTTGCAGTATTTCACAGGACCCAGACACGGAGTGTTGAGGAGTTGATGCGTGAAAATTTGTGAACGACGGAGACGCCGTTTGTTGGTGTGTTTCTTTTCAAATCGCTTTGCATTTTAAGCGCAGTGTGGGCTTGACTACGGACCGCAATAAGGCGCATCCCGACGCAAGTCTGCAGAAAGTTTGTTAAAACCCGAGCGTAGAAGCGGAGACGCTGTTTTGCAGACACTTAGAATCAGACAAGCTCAACTCATCAATCGAAAGAAGCACCTCGAAATGCATGTCACGTCGTGCACAGTGAATGATGTGTTGATTGTAGAAAAGTGAAGATTTTAGCATTTGCTTGAAATGAATGGAATGATTAAAAATCCCCAAAGTGTTCGGGCAAACCGAAGTGGAGCAGGGATTTTAACGGAATACGTTGGATAATTTGATTGAATGGTAGCTCATTTCGAATTTATCAACAAGTTTTATTGACCGGCAACTATGCAAACTAATACACATAATTATTAGCTCTGACTTATTTACTGAAAGGTATTGTAGGTTATCAAAGATTGCAAAAGCTTTTAAAGGCGATTATAAACAGATAATATTAAAATAGATATCAAGTATTTACCAGGAGTGTTGTCCGCTGCTCTTCAATCTCCACTCGTACTTGATATTTTTCACACTCCATGAATCACGAATGACTCACAGAGGCATTACTTGAGCATACATTGTATATAGCGCCTTCTCAGCATTCTCACCTGCCACTCACTTTCGATCGCTTTCGAGGCGGTCCTCGACGCGATCGTTTCGTGTCGATCACGCACGGAGCGCCAAGACGCACCAACGGCGTAATGATCGCTTAATGAAAGTTAATTAATTTTGCGTGTCTGTTCGCCGTGAAGTGGTGTTTCTGGGCCCAGCGCTAGTCACTTTTAGAGCCAGTCGCCAGGAAACTGCCACTGGGTAGTGCACTTTCATTGGCATCCATCAGCAGCAGCAGCTTCGTGTCTTCCACGCGGTCGTCGGAGCGTCGGTTTTCGCATCGTTTGTGCAATGTTTGCACAGGTTAATCGCTATGCAAATATTGCTACACGTCTGGTAGATATATGCTGAACTGTTTACCGTCCTCGCGCGGGCCAGTCGGTTGGTAACTGTTTTTATTCTCCGGCGGCCGGCCCTGGCGGTGCATGGGCTTGCAGCAAGTTGCAGCCACCACGGCTCTACGGCAGCTGTCAATCAGAACCAAAGCCTTGGGGAGTGGGTTTCCCGCCCAGGGACCCCAGAACGAGCGTTACTCAGCTCTGGTCTCGAGTCGGGTGGCTGACGAGGAATGACGAGCCCAATCGAGTTATTAATCGCTCCTTGGCCGCAACCTGTGGCTTAATGATTTAATAAGCTCGACTCACGGCGTTGAGGACCCGGCGCGGTGGCGTCTTGGCGTCGAACCGTCACCCGGCGATGCCGCCGGGTCTTGTCACGCGGACCGCGGCAGGTTCAATGAACCGCAAAGCCCCCGTTCGACGACGTGCTGGGACCCCCGGGAGGAGACGGGCACGGCCGGGACTGTCGGCGGTTGTCGCTAGGTCCCCTCCGGCCCACTACCGCATCACCCGCGGAGTGTAACGGACGTTGAAAGGCATTTCGATTGGAGTTGATTGAGATTTTAACCGCATCATTTCGCTATCGATTAACGCGGATGACCACGCGACACAGTCCGTGGGGTGCTTCCCGACGGCGGCGGTGATCATGAATATCGGAAACGGACACCCGGGGCCAGGTGGCGATGTGGCGGCGTGATGTGGCTTTTCGGGATCGGAATGTAATTAAATACGCCAAACCTCCTTAACGCTCGTCACGTACTTTTTGCGGTAGTTTCCAGGACACCCGGGCTGGGCACGTAGCACGGCCGCGAACGACGGGCGGACGGAAGGACCAGACACAGGTTGGGTTGGCGGCGCAGTTATGAAGTTGGCGCTCGCTTGAGCTGTGATTGAATTGTGACCGACGCGGTATGAGCCTGTTCGGCGAGCGGTTTGAGCTGGGTTCTGGTTGGGCAGCTTTCGAATCCCTCCCTTCAGTCTTAAGTGGTCCCGTTACTAGGCACGATAGAGTCATTTGTTTCGTATCATGTTAACCTACTTTAATACTGCAATATGTCAAAAATGCTGCTGGTGATTCGGTATCTTTAGCATTAATAAATCGAACTATAAGCGAATAGAAAGGACAGCAACGGGGCATATCAAGGAGTTGAAAGTGATGGGTTGGATGTTGTGGCCTAAAAGATGTTGGTTTTGAGTATTCTTCAAATAATCTGTACATGAGCCATTTACGCATTAAATTTAATAAGTCTCGCTAATTTGTAGAACTGACTACAATTTGACACGATTTTTTCAATTTTCATTAATTTTTTACAAA
The DNA here is from genome assembly GCF_943735745.2 of Anopheles bellator. Taxonomy (NCBI): domain Eukaryota; kingdom Metazoa; phylum Arthropoda; class Insecta; order Diptera; family Culicidae; genus Anopheles; species Anopheles bellator. Next base: position 31,123,657 of record NC_071286.1, read on the forward strand.
CTTAAGAAACTAAGCTCGGAAGTATCTACTTCCTTTTTAAAGAAACGTCTGCCTCGAAGTAGCGTTTCAATTAGTGTATTCAGGGATTTTTCTGAACAATCCTTCTCACGAAGCGTCTCACCTCAAAAACATCGACATCGAATCATATCGAGTTTTCCCGTATCCCACAAGTTACAAGGATGATTTAAAAGCACCAACTCCTTCCCTTCATTTGTTACTCACTTTATTATTGTAATAAACTCACTGTACTAAATCCGTGTACTGGTGCGGCGCAAAATAAATCCTTCTTGAATAAATAAATCTAAATCCTATGTAACCGACACGTGTTTTTGTGCCTTTCTTGCATTTATGTTTTTGTGATAACACCACCTTCGAGCTGCACTTCGAATGAATGAAGCCTCCGAGCCGAAGTGATGCTCGTGCGTCGTGTAGGAAACGGTCCTGATACGCGGAAAAGTTGCGCTCCTGGCGAGCACTAATCCTACCCGCGATGCAATAGAAAACTGTACCGAATTTTACCTTCCACCGAGGACCGCTTCTGAGATGATGGATTGATATGCTACAAAAACGTTGACGGCGTCGGTTACGAAAACTCCGCCCGAGTGCAGCGCCGATCGGCGCACCATCCCCAACGGCATTCAGCAGGTGCAGCGCAGAAGGCGAACCCTTTTCTGCCGGTGGATCCGGTGGCGGTTCAGCTTTTGTGAGATTGCATGGAAACAATAGAGACCGAAGCCTAAGCGCCACGCCGCCGTGGTTATTCTTCGCCGGAACGAGACACGCCGGAAAATGTTATTGTTTCTACTTTTTCGTATCAATGGCTCGACCGGGCTCGCTACACAGCAGCGGCCCATTGTGGTAATACTTTCTCCCTTTTCCTTCGCCAGTAGGGAAGAGCCTACGCCGATCCGGGGGCCGCGCCGGTACCTAGTCGCAGCCAATGAACCATAAACGACCCATTTTTCAACTCATTAGCAAGCAAACTATAAATCTCTCCGCTTCATTTGCCTAACGAAAAACAGCCGCCAGTCGCGCCCCGGGGGCGGACTGCGAATGGGTCTGATTTTTTTTGGATTTTTTCGTCTCCTATTCCTGGGACCGCTGCGTAGATGCCATAGATAAATGGGGCGTAGCACCCCATCGTGGCCGTCCTTCCGCATCCGCAAATGTCCAATTTAAATATTTACTCCAGCCCATTACCGAAAGGGGCACTTGGGGGCGAAAATGGCTTGGGTAGCGTGTGGCTTAGTGGACGTACTAACTTTTAAGCCAACATAAGCCGCCCAACTTTTGTGATTCCGGAGAGCTGTCCGGCGGGCCGCCCGGCAGTTCGGTTCCAAAGGATTTGCACTGTATGATTTTTGCTTGTCGAAAGTAATAGTTTATTTGTGTGTTGGTAAGCCAACAGAGCTGAGCTGCAATAAGCATAAAATTCATATAAATTTCCCTTCATCTGATACGGCGGTGAAAGGATACCACCGTAAAGGCCAATGTTCACAACTATTCTCCATGACGCAAGCTTTCCAGTTTCGATGATAAATTCGATCGAGCCAACGGCCGAGATGCATAATAAGTGGTCGGCTTTCTTCTGTGGCTGGATAGAGTTTCTTGAACATAAAAATGATTTTATGAGTTCCTTTCTTCACACAAGTCACACATAAATCTGTTTCATAAGTTTAGATTGTAGTGCACTAACTTTAATGAACACAATTTGTACGAATAAAAACTGAGGATTAGAAGCGAGCATCATCAATCGTGAGGGTTGAATCAAGTTGGAAAACATACTAAGAATGAACGCCTTCGACGGAAGATACTAGGCTAGGGAACAGGCCCTCGATCTACTTCTGCAACTGCACTACTGTTACCTCCATTCGTTGCATTAGGCGCAAACCCGGGCAGGGAAATGCAGAAATCCCACCCGTTGGGTTCATCACATATTTATGGAACAACGACGATCGACTGCTTGCTGTCTGGGGGATTTGAATGTTTCTTTTGCTTGCAAGATAACAATATAGAAGATATTACATGGGAATCGTCGTAATAAATGACACCCAGCGGGGCTCCGCGAGAGCCACCGGAATTGTGTAACCATTTGGTGCGTGGTTTGTATGCACGGTCGTCTTCGTTTCTCGTCAAATTTATTCATATGGTCTTGGCCGGGCTCCGTGCCGGTTTGCCGGCAAACAATCGTGCTTTGTTATGCGCACTGTGTTTCCGGCTGCCGTTTTGTTTGCCGCTGTATCAAGATAGCAAATAATGAATCGTTGCCGGATTTACGCAGGCATCGCACGCGCTTGGCAGTCACTCTTTTTCGTATAGTGTTTGCAATTTAGCATTAGCAGTAATGGGTGCTTTCGATGATAGGAACGGGCCGAACAAATGCGCAATATTTTCCTCTCCTTTTTGGGGGGGCATGCAGGCAATAATGTTGATTAAAATGAAAAGCATTACGTTGTTGGGCATCACACAATTTTGCAGAGAAAACAGTGATTTTCTCCCTTTCCTAAAACTATGGAACTGGCGTGGAACTTATGCTTGAAACGAGATGCATTTTGCGACTCTGATAACGGTTAAATTTCCTGCTCAGCCCCGGTCCGCTTCTTTGATAGATAAATAATCTTCGATATCGCTGATCCTTGCTTCGCTGAAACACGCTTCTTGCAGATAGGTAGACATTCACACGAAACGAACACGAATGGCGTCAAATTAATCATCAACCGGAGCCCGGGAAAACGACCGGGACCGGGGCGTAAATTTGCCATAATATTTCTCTCCCGGCTATCGGCAGGTTATCGACTGGAGTGTCGTCGCGTACACTCGGCAAACCAGCAACATCATCCGCGTGCTCGTCAACCATTTCCGGGCGGCGTTCGACGCGGTTCTCTCCGCCAGCAGAAGTCGTAACGGAAGCGAGCATCTTGTCGACCGCACAGAACATCGCCCGCCAAACACGCGAAAAGGGCCCCTGTCGCCTTGTTTTACCTATCGGTGATTAATGGTGGACTTTCCGTTGTTCTAAAGACTACAATTTATTTCCCATCAGTGTCAACATTCACTCCTTTCGTCACAGACACATACGGTCGGCCAAGGTGAACATTAATGCAGTGCTTCGTCTAGGGATATGCCAAACCGGTTCACTTTGCATGTTGGTCCGCCAGGCGCATAGAACAGCGACCCCTGAGAGCGGCGCGATTTGACCGATGTTCCACATTCGGCGCGCAACGAGAGGCGCATAAAAGCCGTTGCGTCTGCTGCTACTGCCTGGTCATTAAATCTCGGTGCGTGCCTCCTTTTATTGACAGGCTTACCGCCCTAGGCACGACACGTTCATCCTGTTCCCTGTTTCTTGCGAGTAGTTTATTATCGATAAAGAAACGTCGATTCGAAACCTTCCCCACTTCACGGACTATTCCTGTTTTAGAAGTTAATTACTTTTGCTCTTTGCCCTGTTTGTGATGGGATGTGTTTTACGACATTTTAGAACCACAGTGGTTTATTCGCGTTCATTATGTCTTGTGGGTACATTCATTCGGAACGTTTGCCATTTATGTTTGGCGAAGCTTGAAATCTGTAAACTCTTCGAAGACCTGCTCCCTTCTTCCTTCGATTCCTTCTAAGATTCGATTTGAAGCTTAGGCTCTAAGACAAAGGTGGGCCAGTCTCTGTAGAAGGATTCGTAACCATAAAGTAAAGATGAAATAAGTTTCATTGCAAATGCTGCAAATGGAGCCTTTTCGAGATGGGATGCCAATTTGTCTCGGCTTTAGAGATTAAAGAAAGAGGCGAAACAGCACAACTCGGCAGCAAAGCCTATTTTTCCAATGGCTCCCAATCTGCCACTTACGAAACGCCATTCAACAATTCAATCACCTAACACGACCTGACAGTTTGCGTTTGCGTACAGCCATCGTCCATGAAACGCTCTGCATCCGATTCAAATTATGCGTCCGTTCTGAAGAAAAAAAGAAAACTCTCGGCCCGCAGTCCGTGATGCGTGTATGGGATAAACCAATTCGTGTTTCATTCGAGACCCATCGACTGGTTGACAGACCGAATCTTCCCGAACTCAGACTGTCAGTTACAGCGCAGGAGAGCGGCACCGGGGATCGCTGCTCAGAGGTGTATCTTTTCGCAATGGCCGAGTAGTCCTTTTTCCCTTTTTCTGCGGAGGGTAGCTTTTCATTCTAGTCGCACCGGTGGCACAAGTGCCCGAGCAGTGCAGAAAGAATGTGGCCGAAACATCGCTCGCCCCGTCCGCTGATAACGGTCGTCCCGTCGTTTATGGGTGGGGTGTGATGAAACACAGGTGAAACCGTCATTCATTCCACGAATAAGCGGGAAAACAGTCGCCGCGAAGAAAAAAGGATCAAACGCAACCCGAACGGAACGTATTGAACGGGAATGAAAACAGCTTTCCGAACAACAAATTATTTAAGCGTGGCTGTGGCAAAGACACCGTATCCGGCGGTGACCACTCTGCTGGGATGTGCTTTTTTTCCCGTGTGCCTCCCGCGTGTGAGATGCGAAAGGATCGGACCATTTTCTCACCTGACAGCTAGCAATCGGTGATGCGGGCCGGTGATTGTGAAAAGGATCACCTCCCGTTGTTCAGTTGCACGTGTGCGCTATGGGGCGGGCTACGTATCCTTGGCGAAATGCAATTTAAATTTGCATCCAACATAGCCCGCGTCCTAGGTTGGATGCGGAATTCGGTCCCAGTTCGGTTTCGACAAACTGGTGCCCTTTGCTGCTCTGTTCGCTCCCATGAACACCTCATCAACCATCTTTTTTCCGCGTATCCAGCGACACTCGTAGTGCTGATAGTGGTTTCCGGTTGTTTATTTTCGCTAAGTGAACAAAGGTTGTTGAAACATTTTTATTATTGAAGCTGAAGCAAAAATGCGCAATATTGCTTGTTTCGTCGTTGTTTAATTGTTGATTGTTGATTGTATAAGCTACAGTAGTGTAATGGTGAAGTAAGGCAGTAAGTAGCTACAATATGTTCATTTTCCAAATAAATTGTAAAAAATAGGCTGTGAATAAAATTTGCATATCTTGATTTGGCTTTATTTTCAACTCAAGGAAATTATAGTTGTGGCACTTTCCGCTCTAACAGGTTCCTAATAGTATTAACAGTCTAAAATGCCTTTCGAATGCTTCTTGTTCCGACCCACGCTCCGTTAAAAATATCAAAACGTAACAGGGTAGAGTGGACTAGTCATTTATTTGTCCCAAAATCCGATCATTTACCAATCTTTCTGTCCCGATAAAGTTAGTTACCAAACTATTGGATTCAAACCAAGTTTCTACCAACATAAATTCAGTAGTATTGCCACATTGAGGTGAGTATTTTTTTTGTAGAGATTTAGTGTGGCTCCGACAGCATTGAGAAGTACGTACTATGATTTTGTTTTGCTATAGAATGCCCCCAAAAGCAAATTGTGTACACTCTCAAAAAGCGCCCACGTAACGGTTGAATGTTTCAATAGAATAATGCTCGACGACACTCGACGACGGTTCAGCAAGGATGTTCCCGTGTTTCCAGCAAATGGCGCACCCAATCGACTTCCCGAAAAGCAGAAAAAGAAAAACTGTGTCAAGCACGATACATGGCACCGAAAGTGGGCGAAACGCGAACCAAACGCAAACAACGCAGCAACGCGGCTCAACTTGAATGACTCCGATGGAGTTGCCCGTACACACCGATCAGCCATCCGGAACAGGGCCCGTCTCATCGGGGAAGGTGAAAACAAATTATAATCCCATCAATCATGCGCCTCGATCAAATGTTCACGACACATTCCAATTATCTTATCATGGGCGGTGTTCGCCGGGGACTTCAGGGTCCTCCGGGGTTGCCGTCCACCATCATCATCAGGCCCATCGGCAGCCCAGCGCTCACTCACCGGCCTCGATTGTATCTGCATTTCGCGGCTACACACCGACCGGCGTGTGCATCCGCCGAGTTGCAAGCATGCGCCAAAACTTCGCAAAAACACGCCGGCAGTAAAAGGTAAAACAACTTCGCGGACAGTTCCGGCGATCCAAGGGGAAATTGTCCAAAATATAAAAAGGGAAACCCCCGATCCATGGTGGAGTGCGGAAAACTCGGCCGCACCGAGCTGGGTACCTTGGCTGTGTTTGCGTTTCGAGTGATACGCGGCCATGGGGAAACGTCAACAGGTTTTTGGTCGATTGGCGGTTACAAGGAAGTTGGTTTATGTTTTTCCATTGTCGGAAACATAAAAAAGAATGGAAAATTTACGACTTTTTCACCTCATCTCGTTGTTCGCACAGAAATAAAAAATGCAAAACGTTCCACAGACAACCGAGTGCATGAAATATGTGCGCTGCATGAAAGGGGATTTCATTAATTCTATTACACGCCCCGTAAGGATTGGTGAAAGAAGAGCGAGTTTCGCCCGTTCTTCTACGAGTTTGACCCAGAAATGTTTTTGGCCAACAGTGACGCCTGACTTCTGTGTGTGCACGTGCTACGGGCCCGAGGTGTTGTCGTCCTCGTCGCCGCCGTCATCGTCTCGGGGCGGCGCTCGACTTCCGGAAGCGATCATAAATCAATTTCATCTCTCCGCAAGCTGCCATCACTCAAGCTGACGTCGTGAAAAATCACCTCGCGGGAATGGAAATTCATGTTCGACGCGGGCGAACCGTTTACCGGGGAACCATCTTTCCACCGGCCAGTCGACGGCGGCCCGGCAAACGAGCCAGGCCCGGAGAGGTTGCGGGTTGCGAAACTAATTTTGCAGCTGGGCAATGATTTTTGTCTGGCCCGAGCCAGCCAGCGGAAAATCTGTTACACATTATCGATGTTAAAGCAGCGCATTACCAGGACCGGAGCTAGGTTCGAGCAGTCCCCGCCGGGTAGAGCAGCAGCCACCGTTCTGGCACCGTGTGGCCGGCGATAAGCATCGGCGGCGCAGCGCTCCGGTTGGCTAACGAAAACTGCGGCACCGATATATATCATGCAGCTGCAGCACTTTCTTGTGCATAATCCGCGGGAAACAAGCCAGATCTTCGATTCGGGAGCATTCCTCCAGCAAGGTTATGAAGCGCCATAATCAGACCGTAGTGCACTACTATCTTGATCCGCCTGAAGCCGGCCGGCCGGCTTGGCAGCCCCGGCACTAGTTAGTCGCAAACATCTTGGAAGCCGTGGCCGTTTTGGCACTAAATTTTTACCCCGAAGGCACGTGCTAACGATGGCAACCGCTTCTTATTTTCGCCATTCGCCTTTTTTTCGTCCTCATTACTGAAAGTATTAGGTTGAAGCACCGACTTTTCATCCAGTCTGGAACGTAACTTGATCAACGTTGGTTGGTGGGTTATGGGCTAGCTGTGTCATAGAAATGTTCTGTTCTGTACCTAAAAGGATCCCAAAAATCATTCATTTCCGGAGGTTCCATTCAACCTACGTGTATGAGGGCTGATCAAGAGATTTCCTTTCCACACCTGTTTCTGAAATGTATCAAAACTTTTTTCAAATATTCTGCATCTGCTTCGGTGCTCGGGACTCCTTCAGATACCTTTCGCCATGTCACGACAATTCAGTTATTAAGCTAAAATCTCAGTCCTTTTTGAGAATGGAACAAAGAAGCTAAACTCAATCATGGATTCAAACAAACGGATTTCTACTTTACCCACTGATAGTTATCATTTTCAATTAATTAATTATTTTGTTTAGGTGTTACAAGATGTTATCTATTTAATATAAAATATTTTAATAAGTATTGGCCATGATGTTTCGTTCATCCAATTCCTTGTCGTACCAGAGGAATCAGAATGCAGTCGGCTTAACGGTATGATTTCATCGCCCGCAGCCAGCCTCCGAATCCCGGCTGCCTCGTAAAGTTTTATCGGATCCCCCCCTCCCCGAGCCGGGGTTCGCAAGTGTCAGCGTGAAATCTACAGATCCGGAGCACCGAACGGTACCAGCATAAACAGTATTTGATACCGCATGCCGGGCACACCCATAATCAACCGGTCCTAGGCCCGGCTTCGGAACGAATGAGTGGCGGCCTTCACAATCCATCATTTATCTTTCGGGGGGGGGGGCACAAACTTTGGTTTGGCTCCGACCCAGGGCACAGATTAACGGTCGGTCAGTTCTCGGAAGTTTTTTCATTCTGAAGTATGTTTTCAAAAAATAAGATGAGTTGCGAAAAGAAACATGAAGACACTCCAGTCGGAAGGAAGGAGGACCGTATGGAAACTGTTTTAGCAATTTGAGGCTTTCTTGTTCCAAATTTCGTCTGCCGGGCGTCTCTTCATGGGAAAGGGAGCGAAAGAGAGAAGGTGGTGCAAAGCGAGTGTTGCCAAACGTATTAACCTCATTCAGAAGGGGGCCAGAGCGTTGTGGAACAGGAGCAGAACGCGCCAAGTGGCGAAAAACTGGAGGCACCGTGCGCGCCCGCGTTCTTCTGGCAGCCCCATTTAATCGTTCTCCGGTTCGCTTCATGGCCGGCGGTCTGGAAGCCACTCGGCTTATAATTTGCAACGATGCTTCCCTAAATGGTGGGTGTGATCGTGTTTCAGCCGGCCATTCCACGAAATGAGGCTGCATCCATTCATGCCGCCGCTGCAAGTGTGCAGGCTCGCGGGCTCCGTGAGCTTGGCCCACGGGGGCCAAAAAGTACAGCAAAATCCAGACCGGGACCACCGTCTGGGACACTTCCCGAGCACTGCCCCACAATGGTCGTCTTTCACCAATTAACAATTCATAAACCATTGCTCATTCCGCTGCGCGATTCCGTGTGCGTGTGGCGGTGGCGTCGCAACGGCGGGGCCCGAAGGAGCAACATAAAATTTAGCTTTCCTCGGGGGGGATTTTTCGACGGACCTAATGGTTTGCGCCGGACCTGTATGTGAAGGTTTGCCGATACTTTAACCTAACTTATCGCCTTCTACCGTTGGCCCGTCGGGGCAGAAGAACCGGTAAGTATTGCGCCCTGATTGCGTCTCATCAGCATTTATATGCACCGCACTTGGGGAACTGCACCGCCCGGGGGGGGAACCGATTTGCACCACGCAATGCACGACTTGGCCGCCGGAAACCCAACCCCGGCCTCGGCGTTGCCGGTGAGTATTGTTTGCATGCTATTGTATCATTAAATTCATTCATAATTTTCCAGGCCCATTTTTGGGGTCGGATTGCCTGGGCGCATCTCCCGGGATAACGAAGCATTGCGCTAATCGCACGTCCGAAATTATCTCAAACGTCAAACGTGCAAGGTACGAGAAGGTTGGATTATGCGAACGCAATGCTCATTTGCCGTTGCCGTTGCCGTGTTCTTCCCAAGCCAAAAACCGTGGTTCTTCGAATCCGGATCGTGTGACTCCTTCGCGGGCTCATTGCAGGGGAACCCGCAGACGGACGAATGGTGGTGGCCAGCAAGACGGTAGATAACTCGCGGTACGTGTGCGATCCTTATCCAATTGGCTGCCGCCGGAATTCGATGGCTGCCCGAAAACTCTCATGGCCGGTACGTGGCCGTTCAAGGAACCGCCGAAGGATTACGACCACCAAGGACCTTCGCGTACCGATCATCCCTTGCGGCGGCCCGCGCAGACTTGATGGGAGGGCCCCGAACTCCGCTCCGGGCACTGTTTGTGGGTCAATTATTTTTGACGCGAACCGCAACGTGGCAACCACTCTTTGCGCTTGCGTGTTTGCGTTCCTCTCGCGAACCGCGCCAGTTATTAATTTGGGCGCGATCCTCCTCCCGATCGGTGCGTTAGAGCGGAGTTATGCTTTCGGATATTTTTTTGCATGCTGCTTCACAACGCTCTGCAGTTATTATAATGAACGCTGTGCGCGATTGGTGGTGGCGGTGGCGATTAGTGCAGTGCCCGCCGCCGCGATGCACTTGCGCTCCGTTTTTGGGGAGGGAGCGGGGTACCCAGATCAAAGCGAGATCCGATTGATCCCCGCCATTAACGGAACGGGTCTCGCCTGGGTTCCGTCTGCAGGCTGCCACCGGTTCGCTGCCGGTGCCGGTAACGGGGCTGGAAAACATAAAACAATGAGACGAACTTCGGTGGGAAACATATAATTTTCGTCGTATTTGAGTTTTGTTTCTGGCTTGTCGTTTTTGTCTGGCCCCTTAACGATCGCTTCTCAACAAGTAGCAGCGAGGCTTGTGTTTTTGCTTGGAGCCTGAAGCGGCTGAGCGCACGAATTGGAACCGGAAACCGACGCGGGCCATCTAATAAAGTTTACGAAATTTGGTAATTTAATGATTTATTGTTAGTTAATTGCGTTTGCCTGCGTACGGTACACGTTGCGGTAGGGGGTTAAGAAGGTTGTTGGAACTGAGCCAAAACATTCGATAGAGTATGTTGCGTAAGGTAGTTGGAACTGAGGCCTGTCTATCAAACGGTACAAGCAAACTACATTTTCATCAAGGGTTTTGTGTACGTTACATTCTTGAATGGTAACAAAATGACAAAAAAATGCTCTCGTAAGGTGTGGCCAACAAGGATTAAGTCGTACCTTGCGTAACGCCATTTTGTCGCTATTTAACAATAGAGCCACTGTTTTGTTCATCATCGGCATTGTCTGCATCACACTGCACCAAATCGGCGCGCGAATGCATTAAAGAGCGATAGAAGCGGGACAAAAGTTTCGCATTCGCAATCAATCATCTTTTGGCGCCCTTTGTGTTCGGGTCAAATTTCCAAAATTAATTGTTATCCGAAAGTTGGTGCCAACGAAAGCGGCAAATTGAAATGACAACAAACGCGTGGCACCGCGCTGACGACCGTCTTTTGGCGATTGGGCGATGCCGGATCGCCTGAACGATGACCCGTTTTTCCGATTCGATTGCCGGTCCGATGCGGGGGAGCTGCGGTGGCGCAGCTGCGCGGCTAGAAGTCAAGTACAAAGTAAACTTTTGCCCCGTCGGACTGTCGTTCATTTTTCATTTATCATCGAAATCTGCCATGGTCGACGGTTCGCCGGGGGAAAAACGGGCAACCCATCATGGGGTGGTGGGGTGGGCGGGAGGCTTATCAGAAGCGGGCGACGGTGCCGAAGGGACACGTATCCGCAACAAGTGCGTGGCACCGGATACCGGGCAAAGTTTGTCGCGTGACGGATCTCGGCGCTTTGCTCTCCGCTGGTTTTGCTCTCACGGCTTAACGAATACAATTGTGAATCTCATTGTTTTGTTGGGTCTCGATTTTTAACTTAATTTTTGGTTGTTTATATAGCTTATTTATCTGCTTTTCATTATCAAAGCATTGTTTTAAAAAATTTCAAAGAGTTTTGTTAGGATATCGCAGTTTTGTTTATTGTTGTCCCATTTTTTGAAACCACTCAAAGCACTGCGATCTTCCAAGAGCATGATCACGGTTTTCTTCAGCAGGTTTTCGACTACAACTTCTTTCGTTTTGATATGAAATTACATGTCTGATGCCACAATAAGGTAATGTTGCCAGAAACATAATTAAGAGGACCGAATCGACAGCTAGAGCCATTTGTTTGCACAATCCAATTTTCGACTTTTGGACCTGGTACGTTTCGAAGGGCCTACAAAACGCTTTAGCAGCTTTCCTAAAATGTTTCATAACTGTTCACAGTAAATTGGAAAGGTTTCTGAAAATTGTTCAATAAAAATTCGATAGAAACAGTAAAATCCTGTATTCTCTAATCACCTTCAGCTGCTACTTTCGTCATTTTCTGTTTTGCACCATTTTCACCGAAGAGTTAAACGAATAAAATATACAAAACTCATGTTTTTGGTCTCCAGTTATCCCACAGTGCAGTCCCGGGGCCCATTAAAGTGAGCAATTCTCTTGTGAGAAGAGTGAGAGTGAGAATGAGAATGAGAAGAGAGTGAGAAGTGAGAACGCAGGAAAACAGAGAGAGCGAGTCAGGTTCGAAAAGCCAAAGTGAGGTTCGTTGGTCAGTAAGCTCAGAAATCAAACTTGAACCATTTCACCGGCCAAAGTTTTAATTTTTCGGTTAAAGAGTTCGGACGTGTTGTCCGGTTCCGGCTGAAGGTGGGCAGAATTACGTATTGAACGCAGGAAAACGGAACGGTTCGCGGTGTTTCGTCCTCGGTCGAAATATGCCCGTTCGAAAGGCTGATCAAAGTTGGTTTTGAACAGCCATTTTTATCACTCTTTCGACTTTGACCGAATCGTCGCAACATAGAAGGCTAACATTTCGGATTTGTCTATTGTAGGAAAATATGTGTAAACCCCACAGTTTTTAAAGTTGGTTTATGACCGCCTTTTCCCGATTGTGCAGTGCCTCAGTAGCGTTCTTTGAAGAATCGTGTGTAGACCCCAAGCAAAGGACCTTCGTATAGTTCGGTCGCGAGTGATTCCCGTTGAATTCGTTCGCGCGTGCCGGCCGGAACTTCCGCCGGCGAAGGAGGTGACCATCTCAAGTAGACAGGAGGCACGTGTGCGTTTCTGTGTTTTGAGGGCGGCTTAAGTGCATTGTGGTTCGCCCGGCGTGTATGGGCCGCTTGTTTCGTGCCAGTGTTTCGTGCTAGTGAGAAGGGTGCTGGCGAGATTTGAATTTTCGTGCATTAGGGAAATTGCCAATCGAAGCCACACTCAAACACAACTGGGCCGTGTGCATCCGCGGCGATGCGTTTCGGTGCATTGCTTCCACGCACTGGCTCTTCGGCGCGATGAAAGTGAGTCGAGGAGGTGCAGCGGCGCGTGCGACTGGAAAAGGGCCCGTGGGCCCACCGTCCGAGTGAAATGCAAGGAAAAGCGGGAAATGTAGTGCGCTGCTGATGCGGTGTTCGCTTTCTGTGCGCGTGCATATTTGGCGGCCAATCGCCAACCGAGCTGGCGAGGCGCGTGCGCGGCAAGTCCCTTCGAGATCGGAGTGAAAGTACACGGTTTTCCCGCCAGAAGCAAGGTGGTGAGGGTGGTGCGTGAGAAAAGCGCCGCAACGCCCGGCGAAGATCAGTGTGATTCCGGTGCGCGGGGGTCCCGAGCGGGGACAGTGCTATCAAGTGAAAGTGAACGTCGGAACTAAACATTGGAAGACGCCACCCCTTCGCAGGATCATCGCCCACATCGGGCTCGAAGCAGGTTCGCGTTTCGGTCAAGCAGAGATCAACCTGCGGTGCACTCCGCAGCGTCGTGAGAAGATCACAAAGTAAGCAATTGTGCGAGGAGCCGAAACAATGGGGGCCTGGGGGGTAAAACTTCTCAGCATTGTCCCGCAGGTCGCTGGTCTGCAGGTGCCATCGTCGTAACGTCTCCCTGGGGGGGAACGGTGGATCCCAAGGTTTAAGTCATGTTTTTGGAGACGTTCCGTTTTGCTCTCGGGGGTTCGGACGGCGCACGCAGCGGTCGCAGGACTCGCTTTTGTCACATCAGTTCCGAATCAGCCCATTCTTGTGAGATATCCATCCCGGAGTGTTTGGACCATAAAGGGTTGTGGCGAAAGATCGGCCCAGCCAGCCAACAATGCGCAGATGGAGGGTCTCATCGCGCTCCCAAAACCATCTCCGGGTAATTATAAGTTTTCACCTCACCAAACAATGGCTGACGGCAACAACCCAAAATGGGTGCATTAAAAATCGGAGATCCCACGCGCCACCGCGCCACGTGGTGGTTGTCTCAGGTGGTTTGTCTTACGCTTTCGGGCGACGAATCGTGCGCTTTGTTTTGCGCAGCGCTGGGAACGCGCAAGACGATGAGCACAGGTCAGGTCCCCGACGCAAGCAGGGGTTGATAGCGTTTTGTTGTTAGCGTTCCGATGGCTAATTAATTGGCGCGATGCTGCGATGTTGGCATCATTGTGGATTGTGACTGGATTGTGACCGATAATGAGCTGGTAGTTGGTTGACGTTTCAACTCTTGTTTTCGTGTTGCGAAAGGCTGCCCAATTTGAAGTTGTGTCTTACCCGTGTTCGGATAGAGATCTACAATCAGACTCTGCCTGGGGCATGATCTGCTTATGAACCGTGCAATCTGTTGCGTGTATGGAACCTTCCGGTGTCGCCCGGAATTCTGTACCAATAAAAGTTTGACAGGAGTTTCTGCTGTACCGTATACCGGGGGGGTGTACCTGTCGTATTGTTTCATTAAACGGCGGAAGATGATGATGATGACGGCGGCCTGAAGAAAAACTGTGAGAAAACTACCCAATTTGAAGAGCCCTCTGTCGATTGGAAAACTCATTAAAATTTTACAATAAAAATCCTTCTCCTCCGCCGCCGAGTGGCTTGGGCTTGGGTTGGCACCGGTCGGCCAGCCGGTCGTTGGTGTGGCCTTTGGCCGCCAACCGGGCTCGGGAACCGGAGCGGATGACTTAGTAATCGTGAAAGTTTTTCAATTAAAATTAATAATTTCCCTCCACCGGCGGGCAACGCCCAGACCAGGTATACCAGACGCTCCTAATGCTTCAATGTTGCCGGTGGCGGTGGGTGGTGGCTCCCGGGGTTCGCCAGAGTGGTGGGCGGTCCCGGCACTGATAGGTGTTCAAATGTGTATCGTACGACATGAGGCCGGTGTCTGTCTGGAAGATCTGTTCCGCTGAACTACCGGACGAGGTGCCCCCCAGGTGCCGGCTCTTCATTCGGGAGTTGAGCACAACTCTTTTACGGACGTGGAAGGGATGATAGCCGAAAGCTAGGATCAAGGGCAAAGTTCTGCTCGTCTCCCACGTCTTGCAGCTCTAGCGACTTCAATCCGAGTTCTAGGCAAATAGTGTTTCTTCTGTCGCCAACGGGAGAGTTCCCAAATGAATTGGAGATTCCTAGTGAAAGTGAACAACAAACAAACGCGCGCTCCTCAACAGATTTCCTCGAGGAGACGATGAGACAGTGGAACCGGGGACTAGAGTAGTATAGAAATTCTTGTGGCAATACCACCAAGCCAAGGGCGGATCCTCGGGAATTGCCACCGAAAGGAGAATAACTCATCGGTTATCGGGCAATTTGTCATGCTCTAGCCGGCTCCGATGCGGCACAACGTGGCGTGGCGTGTGATTATTAGATTGATACTTTCATCCCCGATTTTCGCGCTCAACACGCGCGCAAGATCCGCCATTTTCGACCGCGACACCGGGCCCATATTTCAGTCGCCAACCAGTCAACGGCGTCGCGCCGATTATCCCAACCAGAATAGGATGGGAAGGAAGTCTCGTTGGAAGTCGTTTATTGCATGGAGCCATTAGCCGCCTGCCAGCGGAATGGATGATGGTTGGCGCCACCAACCCCCACACACATCGCCGGTCGGTTCTTCTGCCGAAAACCGGTGCCCCGGAATTACCGGTGTTTTTGTGTGCCGGTTCCGGGAGGAGGATTTATCTGTTTACTCAAGACACGGGATATTTGATTGACAAATTGATTGTTGGGCACAGCGCGAGGCATGTGTGTTTTCGGCTTTCTAGCCCCCCCCGGGCAGCAAATGAAGTCACCATAATTTATTGGTCAAGGTCTTTGGTCTAGAATACCCGGACCCGTTGTTGCGGTTAGAATAAAAATGAAAGTCTCAACGCTTAGACCATAGCAAGGCCGCAAGTGTGTGGAACATAAATTTCATAGATAGCACACTCAATTAACATTGTGATAAAAATGTTATTTTGTATAATGAGATGGCCTTTCATTCAGCACATTCGGAACCGAGGAGCATCACTAAAGCACTTTTTAATCTATTTTCCCACTATGACTGTTCAGCTTGTGACACTTTCTGTTTGTTTGAGAATTCCCTATTTAACACTTGGAATTGGCAAGATTCCTTACCCTGAAGCTGGTGTCTAACATCTCGGTGTATGCAGAGCATCTTCGGGCTCGACGGATGGATCTTAGGGAATCGCTAATGTGCCGCCAGTTCGAAAATGTAGCCATTAATAATAGGCAGTCGGGAAGCAAGATCCGCGGGACCCGAGAACGCACCGGTGTGGAAACGACACCGAATTCGCGCCGGGCTGCTTAATTAAAAATTCTTTAGAGTTTTGCGCACTAGTTCCGGAGCGACTCGGGAAGCATTTTGATGACTGGAAGTGCTGGTCGATTAATTGTTGCCAATTAAAAACGAATCGCAAGTCCCCGACGCCGCGTAAGGCCTACGTTGAGGCCTTCAATCCGGGGTGTGGTGTCTGGGCACCGTTTGATATGCGTAAAGGAATTCGGCGGAAAGAGCAGCAGAATCGGGCAGCGCCTTGGGGGCGGCATCAGGCTACAGGTTCGCTTGATTAATTCATGAGCCACCGGCGGGCGGCGGAGCGGGGCGAAATAAAGATACATGGACTCCGTGGTGGTGGTGGTGAGTGCGCTCCAATTAGTGGGATCCATAAACTGTTCGGGGGCGCAGAACACGGAGTCGGTGCCGGAGATGTATCTGGGAGGAGTCCTTTCCGGGGAATCGGGCTCGGTGATTCTAATTTGTTTCCATCAAAGGTAGAGCCGATCTCTGGAGCCGGTCGGACATCAAAACAAAACCATTAAAGCCAACAGAGATCCACGAAGATGGGTGGACCGAGACCGTTAAGTATGGCCCTAAGTGGTCCAGGGAAGCTGTCAAACGATAAGTAATTTGTTTACAAAACAACTCCCAAAGAAAACGGAAACACTGGCAGTGATCTGTGTGCGGGACAGTCTGAGGATTCTACGCGTAATCCATCGCAAGCCAAGTCGCAGAAACTGCAGAAACTCGTGCCGTGCGGCCATTTTGGAACCAACAAAATTTTCCAAACGCCCCGGCTTAGTTTGTGGAAATCCAGGGCCCAGGACAGGGAGTCTACCAAGTCTGGCCAGGTGGAAGCAACTTTACATCGCTCCTCCGGCGCTTCTCGGCTCCACTGACTCAACGGTCGCTCCAGTGGAAGGAAAACATTTGCAATTACATATTTACTTTCCGATGCCGGCGATGCTGCGGCGATGACTTTCGGCGTGTATGTGTTGGCGTTGTTTTTCTTTCCGAAGCCCGGCTCCCTTCGGTTCGGTTCGGTGTGTGTTTTTCGATTTCCCAGCAGCCCCAGCCCTTGGTTCGTGGAACGCACTGCTTTCGTGGGCTGGAAATTTTCCTCGCTGTGGATCCGATGGTCGCTCGCCCACGTCCATTTTCCGGGCCGGGCCAATGAAGCGCCCCAGGGGGGGGGGGCACTCCACTCGGTGGGGGTGTGCGTGGGTGCCCGAACACCCACACCACCCACCGACGCTGATGAGCTGAGCGGGCGCCTTCAGAACGGGCCAGCATATAATGTTCGGGCTTCGGAGTTGGTCGGCGGAGCTGTTGCTTATCAATCGCCTGCTGATCAAATTATCCCGATCTCCAGCCCCTATTCAGGCCCCCTTGTGTGCACTTTTGAGGGTGGGTGCCGGAACGGACCCAAAATGATTCCCCGTCGCCCCCCCCCCGGATGCACCGCGCCGCTCCGAGGCCGCAAATCAAACGGACAAACCTGATAATTTTCCGGTTGAATAAATAATGAAGCCGGAGAGTGCCGGTCGGTCGGCTGGCCGGTCAGTATCCTTGGTGTGTATCCAGTATCCGCCCATGTGTGTGTGTATCATTATCCGCGTGTATATGTGTGTGTGTGTGTGATACCGCTTTTCGCTTCTTCGGCGAATTACGTTCGTTATCCAATTTTTCCCTGTTCAAGTGGGAGTGGGTTTTCCGTGTTTTCGGAGCCCAAACTCTCCCGGGAGCTCGACCGGGGAAAGAGACGAGAGCAACGCCAAAGCAACGCGGCGGGGTTCACCGAAATCCTTGGTCCCGGCAAGATTGTTTCCCGATGTTGTTGATGCTGATGATGGTTGATGCTGGTCCCCGGAGTGATTGTCTAGGCTCCGAGGCGTGTAAAAAAGTGGTACGCAACCCGAACCTCGGCACGACACCCGGTGTCATCGTCAGTCGGCAGCATCTGGGTCCGGGTCCGTGGTGGCGGCGCTGACAGGAAACAGATAACGGAGATTTACGTGTTCGTTACACGGACTCTCCCCGGTCGCTCGGGGAAGGGAAGGAAAAGGATATTTCATAGCTCCCGGAGGGTGTTACAAGGTTGTTATTTAATACCGACGGGCGGCTCCGGTTCCGTTTGATCGTAAGTAGCGGGGCCAAAGCAAATCATTCTGTCGCACGAAATTATGTTTACAGGGGGTCCGGGGAGAGCGAAGCATTTATTTGGCACCCTCGCCCACCACACCTACCGATGCTGCCTACACCGCCTCCGTCGGTTGTTGCTGACTGTAATGAGTTATAAATTGGGTACCCACCTTGCAGCCTTCGCAGCCTGCAAATGTAGCAAATGACAAAAAGTGGCGTAATTTGGTAAATTTTTATTAAGGTCAAAAGCTCCCAAAAAGAGCAGCCCGTTGCTGGCGCTGCCTTGGTTAACCTTGAATTTCGAAGGACGAATTTGTAGTTGGACTCTACAGATTTATGAAATGACCTGAAAATTTAAATCTTTCCGAAATCTGCAAAAGGTCCCTTGTTGAAACTCTAAACATAAAAAACTTTATTCTCTCTAACTTCAACTTTATTCAGCGGTTTGCGTTAGTCACAGGAAGAACGCATATGTAGGTACTTTCCCCAGAGATTGAGTAGGACGCTTCAAACACGACAACTTGTCAGCCTCAGAAGACCAGGGCTGTCTGGTAGAAAGAGTCCAACACATTCTATCAATCGTTTGGCTCGATCTAATCTAGACTTTAGTGGTCCTAATCTTATCTCCAGTCAACCAATAACACCGATTTCAGATTGTGGTATTTCAATATTACGTGTACTGTACCAACATAGCATTCACAACTAAAACCTTCGGGCCTTCGTAGTATATTGTGATTAAAAGTATCCAGTAACTCGCTGGAGCTCTTGCCATTTACTTTGAAGTAACGGACAATCATTAAACCGGGAATTGCAGAACTTCACATTCACCTAATTGTTACCGCTCACGAGAGGTCCCAGATCAAAGCTGCACTAGCATACCAGCTCCTGATACTTGATTGGTACTCTTGCTGTCCTTGGGCAATTTTCCTCGACTCCGATTCGTTTGACCCACAAAAATCGACCGTTTTCCTTTGGAATTCGAGCCTCTCGAGAACTGTTGCATTTCGGATCGATTTTTCGCTTCTTCGCTCCTGACACGGCGAGCCTCTCAACGGTGGTGGGATAAGTGCCGATCGCAGGGCTTCTGATGTCGAACGAGCCCCCTCGTCAAGCAGGACCGGGGTGTACTGATCAAACACACGTCCGCTGAGGGCGCGTGCCCTAACGATTACTACGACGTGAAAGCTCTTTCCGTTTCTGGAGTGCCAGAAAATTGCTTACCCTCCTCAGGGATGGTTTCACTGTTGTGCGCCGAGACGTCGACGATGGAATAAATCATCATCCGGGGCGTCAGGTCAACCGCGAGCGACCGGATGACTGGGAAAATCGTCACCCATCCGATGACAGCCCGGTCCGGTCCCGCCGACCGTCGAGAGGGTGATCAAGGGCGGTTTGTTTAATGAATAAATTAGCAATTTTTCGTCCTCGCTTAAGGATTGGCCGGTGGGGTGACTAATTATTTCCGTCCATCCCCCGCCGGACAACCGAGGGACGAGTGAGACGCACAAAATTACATTCCACCGAGAAGAGGCCAGCGGGTCGCAGCAAATCCGCTCTGGAATCGGTGTGACATTGTAACACTTCGGAGCCTCTAATCAGCACGTTGCTCTAGGGGTACCTCGCTCAGGAAAATGGCGTAGAAAAGTGATCATGGCGGGGCCTCGCGTCTATTTGGCGTCTGCTTCGACACTGACGTCGTCGTCGTCGTCGAGGCGAGGCCCAACTACAAGCAACTTCCGCTAGTTGGGGCCGACGTGTCCGTGGCGCGCGCGCGAAGTGGGCGCACTTGTTGAACTTGTTATGCAAATAGCTGCCGAGCTGCCGGCACCGTAATCGATTTGAAGATGACAAGACATCTTACATCGATAACGATATGTGTTCCTGTGCCCGGCGCGTATCGTTTTAAGGCCTCTCGGGGGTGGAAGGGTGCGGGAGGAACCCCGCTCTCCCGCTGTGATGTGACGGGAAGTGAAAATGATAGCCCTGGCCGCGCGTGTCAAGCTCTTGAGGGGGCTAACCAGGGCTATAACCGGTGCACCTCGCCCAGCCCAGAAAGAGCAACACTCTCCCCAGCGGTAACAACCCCTGTACAGTCCGCATCCTACCCGACCACCTCCCTATCCTTTGCATTCTTCGGGTCTCGGTCGCTCCCGTGCCGTCCCGAAGAAAGTGATGGAAGTCCGTGTAATGTTTTCTGCGCTTTTTAACGGGATTCTCCGCTCCGATGTGTCTCCTTGTTGGGAGGGAATCCTTCGCGGAGCTTGTAGCTCTTTGATCACGGAACCGAAACGAGTGACGCCTCGTGACACACAGTGCTTTCTGAAACATTCTCCCGGGTTTGTCCTTCGGGCTCACGGAGCTTCGACGGAGCTCTCGACTCCCGCGCCATCGTTACCAAAGCGTGTAATCTGGCGCGAACACTGGCGTGCGGTGCGGACTTGGAGGTGGAGGAACGCCTTCCGGCCTTCGCTGGCGGCGACCGACGAATCGAAATTATTCTAATGATATTGAGCTGTGGCCGCCCGCCGGAAATGATCTACCGAAGATAATCGGAGGCCTCGCGATAGTTTCCACTCCTAGCGATGGGGATGATGAACTCGGGTCGGGTTTTTTTTTCTGTCCGGGATTGGACAGAATCTAGCCTTGGGTGGGGGACTCTTGGACTCTCGGGTCTGGTTGGAGGAGGTTCGGATTTAACGGTGGCCTGGTTCGCCACGGCCGTGATGGTGCCGGTGTAGTCGTTAATCACGATTTCGACGGCACCGCAACGAGAGGTCCACTGTCTCGGCCCGGAAGAGGTGTAAAATTCCCGTTCCTTTCGCGGGACGGTCGGACCTAATCCGTTTTTATTTTCACCCACTCCCCAAAGCCCAAAGTCACCCGTTCGCACCCAACGGGTTGACCCGTTCACGTGTAAACTTTATCGCTGATACGGTAGAAAATCGTTTGCTTTTATCATTTAAATTGGATTGGGGGGGCCCCCGAACGCGCTTACGTAAATGTATTTTTATCTTCCATTCCGGTTCGTCTGGACCAAGTTGTGGGGCGGGTTGTTTGAGGGCGGGGGGCGCGCGAACGCGATTCGCGAGGATCGGAGGCCGAGGAATTTGAACGAATGACCCATTTTCCGGCCCATGCCCAACAAGAGTTTCCTGTGGATGGCGCCGCGGGGCGAAACACTTATTGGGCCCCGCTCCGGACCTCCGTCAATCTCTCACTCTCTCTCTCTCTCTCTCGCTCTGTCTGTCTGTCTGTCCCTCTGTCCATCTCAGAATGATGAGAGGCAGGCAATAGAATCCGATGATAATGACGACGCTGATGATGATGTTGCTGGGCTGGTTGGCGTGTGGCCCCGGGACGCGCAATCGATCGGGGATCGGCTTTGGGCCGGCCAATTGCTTCCCTAAATTGTTATGATTGTTGTGAAATTTGCCGAAAAGTTTAACGGTACGGTTCAGTACCGTAATCGAGGTTTCACAGAGCGCTCGTTCCGTTGGAGTCTCTGGCTCGGGGTGTTTACTCTGTGGATCGAACTATTCGGGAAGTTCCAAAATTCGATGGGGAACCCAATGCCACTGGAGAGCTCTAGACCGTAACGCGTGTCACAAATCGTGTCTTTTTTCTCTCCAAGGTCGTCGCGACCGAACCCACCCGCTGTGGGTCTGTGGCACCTGTGGTAACGTGTTAATTGACAGTAAAGTGTACCGTCATTAGCGCAAGGAGGATACCATTATCTGGCCCGGAGAGTGGGGCGCATGTGTGCGGTCGGTTTGGTCAAGAATTGGGTGAGCTCCCTCTGTTTGCCTCCAATCTCGGGAAAGACCTGACTCCGCCGTTCGGTTGGACTGGTTCACCTGTGACGAAGCGCAAGAGAGAGAGAGGAAGAGAGAGCGAGAGAGGGTTGATGACAAAGTAATTTCAGAAACCGACCAAACTTGCCCCCATCGCAACTTCTACTGCGACGTTTGCTCCACTCTCGAGGAGGACCGGATGCGCCGGGAGAACGAGTTCTGGATGGACCCCCTGGTTCCCCAGAAACGGGGTGCTGGCCCCAGGTGTGCGGGGCGAAAGACAAACAGCTTCCATTTAGCCAGCAGGCGAGAGCCAGTGCTGGTCTCCCCGTGGTGTGGTTCGATTTCGAAACCGGGATCTCCGGCTCCGAGGACCACCGTTCGCCAAATCTTGTCCGCCACCACGACAGCCAGGGCGCTGCTCTAGGTTGGCTTCGGTTCTTTCGGAGATTTTCGAGAAAAGCGTTTAATTAATTAATTAGTGGAAGATAAACTGATTCTGAAGCATCCACAACGGGCGATCCACAAGATCCGGCCAACTGTACTCCTGCTTGGAAGTCCGTGGTCGAAGATACGGGAGAAAGCTTTTTTTCCGGTCGCATACACTGGACTGTGCAAAAGTTAGCCGCCAATCCGAGGGCCCTAAAAGGGGGCTCCAGGAGGTACAGACACGGATGGTTCCGGTCGAGTGCCGCGAACGGGTTTTCCGCACTCTCCGCGTTCATTCTCGTACGGGTTCTACGGTGTTTTCCCCCCCTCCCCGTTCAAGCCCCCTGACGCCTTTCCTGCTTGGGACCTGGGATCAGGTCTCGTCGCTCCACACGCCCCTACTGTTGCTTACCTGTCCGGATCGGGTTCTAGCAGTGGTTGGAGTGGCTGGAGCCAGGAATTGGAACACTTGCCGACTTGGTTGGATCGAGGTCGATTGTTTGCTCATAACTCCGGGGGCTCTCTGTGTTTCGCGACCGGCCGTCCAGAACGCCTCGGGAACTCCTGCGGGAACCCTGTTTTATGCTTCATTTAAATAGAGGAGGAGGCATCGGGGCCAGCTCGCGAAACAATACACGGGGCTGACTTCCCATCGCCGGGCTCTCTGGATGACCCCTTTTAGTAGCAGCCTCAGAAAAGAGGCCAACCCGCGGGATCATGACATTTCCGATGGAGAGAGGCCACTTCAGATACCGGGGGCTCCGAGGCCTAGTAAAGCGTAAAGCGTCCAATATCATCCTCAGCCAAGGTGAAGGCCTCCCGCCCCCGGGGAAAGTAGGGCCACTAACGGGGTGGAACTTGTCCATGTTTTCGCGATGATCCCCGCCATACACACATGCGTGAGTCACACCCCGCCAGCGTTCCCGTGTGGTGATCTCATCGTGACAATGGCCCCTAGTAGATCTCATCGCACCCCGATTTCATTAGCCTCCTTGGCGAGCTAATTGTGTTTTCGGTAGATGGGCGCGCACGAGGAGCACGGAATGGCCATGTCACCTCGCGGCACACGGCGGGGACTTCGGTGGCGCCATGGCGACCGTGCCCACGACGACGACGGCGACGTCGTCCAGAATCCAGCTGCATGTCTTCACATCTTCAAAAGCATTCCCAGCGCCACCGAAGACTACTCGCCGAAGCGCCTGAAGTTTGCTGCTCTAAACATACGGACCCGATTTTTACGGACTCCCGTCTGGACTCTCTCCGTGTCGTTCTTGGGACGGGGTCCGTTGGCCGAGCTGAGTCATTCCTCCCCGTGCCCGGGGGAGGGGGGTGGGCGACGGAACAGGGGAACGCAAACATCTCGCTGAAGCGTAACATTTGGTTTCGATTCCGCGTCGTCGTGATCCGTCGAGTCTGCCGCCCGGGCAGCTCGAGGGCGAGGGCGATGGAAGGCCGTGGTGTGTAAATGGTGCTACCATCTGGAAACCATTCGCCATTCGCGTGCCCCGGGCTCTGGTCTTTGGTCCCGGATGCACTGGCGACATTAGTTCCGGTCCATTTTGTCGCACTTGTTGGGTGCCCTATCCGCCCTTACTTGCAGAAGGATGCTGTTCGCCCGTCTCTTGGTGACAGATTCGCCCGTCGACGACTTGGAACACGCCAGCTACTCGGCCACTAATTCACGACTGGCGGCTGGCGTTTCACAAGTCACGCGTTTTAATGTAGACGCTTCTGGAGGGGCCACTCCCAGGCAAATGACCTCGCAGTCCCGACCAGCGCGAAAGTGAATCGTAGATCAAAAATAACGCGCATAATTAAAGAACGCGCTTTTTGCTAGCCCAGAACGGACGGGGGTCTTCGGTGCGGCGTCCGGTGGTGGGTTAACCACAGGGTATCACTCATCGCGCAAAACGGTTCACTTTTCTCCACTCGGTCCCGTCGGTAGTCCGTAAAAGGTCTCGAGACGATCTCGTGGCCGAAGAATGTTTCAGGTTCGTTCGGGACCGGGTTCGGTCCCGCAGATCCAACCGCGATGTCCGTTTTTGGAGAAGATTAGTGGCCGATTTCATGCACTTGACTTGTGTGTGCGCACCAGCGTGGCCGAGGAGATGGAGTTGGTGAAGGATTAAGGAGAAGAGATATCAATCATCTAATCAACATCTAGGCTGTGTGGGTTCGGAGTCGCTTGTGGCGTTGCTTTCGGGAGGTCTGCGAAGGTGATTGAGAAGATTCTTTCCTCTACTCACGCGAGCAGGCAGATCACTATCACTCGCCTTCCCGATAGTCCCGACGGCCGAGATTCGTCCGAGATGGATCAACGCCACGCACTTTGGACCGCTCGCGCCACGCTCTGATTGAGATATGTGATTAAGGCCGGATCGATCTCCCGGTTCCCCGGTTTCCATTGGGCGCTGATTGGATTTTTTAGTTCCACAGAATTCTGTTGGCGTCTTTTCGGGCGATTCGGACGAGATTCGGATCGAAACCCGCGCAGCCCCAGCGCGAATGCGCGAAGACGGAAATCGAAAAGGTAAACATATATTTCGTCTCCGGGTTCGGCTTCTTCTTGATGGTGTTGCTCCCCACCACCTCCGAGCTCCCTTCCCGGTTCACCAAAGAACCGCTTGACCACTGACTGGTCAGTGACTTTTGAAGCAGCGGAGCAGATTGATGGTTGCCACCGATCGGTCTGCCTACCGGGCTACTGTGGCCGGTCGGGGTTCAAACACAGGTTCCCTGTGCCGTGCACTTGACATGGCCTCCATCAAACGGGCGCGAAGTACGAAATTGAATTGCCCTCATTAAATTACGGTTCGACAAATGTAGGGCGCACGGAACAACTGCAAGAAAAACTCCGGATCTACCGGGAGAACTTTACCACCAGCCAGCCGGCCAGCATCCTTTTGGCAGCTAATTATGTCGGTTCGGGTGGCGAAAACAGTCCGGCGAACTCCTTTTTGCTCCCATCAGGTCGTCCCGAAAAACAGCTTGGTGTTCTTATTAGCACCAGTAATTAATCACATTTACCGTGGTGGAACATCTTCTTCACCCGCCGGTGTCCCGTAACTTGGCCCATTTTTTCGCGCGCTGTTTCTGCTTTGATTGTTTTACAACCCCCTCAGGTGGAACATTGTTCTCACCACCACCTCAGCGGACATCGGAGGACGACGATGTGGTGGTCAACCTCACGGGCGCCGTGGTCGATGGAGCTCCAGCAAGCGTTCTGTGGTTTTCCGGTTCGTGGCCTTCGCCGGGAGATTGCGTCCATGAGAGATGTAACCGAAGGGGGGGGGTTCACCGCAGAGAGAAGGTCTGCCAGGGTGGGGCCAGAGTTGCAAATGCACTTCCCTTTCACCTTTCTCCTACATTCCCCAAGCCTCCCAACCCAACGTATCAGGCGTGATCCACGAAGAATCCCGAGAGATGATCCACGATGGTCTTCCCGTGGACTTCTCGTGTTCGCTGCGCCATATAATTCCTGACCGGAAACCACAAATTATCCGCTCGCCGCCGGATGTTGTCCTCCGTCTGAGACGACGATGTTGCGGCGGAGAACCGGGCGATTTGACACCTCGCGAACCAGGAAACTTTCTGGGATTATCTTCACCTCAACGAACTCCATCGAGGTTCCAGAAAGCCGACCGACCGACTGGCCGGCTCCGCTCCGGCCCGAGTTGATGACCGTCGCGGGCATTAAAGTATGCCACGGAGCCGAGCCCGAAAAACCGCAAGCAGAAATTTGCATCGAAAGAGGAAATTGAATCATAAAATTTATACCTTTAATGGAACAAATTCATAAATTTTCTTTCACCACACCAGCAGGAGCCCGAGGAGGAGCCCGGGTCGGAGGAGACGAGACGAGAAAGTGGTGCGTTGGCCTGGCCCCCTTTCGGGGGCCGGCTCGAGTGCTTCGTAGGGCCGTAGAGGAGCACGGGTTTACGGTGCGTTTGCGTTGCGATGGGAATGGGTCCAAGCGGGCAGAAGATGTTGATGCTGCCGTTGCCGTGGCTGCTACTTTTTCCCGATGACGACGCGCCGATGGCGATGATGATGATGATGATGATGGAGAAGTTGAACCGAGAGAGAGAGCATTGGCCACACTTCGGAACGCTCCATTCTAGTCAAATTTTTTTCCTCCTTCTTTATACGCCATGCGTTAATGTGCGTGTTTCGTCTTGGCAAATGAGAGGAACTCGAAGGGCGGCGGCAGCAGGGGGGCACTGGCCGGGTTTCGGGATGGAGGGCGGTTACGCAGCGGTGATGGGATCTGTGTAATAAACATCTGCCAATGGGTTCAGCGTTTCCGTGAACTGCACCAATTTCCAGCAACGGCGTCGTGCGCTACGTTTTCGGTGCCTCTCGGATCGTCTGGATCGTCTTCATCGGTGGGAGTGAACGGGACCGGATTCAACCGAGTGAATGGCAGCATAAACAGGGGGCGCAATACCTGAAATGAAACTCCCCGACACGTCGGGATTGGCCCATTTCACACACCACATCGCTCCCGAAATCGAGGTGAAACTGTTGGGGTTTCCCGAGAGATGAAGAGCTGAAGGGTTCTATGGTAATGCCCGTAATCCGAAGCGATTCGAGTCTGTTTCTAGTAATCTGCGTGCAGCGTCCACTACTCCACACGGATCTCCACAATCCCAGACGACCGACAGCAGTTTTACGACCACAGTTCCAGACCCCAGAGGGCCGCGTGTGATGTCATCCGGAAAAGGGTGCTTTAAAACAGAGCTCTGCACTCGAACGGTGTACATCGACATCGGCTCGACCTTTCGTGACCACGGGGAGTTGCCGTTGCCGTTTTATTATTTATTATTGACCAAAAACTGCTCCTCGGCCCCGATGCAACACGTGCGACCCTCGGCGACCCTGGAAAGGAAGTGCATCGGGTGCGCGCGATTGTGTAATGTGCTTCTTGAGTGCGCTTGCATTTTTACGACACCGCCCGCCGGTATGTCGGTATCTCCCCCCCTCCGGGTATCCGGTCGTAATCTGTCTTAAGCCCAAGTAATGTAGGCAATTAAATTTAAAAATGCCGATGTCGATCCCACCCCCGGGGGCACTAAAAGCCGCGGACGATCCGAGAGAGAGAGAGAGGCGGAGATTCGCAAACACCTTCACGACGGGTCCACGCTAAGCCGATGATTTATGGCGGATCACCTTCGAAGTGTGGTGGCCATCTTCACGGTGCGTCACTTCCAGCCCAAGCTGACCTCCGACCGGCCCGGTTACGTCAGGTTCACCGATTCGGTTCACGATCGCCGCTTTGCCGGTGGTGATTCGTGAAAAGATTAATTGAATCACACCCCGGGGCAAGGCTGTGAGGCCCCCATATAAACATGGGCCTCATCTCAGGAGGTCAGCTCGGTATTCTCACGGCTTTGCCTTCAGACGACACAAGGGGCACTAAACTCTCTCTCTCTGGTTCATAAAAATTCGCTTAACGCTTTCGGAGGGAATTCGACGCGTTTGTGAGCGAGATGGGGGGCTTCGTTCGCCATTCTTGGCCGTCCCCCTTGCGCAACCCGGGGCGCACTGAACCGTAAAAGCAGCCCAGGACGGTGGGGACCTTTCGGAACCATAAACCGCGAGGTGCCGACTTTAGTGGCGTGCGCCTCGCAGGTGAGATTTTAATCTGCTTTCCCCCCCGCCAGAGCTGGTTTCCAAATCAAATCAAATTACAATCATGGATCAGAAGGGCCCCGAACTCTAAACGGCTAAAGCGGGTGGCAGAATTAGCTTTTGGGGTACGCTGTGAAGTCAGTGATGCGCACCGTGTTACGGGCACAGTCATCCGCGGAGTTAGTTACTGCGGCTGCGCTCGCGATGTCTTGAATATTTAATTTTCCCCCGAAACCCGGCGAACCGACCGCGTGAAGAAACATCCCAAGAATAACATTAGACCGTGGGTGGAGGAAGGGAGCGCGTTGGGGACTTGGGGGTGTCTCTACACCGAGGTACACACTGCTGCGGGAAGAAAGCGCTGATCGGTGGCCCGTGATCGCTGGCCACTCCCGGGCACTAGAGCTGAATGTAAATGACTCTGGAGCAGGGCTTCACGGCTTCGCGTCAAGAACCTCGCGTTTTTACGCCATTCGAGCTCGGGAACTACAAAGTACGGGGTTCGGGGAAAAGCCACGCGCACGCGATGATGGACCATAGACAGACAGCGCGAACGTGGCCGGCCAGCCAGCCAGCGGAAACGACGTCATGAACGAAGGGGTAGAAGGAAGGAAAGCAAGCAAGAAACGATCGACTCCCCTCCCGACCAGACCAGCTCAGACCAGACAGTAAATATTTTTCCCGTTATTTATGATTTTATTGAAGTTGAATGATTTTCCATTTTTTCCCTCGTTTTTTGGAGAGAGCGAGTGAGAGAGTGACGGACTCGCGTAGAACAAACTGTGAATGGCGCATGGGCAGAGCGCACGGAAGGTGCTGCTGGGCCGGGTGGGGCAGGAAGCGAGCATAAGAATGCTGCGTACGCGGAAGGAATGAAGAAAAGACGCTCAAATGTTTATAGTTCATACATCACCACCGGACCGGCCGGCCAAGTCAAGTTGTGGGTTCAGTGAACAGGCGCAGAACAGGAGGAGTGCTGCGCGAGTCAGCCACGCCAGCGCAAGATGACGGATCGTGTGCGCCGCGGAGTCATCCTGAAAAACCAGGGAGAACTTATGTTGAAAGTCGCGCCGCGACGCACTCTGCTTGTCACTTTGGACTCCTGCCGTTACGACTGGGACTTGGTTTTGCAACCACGACACCAATCAGCACGACGGGGGCTGCGTTGAAGTTTGGCTTCCTGGAGTGGTTGCAATGAACGCCCTGGCACCATAAGGCACCATTGTGTAACACGCGGGGATGGTACACCGAGCCGTGTCCGACCCTTCATGCGTCAGAAACCACGCATATCGGCTTACGAGACAGTAATTGGCGGCTTGTGAAAGTTTTTTCCCCCCTTGGCTGGCCTTATTTTTCGCTGTTGTAGCCAGTTGTGGTCCAGTTATCATAGGCAGCGACCCAGCAGCGATCGAACGGCGTGATCGTGATCGACAACGGTTACCCTAGTCATTCCATTTTTTAATTCCTCGTTATTTAGCCACATTACGCGCCCGTCCGTAGATCATCCGTCAGTTAGTCAGCGATGGGGCCGTTTCGTCGGTCTTTGTGCGAAAGACGTCAGTTCGAATGCGTGCTGACAGAGTGCATCAAATTCAGTTGGTACTGGTCATAACACATGGGCTGAAAAGCCTCTTGCTTAGCACCACAGATGGCACTAGTCTTGTTGCATTCATCGCATTTTTCGTTAACAAAACCTTGAATGAAAGTTGTGAAAATTTCACGAGATTCTACTGTTATTTTTGAAACAATGAATCAAAAATAATTTTGTGTTTTAATTTTACATTGCTTCTTGATGGAAAAAATACCATTAGAGCGATGAAATGGCTTGCGAAGTGTTTTAAGGACTCTGCTCCATAAGAAACAACAATAAATTGCTGACTTTAAATGTGGAATGCAGTAGACATGTAAATGAGGCTGTAACTCCAGAAAACGTAACAGAAATCCACAAAATTGTTTTGAATGAACCAAACGGGAAGTTGCGTCAGTTAGCTGATATCTGAGTGGACTGGAGCAACTGGTGTACCTCGTCCAAAGCTCCGTCGAAAGTATAACAATCGGTTGGAAAAGTTATGGGCTCGAAATTTCACTATGTGCGTAATGTAATATTTATCGATTATCTTGAAAAAGGAAATACCATCAAAAGTGCATATTACATAGCGTAATTGGAACGTTTGAAGGCCGAAATTGTAAAGAAACGATCGTATATACCAAAGCAAAAAGTCAATGAAAACAACGGCTAAACTACATCAATTGAATTGGCTCTCAGAGATTACTGGCTGTTCAGAGACATAAAAAGAACTGCTCATCGGTAAGACATTTCTCTCGAATGAAGAGATTCAACAACACCAATTCGTTCTACAAAAGTGGTACTGAAATGTTAGAGCGGTCCTGAAATGATTGTGTGGCTCTTGATGGAGATGATGTTAATGAACAAAAAGCAAGCACATTTTCTGTCGTAGACTCGGGACTTTTCAATCCATGTGTTGGGTACGGTCGCATTCAGCCCCATTGACGTGTGTAACAAACCGAAACGGCTAGCGTGACGGCTCCCATCAATTTGACTAGTCACCGATCATTGATTAGCAAAATGTCGCCTTGCTTAAAGTAACAGGGAGACATCAGTCCGTAGCTCAGAAACCATTCCTCTGAAAATGCAGACCTCTGCCCATGGGGCAAGTAGAACAGCGACGCCAGCCAGCGATATGGGAAAAGTTTTGGTCGCTTTTCTTCACATTTTCCACCTTCTCAAAGTGGTGCCGCCGCCGCAGTGCTTTTTACGCCGCGAAATGGCTTCACGCTCTGGCGATGTGCTGGCCACGCAATCCCCGCTCCAGTCCGCCGCCGCGGGCAGAAGACCCCTGGGTGTGTCCAGTTTGTGCCAAGAGTTATCACTCGTGCAGGAAAGCGTGCAGCGGTATGTGAGTTGCAAAAGTAAAACTTTTCGCCTTACATAAGCCGCCGGTTGGCACCAGCGAGCCATCACCTCACCTCACCGCCAGCCGTGTGTGTCCGTCCAGCGTCCATATGGCCCCCGCCCCCCCAGGTCCTGGCGCGCGAGGTTGAGCTCGGGAGCCAGCGAATCGAAACTGACTGATGGCGCATCGTGCCATCGTGCCCGGCGCGGCGGCCGGTCATGTGGCCAGTGTCGCTGGACCGCTGCCAACGACCCAGGGGACCACCCTTCCCCCGCCAACCGGGTGGGGTGCCGAGGGTGGACAAGAATTTTGCAATTCCCGATTGCATTATAAATCACACCGTTTTCTTTCTCTCTGCCCCGAGCTCGCGCGCGTTTGCGCCACAATGCGCCACGAAATTCCCCGTTGGCCGAAATGCAATCTCGGCCCGGACCGCCGCGCAAAGGGGTTCTCCAACAACATGTTGACGTTTGGCCATTATTGCAATCGTGACGTTCCGTTCCGATTGCTCGGCTGTCGTCGTGCCCGGCCCTTGGAACCGGGTCGGCAGGGGCTCCTCCTCGCGGACATTGGTGACTTTCTGCGACTCGGCCAAAGACTCGCGGCGACGACCGCCCGTGGCTAGATGGACAAAATTTCAACCCACGACTCACCGACCAACCGACCGATCGGAACAGACGGAGTGGCCAGTCGGCCGGCCGTCCGTGTCCGTGGAGACTCTCCGGAAGGCAGCGGCAGTTTCGAGAGGGGCTGAGTCCCCAGTGACGAGGGCCGATTTAGATTTAATCGATTGTAATGTTGCCCCCTGCCGTGTGCGGATCGCGCTATTCTGCAGCTCCACCGAAAACGGACACACGGAGACACAAACAATGTGGCACAAAGTGTAACTGCCACGAATGGCAGGATCACGCCGGGGCGCAGTAGTAGGGTGTAAATAGTTTTCGTATTACTCTTTACGATCGGCGCAATTTCGGCACTCGACGACGACGAACAGCTGGCCCGGAGTCTCGTTAGGCCTTTCCCAGGCCGGGCGATGCTCGGCGACTGATTTTATTAATATCGAGCAGAAACGGGCAAAATAACGCATCCCGTTAATGTAATTGAAACGGATGGACACCGAAAATGGGTTCTTTCCATCAGCCATATTTCTTCTTGACTTACCAACAGTGGCCATTTACTGACGGGCTGGGCAGATGAGAAGGTGAATTTGCGTCTTGCGAAGCTTCCCTATAAAACCTTAAACATTATCAATGAGGGATTCATTTGAGCCTTCGCATCTAAAACAGATGCTTGGCAAGTCCTTGAATGTAGAATTTGAATCTATACCTGATCAAATTTGTTGTTTCGTGAGACTTTGATCAGAAATTTGGAAGTTTTAGTGAGGAACTGAGAATATGTTGTTTTAATGGATTCTTTGTGGTTCGTTTTTGTAGTGTTCTATGTTTGCAAATACCCACAGTTCTATTTCAAGGGAATAGATCAAGGGATCAAGAATGGTCTTTAGGAATTAATTCTTCCTCTTCCTCCAGTCCTCTCGAACGGAGAGTTTCAATGGGATAAATTGTCTGTTGAGTGACTTATCTCTAGTTTCAAATTGTACATTCCAAGATTATAGAAATTCCAAATATTTTTTTCGCATGATTTTTAATTTAGTCACCTTTCAAATGTTTTATGATTCCTCTGGCTGCTTCCAAAAGATATTTCAATATTGCTTATTAAGGTAGAAATTTCTTGGATTAGGTGATGACTAGTACAGGGCGGTCAAAATAGAGTGCACTTTTTCATCCGATTATAAAAAACGACTGTATATTTATCGATGCTTGAACGTTTATTTGAAAGGTTAATTCATGTAATTTTTTATGGAAAACTATTTTGATTCACCACGATTGGCAGTAGCTTATACGTTCGATCTATTTTTGAGTACATTTTCGATTGCATCTGGTCCTTTTTCGGCAGTAGCCTTTTTTGGAATTATGAACGTCGTAATATTGATTGCTGATTCCGAGCCAGCTAATATCGTTAGGGTCGTATTGACGTCGTATTGTCGTATAGCGTAGTTAGAGACGGGACTTCCCATGTTTTTAATTCTCTTAGTGCATCGTCTTAGTGGAAAGGTTCCACAGTGTTTATATTAAATGTATAGAAGTGAATTTTGATCATTAAACCTCTGTGCCAGAGTAGTAATTGAAGTCTTTTTCGGTGCTGAGCATAACTTATCCCCCCGTCGTTTTGTTGTTACTTTGGCAAATGATGTTTGTGCTGTCGTTTCTACAGTCGGTAGAGTCTTTGGAGCGGCTAGACACGGTTGAAAGCCGGTGCTGTGTTGTTGAAATTATTTTATTACTGCCGCGGTCGGTTTAATCTTCGGTTGCCAGAACCTTTTGGAACCATTTGCCCACACACATAGCTAGGTAGGCGGATCGTACTTTTGGGATCTTGTGAGCCGATGAGACCATTTACACGCTGCTTTGAACATAACCAGCCCGACCATCCGTCACGTTTATTGTGTCCGCCCCGAAGCGGCCCCGAATCATGTTATTTCACTGGAAGAATAATTGTTGGTTCAGCTCCTAATTCTTATCTTCAGCGCAACGATTAAATTTAAACGATGCTTGTCGTTTCCTCCAAGGCCCTGACACTGCTAACCCTTCCTTGCTCCGGGCGGCGCTGCTTTGACAAAACTCACACGAAACCGGTGACGATTTCAACACATCAAAGCCACATCACCCCAACAGCGTCATAATGCTGCTAATTTGGCAGGACAAGCACGCACCGTGCTTCTTCGCGGGGCGCGGGATGCCATTAAAACGCCAGGCCAGCCCATTCCGTCTTCGAAGGCAAACGAGAACGCTTTTGCTTTTCGCGCATCATGAGCAGCGTCCGGAGCAGCGTTTCCAAGGCTCAGGTTTTGGACTCGGCTCCCACACGCCGCCGACGGCCGTTTGTCCAAAAAGGCGGGCGGTCTGGCTGAGCCAAGATGAATGGGCTTTGTGCCGTCTTGCGTTGGGCACTTTTTTTTCGGCACTCGTTCTCAGGTCGTCTGGGGTCTGGGGCTCTGGGTTTTTATGTCGTACTTCGCGCTGCGGCGTTTACGACTTTTTCCTTATTAATTTGCCGCGCGCTCGGAGGATGTCGGAGAAGGCAACAATGTCGCCAATGGTGGTGAAGGACCCCACGGGGACCCCACGTGGTGTGGTGCCGAGTGTGAAGATATTATTTGGCAGCATGCATCCCAGTTCCCAGAGGAGGCTACCCCTGGAAGTCCTGGAAATCCACGGGCGGACCGGTGATAACTCGAATGGCTACATCCTCCATTTGCCCTGACCAGGCCAGTCTCCGTTGGGGACCGATGGTTATGGTTTTCCCAGGTCCAGCACACGGCACGGGTCGTTGCGCCGTCCACGGATGGTGTGGTCAAGAGTTCTCCAGACCCGGCGCAAGGGCCGTGGCCGGTTATGCAATGATTTATTGTACCCTGTATCCATCACGGTTCTCGGCCCGGCTGTCACCGGCGGTCGGAAAGCAAACCCGAGTGCGTGATGGCTGCGGGACACCCCCCTGGGGAGTCCGACCAACGGAGCATTCGTCATCATCCGGCGCGTGATGACAAAGCCGCCACTTACACGCTCTGGGGCAGTCATTACCCGCCGGCGGAGACGGAGCTCGGTCTCTCCTTCTAATGCTGCGCCGTTAATGCTGCTCTGTGCTATTTTTATCCAGAGCAGTCATCGGTCGGGAAGTCCAGCTCGTCCGCGCACTGGTGTTGGTTAGAACAAATTGTGGAAAAAGGAAAGATGCCGATTGTCGGTGTGGCCGAATTACCCCGATTCTTTCCCTGTTAAGAGCTGCAGATTGTGACCGTTGTGGACGGTGGAACCATGGGAAGAATCTGCCTGGGTCAAGTCGCGCTATCGTCATCACGATGCTGCGTCGTCGATTCCACCGAGGACAGTGAACCGTTCGGTGGGATCCGCTAAGTGGAATTAATTAGACCGCAGGACGACCGATGGCAGCCGATGTTCCCGTTAGACCCCGAGCTCCCGGGCGAACGGGTGCAACGGTCCCCAACCCCCCCGGGGGGGGTGGTGGTGCGTTACACGGGCAGAGGAGGAACGCCGGCCGGTTGACGTAATGCGTAACTTTGGCCGCGCGTAACCACGATCTGACACCGATTATGGGCATTCCTGATGTCAACATTGTTGGCGGCGGGCTACCCTTGGGGGCCCTGAGGTAACCGCTTTCGCTTCGAACAGGTTCAACTACCCATGGGAGGATGGGGGGAGCATCATCGCGTGCACCGTTCGCGATGACGTGCGTGCACCGGGCGAGCGCGGGTTCAAAGCCCCCGCCGTCTGCAGTGGGTCAAAAGCGCATGTGCCCAGAAGCGATCCGCGACACGAATTCTGCGGGGTGCACCACCGGGGACGTGGTAACTTGAGTCTGTGCCCGCGCTACTGCACCAGGACTGGGCCCTGGCCTCGAACTTGAACGGCAAGCTGCTCCTGCACGCCGGTTGTTGGCCTCCGGTGGACCTATTTCGTCGTCAGACAAGCCTTTAACTATGGTATTACTTTCTCGCGACAAGCAGAGACACGGACCGGGTGTTCGCCCCCAGGAGCAGGCAGCTTTTCTCCAGTCCGCGCTCTATGCAGGATGTTCAAAAAGTTTTGCAGTTCAGCTGTTGGTCTGGGCTGAGAGCCTATACTGGAAATGGACAAAATCAATCGTATCGTGCAGTGAGCAAATTTTTATTTTTGGAAGGTTTCAAAGCAAAGTAATTTTATGAACGAATGTTGAAAGTGTATAAGGACTCTTCGCATTGAATTAGTACAGTAGACAGATGGGTTGCTGAATTTAAACGTGGTCCTACAAGTCTTAGAGACGATTCACGTCAAGGACGTCAAAAAACAGACACAACACACGAGATCGTAGAACAAATACAGGATATCGTATTGGAAAATAGTCGAGTGACCGAAAGAGAATTAGTAAAAGCCCTGGGCATCTCATTGGACAGAGTAAGCAACATTTTGACTGAAGTATTGGGTTTCAGAAAGCTCTGTGCAAAATGAGGAACAAAAACGCATTCGAATGCAAATGTCTGCACTATCGATGAGATTTGGATCTATCACCATGAGCTTGAATTAAAACAACAGGCTAAAGAGTGGTCCGAATCTGATTCTTCGGCTCGGAAACGATTTCGTGTCCAGAAATTCAGATCTATTTAGCGACTTCCATCTGTTTCCAGACCCAACTAAATTCAATGCGTAGAAAGCATTCGTCATCAAATGATGACTGATGTGGGAGCGTAAAATGAAGCCCTTCCACATTTGCACTTCAGGGAGATTACACTGAAAGCTTATTTCAATCCATATAATTGTGGTTCTCTTATCAAACCGCAACACTTACTGAACAACCTGGAAGACCCACTCCGAGCGCGCGCATGGCTGGTGGCCGTGTGGCGGACCTAGCAAGATAGACGAGGCGTCGTGTGCTATTAAGGCGCAATGGGAAAAGAAACGGCGCGCGCCATAAAAATAAAACTCATTTCGTGTTGGGGGCAAAATGGGCGACATAGCGAAGGTGATTAAATTAGATCCTCTCTCCTCGACTGTGGCCGGCCACCCCGGGGGGCCGGTGGTTCGACGAGTTCGACAGGCCGTCAGGCTCGTCAACGCTGCGCCAGCTCTTCTTGCGTACACCCATCGATCGGCCATTGTCGCCCGAGGGACTCGGGACCTCGGTGGTCTAGCTCGCACCGCATAACGGATCGAAATTCCAGTCTCGCGGCCGCGGCTACTAGCGAGCGAGATGAATGTACTAATAAAAACGGATCCAGCGACCGGTACGCGGTAGCTCCAGCATCCTCTAGTCGGCCAGGGCTCGGAGAAACTCGATCACTTGATCATCTCGGCGCGCCCTAACGATGCACTTTACGCGAAATTCGCTCCCTCGGGGGCCGCCGGAAGGATGATGGAGCCCGTAATACGATAATTGGCCACCGTGGCCGTAATTGAAATTAATCCGCGCGCGCATTGGGTAATTTCTGAGGGTGGTGGTACTTCCTTGGGCTTTTTGCCGCCGCCGCCGCCGCCGCCGCCGCCGCCGCCGCCGCCGCCGCGCGTGTGGAGTCAATTGGGGCAGCCCGTTTTTTCCCCCCGTTCGTTCCGGGTCAGACGGACAGAAGATCGTACGGTTAGCCGGATGTTTAGCGGCGGGCAAATTACGGGCCGCAACGATTCGCTGCGGTACGCGGAAGCAGTCGGGGAGGACGACGTGATCTATGGCGGAACTTGGATCGGGGCGAGGTGCGATCCAGATGCTGCGGTCCTGGCTTTGTTTATCACCCAATATCGGAGCATCGTATCCGGGCGTTGTTAGGCGTTCCGCTCTCTGTAGAGGCGATGAAGGCACGTCGGCAATTTTAGCACATCCTCCAGGTCCGGCCAGATAACGGTACCAACGGTTCGATGGCTCTGCTGGACTTCGCGTTCTTACGCAGCTGTTGGTGCGCACACCTTGGCGTGTTTCTACGTCACTCCGAGCTGTCACCGCGCGACGAAAGTCACACGTTTCCGTAGCGCCGTATCTTCATCTTCCTTCAATCCTGTGGACCCCTGTAGAGTGCCAATTCTCTGAATGACGCCACGCGATTAATTCTCCGCGCAGTAATCGGGTGCCTAGGAATGCGTCCCGCTGGCGAACAATAAGTAATTATGTTATGACACGATGATTTGTTTGATCGTGATAACGACGCACCCCTAACGAGTGTTCTGTTCTGTTCTGCGCTGTTCCGTCGAGTGTTCCGTGATGCATTCTAATGATTACTGATTGGCGAACGCCCGGGGACTGGACTTAGGTGACAGGCAGGAGAGCTAGGTTCTGGGAAATTAGCTGAGCGGCCACTTCTAGGAACGACTCCGTCGCGGTTCGCAATCAGAAGTTGATGGAAAGGGGGTGATTAATTTTGCTGCGTCTTTCTAGCTGTTGAAGTTTTAACCGAGGAGGTTGCCCGCGAGTTCAGCGACCTCACACACCGCAAACCGGACACCAACCGGCTTACTGGCTGGCTTGCGGTGGATAACAACCACTCTCCGAGGCGCAGTAGCCCCCGATTGTTCCCGATGACGGTAACGGTCGGTGAATCGATTGCCTCGCCAAATCCCTCTTTCAAGGCTACGGAAGGCGCAAAAAGCCTCGCACCCTCGCGAGAGGCACGCAAACCGGTGCAACATGAGCCTGACATTTTTCTGTAAGACCGCATTTTATGTCACATAATCTGGATTTACCGTTCTTCGCTGCGATCCGATTTCGCGCAGCGGGCAGCGTAAGTGGATCACCGTCCGACCATCCGACGGCCGGCCACGACTCGGAAAGGGTAAATGGTGACTCAATTAGGGTCGCCCTACGCCACCGGCTCACCGAGGCGCGGCGGCATGTTGTACGACTCCTGTCGCTGCCGCCGCCGCCGCCACCGCCAGCAGCAGCATGGCGCGCGCCCGCGCGACAGTAATTCGTTGTGACAAAGTAGGTAAGAAAACAATTAACAATAACCAAATTAAGGTCCACCATCCTTGGCCACTAAGTGGGGCGCGCGCGAGCCTCGCACAATCCCTTGCCTTGCGGAGGCATTCCTTGCGTTGCGAATGATTTAAAGAATCGGCAATTGGGCCACAACATATTCGGGCGCAATGGAATGGCGCGGCCACTGGTGCGTTGCGCAAAAGCGAAAGTACCTCCTCGGCCCTGTGGAACCATTGCCCCTGCACCGTACAATCCTGTTACAAGCGGCTTTAATGAGATGGACAACTCGGTCAATGAATGCCGTGTGAATGCCTCACGGTGACGAAGGCGTGGGCTCTTGGACTAGAACTGCTCCCCATGGCTGGTGCCCCGTGGACAGCTGGACAACGTGGCCCGGCTGCTGCGGAGCCCACGCGCAACGTCGTTCTCGAAATCGGGATTTACAATCAGGCGGAAATGGAGCTCTCCAGGTCAGCAAGAAATCAAAAGTTCTGTCTCCTCGGTCCCGGTGGAACGGGGTTCGTGTACGGGGATCGTGTTGGGAGATTGGAGTCGTGTGTCCACGATGCTGACGTGTGTTAGCGTGGAACTGCTATCCGAGATCTGGTGGCGATGGATTAATCTTCAATCGTACCTTTCATTAGCGCTGACTAGAGCGTCATGTCACAAGGGCCACGAATTTAGTTGTCTGAGCAAACGAACTGGATTGCAGTGTTTCTGGTCTCGTTTTACGGTTCGGACTTTGGACTGTGAGGTAGAGTCTGGTCTATCTAGTGTTTGGGGCGCAAAATATCGGTTGCTTCGTTGTTGAAACTAAGTTTTCAAGTCCATGTTTTGGGCTTCCATTTCGCCGAAGAACCAATCAGCCAACATTTCTCGATAGCGTACGCCATTGACGGTTACGGTGGCTCCTTCTTTACTTTCGGAGAAACATATCCGTCAGAAACATTGGCTTCTCTTGCACATCGTGTGGGTTTTCCGAATTAAAATGAGCTTGAATGAAGTGAGCTTTTCAAATTTCTTACTGTTTGAGTTGAAGGCTGACCATTTTGGAAATAAGTTTAAAATATTTTTTTTTTATTTTCATCAAGCGTCCCTACAGTGTCCCATTACGTAAATGTTAACGTTTTTGCTAAATGTTTACATTTTCCAGAAAGAAGTTTGAAATCCAATCACTTGATGGATCACCCTATAAAAAATTGTGTCTGGAATGCTACGAAGACATAAAGCAGCCGTTTGATTGGTCTTAGTATGTTGAGCAGCACTTATACTATCATCGTAATGTTTAAATCGTTTTGAGTGATTGCAGCCTTAAAATAATCATTCAATAGAGCCGACGTAAAATATCAACAAAAATGTTATTATATGTACCCATATCAGCGAACGGCTCGTTGCATAGATTTAGGCGCTGATAAAACACTCCAAAATGATCTTATCAATCATTTGATCTATTGGGCACTTATAGAACTTGCCACCAAATTCGATTTCTTCAGACCAATCGCGTAGTGCAAAACATTGACAAAGAGATATGCTTCTCGCAACGTATGTTCCCCTGTTTCTTTTGATATAATTTTACATTCTCCTTTGAGATTTAAGCTCCAACTCAGACTTACCGTTCTGTAGTATGTCTGGTTGTTAGTTGCTAGATGTGGCAGGAAACGCGTCG
Source organism: Anopheles bellator (assembly GCF_943735745.2). Taxonomy (NCBI): domain Eukaryota; kingdom Metazoa; phylum Arthropoda; class Insecta; order Diptera; family Culicidae; genus Anopheles; species Anopheles bellator. The sequence goes on from NC_071286.1 coordinate 31,163,652, forward strand.
TGCGAATTCTTTCCTGAGATGTGACCGTCGATGTCTTCGGGGTTCAGACTTCCCGTCGACCTTTCCAAAATAGTTGGACCGTTAACTCGGAAGCGTATGAATCGTGAATCACGGTGCCAAAACATTGAAAACCCCTCCCCAACATAGAGTCGTTACACCGCTCCCGGCTGACTGGGCAGGAATGCTGGATCCAGTGTGAGAGCAAACTTACCAACTCTTGCGAATGAATTCCAACCCCCTACGGCCGCGTTACGGATATCGTCCGTGGCCGTGGGCTCCGGCGGCCGGCGAGGTGTCAAATAAAGCACTGCCCGGTGGCGGAGTCGCGTTTCAGTGTCCTTGTTCCGGGGGTTTTTTTTTGGTTGGTTCCCAGTACCTCACAAACGGCCCCTTTGGTTCCGGGTGAATGTTGCCACGGAACCGTAAATATTCGTTTCATCATTTTCCACCGCGGAGAGCTAAGGCCAAGGGTTCCAGCACCACTCTCCACTTCCAGTTTGTAATCATCCCCGTTAGCCCCCCCATCCCGGGAATCGTTTCATCTTCCCTCGTCCGCGAGGTATCCGGCGGCTCCTTTCGGCGGGTTTCAACATTCTGCCCCTGCGTTCGCCAGCGCCAAGAATGTGTCCTTCTTCGCTCGCCTGCGCTCGGCGCGCATTTCCGAAATTGTTTCGAAATGCTCCGCGGATGCCACGTGATAAAGTAATTGCTCCGCTCGGCACTGTCTCGCAACAATGTCTCGTCCGCTTGTTCGGCGCCGGCGTGGATGAAGTCATCAGCATAACGCGCACTGCACAGTTATGAAATAGTTTTCGTTCGGAGCGTTTTGATATTAATTTCTGCGAGAACACACATAGTTCTTTGACTACGACCGGCTCTCTCCGGCCCGGGTCGTTGTTTTCCCGCAATCCGTGCAACTCCTAACCGTATGCAATCTCGGAAGTTGCTGGGCCGGCGTGTGGCATCGAAGTAGAAAAGCCGGCCGCTGCTGCGGGTGCTCCTGTAACAATTTTTTTACCTCAACCGCGCACCGGTTAAGGATGTACCGGTAGGTAAATGACAAAAAAGCAACACCTGAACCAGGAACCGGAGCCCGTAGCCCGTTCTGTGTACCGTACCGCTCGGCATGCACGCGAGAGTAGCAATTATGGAGCATCTTCATCGGTGTTTTCCCCCGGGTTTCCTCTTTTCTGAAGCGCTCCGGAGCGTGGTGCGATGCACCACCACGCACCACGGTGGTGGAATTTATCCACCCTCGCCGGTAACGCCACCCTCTGGCCACGAGAAACCCCACGGGCCCTGGCAGAGTGGTTGTTATGCTTACCGTCGTCGTCGTCGTCGTCGTCGTCGGTTGTTGTCATTCGAGTGAAAGGAGATCGACGATAATTGCCAACTTGTTTGGATACCCTCCGACCACCGAAGCCCAGTCAGTTACCAGCCAGGACGCTCTGCAGGAACGGGATCATTCGGGAACGATTCTCAGTCGCGGTGCGGCAACGGCAATATTAGGACCTGACACTCTCGGAGGTGCGCTTTGGCCGTGTCCTCATTGTCGCCATGAAGGTAGCATACGCCGGGAAAGAACGGCGGTGGATACCGTTAATGATGTCCCCGGGAACCGCATCGTTCGCTGGTGCCGCAGCCCCGCGTTCTTGATTTTTATGCTCCACACACCTTCAGGTGGCGAGTGGCAATGAGGGGCCCTGCGCGGCCCTGGCCCGACGCTCCCGGCGAGAAATAGTCTCGTAATCATTGATTGGCTGAAAGTATCATGGGACACGCGAATGTGTTATTAGCGTGATTCGGGATCGCGGCCCGATGCCGGGCGCTGCTGCCATTCCGTCCACAACAAAGCTCGTGTCACAAAAACGGGTGTTGCGTGTGGATGCGTGCGCCGCTCCTCAGACCGTTTCGGCCGCTCACATTTGGGGCATTCAGCGACGCGTGGCGTGGCGGGAAATGGTTTGTTAATTTTCACAAATAATGTTCACACTCTAAACGATCCCCGTCAAGGCGCGTCCTGTGAAGCCCTCCCGGTCCACGGCGGATCCCGGCCACCCGGGCGTTCCCGGGTGACTAATTAAGGGCGCCGGCGACGCAGCGTGGAACTACCACGTGGCCCGGTGAGCGGCGTCACGGTGTCATTAACGTGGGGGGGCAAGTGCTTAAAAGTTTCGTAATAATGCCGAGCGAGATGCCATTGGCATTTATGGCACTTCAACCCGGGGGTACTTCATTCGCTTCACTCGCGGCGTTAGGTCTTAATTTCGGCTCGGTTTCGAGGTGGTGCTTTGGTGGCATGATACCCGTCGGTGGCCGTTTCCCCTGTACTCGGCTCGGAACATACCACTTAACGAAACTGCGCATAAAGTTAACGAAACGAAAAAAAAAAACCAACAGAAGAGGAATGCTTAACATCCTTACGCGGCGTGTGATGGCCAATTTCGACAGCATCCGGTTCGTGGTGGACATGGCCTAGGTGGCCAAAGAGGGTTTAAACAATGAGTTGATAAGAAGGAAAATCTTCCTGACACTTCCTGCCCTAGAATCGATGAGGTGGGCTGGGCATGAATCTGAGCATTTCGATTATCGTTATTACTCTTCTAAAAAGGCAATTGGCGCTCAGATCGTTTCCAGCTTAAATTCGTCCATCAATCAAATTTTTTTATTATTATTTTGCTTACAAACCCGGCCTCTTTTGAGGTTTATTCATGAATATCTATTTTGTCCTCTTTCAAATAATCCCCATCAGATATTGTACACTTGTTTCAACGTTTTTCCAATCCTCGAACCAATTCAAAAAATTATTTTTCGTGATCTTGTTCAGCTTCTCCTTCGATACCGTCTTTATCTGCTCAATCATAGCGTAGCTTCGTCCTTTCAAGGCCCCCTTTAGTTTCCGGAACAAGAAAAAATCAAGTTCTTCACACCTTCTCGTCTATCTGAGACCGTTTTGAAACATCCAATAAACGCTGTTACAGTTTACAGTTTATTTTCTCTTTAATCTCTTTGATCTGACTTAATTTGATTTAATCTCTTTGACATCATTTTTTAATACAAAAATCGAAGATGAGCTCAAACACGTCCAAGCAAAAAAGCTGTTAAAAATTTACTTATTACTCGAAATGGTCGAACTTGTCACCATAACTGAGTGGTATGAGTAACAACATAACGCCACAGAAAAAGGAAAATCGGATATACGTAAACCAAAAGTCGTAAAAAGTTTTAAACATACCTCGTACGCCAAAACGGTAATTTTGAGGCGAAAAATAAGCACCTTAACTCAATAAACTCGCACACAAATTCATACATTCGTTTCGTTTGCCTCTGAAATACAAAATACTCGGCGGAGATCCTCGTCGATGGCGTAATCAGAACAAAGTGTCTAGCAACATTGTTAGCTCGTATGCGGGTGATTTCAATTAAGTATACCCCAGGATCCACTCTATGACGTATAAAAGGACTCAACCATGTTCGATAGAACAGTAACTGTTGGGTTTAATGGGCGTTTGCTTTGCTATGTCAAAAGTTTAACTTTTGGCAGTAGGAAGTTTGCAGGATCGATCGAGGTAAACTAAGTTTCAAAATGTACTAAACCGAATAATTTCATACTCCCTTCAAGCCTTCAACTACACAAACATGAACTCGCAGCACTTTGTTCCTGTACTCGAGCCTTAAGCTTAATTTCATGATCTTTTCTAGGACCAAAAAAAGTACTCAACTAAACAATCCCTCCTGAGAGTGCACAGGATCGCAAAAAGAACGAGCTGAAGGACGATGTAATTGAAAATGTTACCCAAACTCAGGCATCACCCACCGACCCACACGGGGTTAATGGCGGCCAGGTGCGCCCGCCAGGTGCCGATGTCGTTTCGCAAACCTGCAGTTCAATCGCTGCCAGTGACACTCTCAAGTGACTGACTCTCCACTTGAAACTGGTGAACCGGGCGACCGGGTCATTTGCCACTCCCCGGACTCCGGAGTCGGTAGTTAGACTCCTGTCACTTCCTGCTCACTTTTCAAGGTATCGCCCGCTCGTATGTATGGGGAGGATAGTTTTCGAGCGTCACTTGAGGCTGCCAAACGGTTTTCGAACGGCTGGCACAATGCCCTCACCTGAGGTCGTTACTTGAAGTGCTCTTCCAATTGTCCTCCGCGCCACCCGAGGTCTGTCGAGTGGAATCTAAATTTCCGAAACCCCGCTCCTCCCACACTCACACACACACTCACACAGCTCTGGGGGATCTCGCGGGAGTCGCGGAGTTTCTTTGAAATCCGAAACCTGCTTAGCCTCGGACTCGGTGGCCGCCAAAGCTGACACCGCCGACCACGGTGCAGGGCGGGGAGTTTATTTTCTCCAGACCGTGGTCCCTCGGCCTGTAGTCCAGCGATGCTACCGTATCTGGCCCGTCGCGGGGCCGGTATCGAGCAGCATCTCGGGGCTTGCTGATAATTTATTTCAATTACTCGTTACGTTTTTTCTCACTTTCGTACTCACGGCGAGGGTCCGTCGGATGTGTGGATATTAGTCCCGCTACGAGCCGCGGCCGGGGCGCTTCGGTCTCGCGGGCAGCTGTCTGATTGGCGTGTCCGATCCACCGTGGAGATCTGCGGGCGCTGGTTGCTATCGACGTTGCGGCATCGGCAACGGAGTCATCCTTTTCGCCGCTTTTTTTTCAGACGAAGCGTGATAAACGGAACCAACGACCGTAGCCTGGCGATGATTGAGGCACTCCCGCCCGGTGTGTGTGGGGCTGCACCACCCACCGACCGGCGGCGGACGGTGTGCGGACAGGCTGTGCTCCTGACTGCACAGCGAACCGGTGACACCGGCTAAGAGTCCTTTCGCATAATTGCTGTATGATATCGTTTATTTGAAGTCGCTGACAGACTGTCATCGTCGTCGACGTCGGCAAAGTCGTGGGGTTCGGTAGTTTTGCTGTTTGGTTCTTTTCTTTTTTTGCTTCGTCCCGCAGATCGTTAGGGCAGCGCAGGTACGGTACGTAAGGTCGCCAGGATCGCTGGCCCTAGCCATGGTGGCGTCGCTGGAGCGTTTGTTTTATGCTTTTTCTCCGCACCGATGTGAACGCGGATTAATCACGAGTGCAGCAATGCAAGTATGTTGCGGAGGCCTAAAACCATGATGGTTATGGCTTAGCTTTGCTGCTTGTTAGAATCTGCAAAAAATCAACAAAAAATCATTATGTGAAAGGAAATAAAAATTAATGACCATTACAAAAAGTATTAACTTCCTACACCATCGATGCGTTAAGTTTGACAGCTTAAACGCTCGACTGATTCATACCTTCTGACAGCTCCACAAATTATTGTAAAATAATCGAACGTGAATGTCGCGGGAATGTGGAGCGTGACTAGAATTCCCAACCAACCGTTTCACACGATCCATCGATCGATCGCCAAAAGTTATGCAATGGGTCATGCAGTAGTATGTTCTCCTGTTACTTTTGCTTAATTTTTTGTTCACATTTTGCGAATGAGATTCTTTCGAAATCTTTTTTATTGATTGATGGTTCGAAACTTGTCACACTCAACAAAGCACGACGGATTGGAAGAACACTGTACCGAAACGGTATAATGACCGTGGAAACCGTTTTCAGCGCAGTTCGGGCAATTTTGGACTCAATTCTTAGAGTACGATCGCTGGATGCAATTATTTTGGGCTGGGTCGTCGTTAAAATTGGAATGTTTTATTTCGGTACCGCAAACGGGGCTCGGCTGGAAGCGAATACCAAGCCATGGCCTGCGACCAAGGCCGGGCCTTTCAGCAGACCTGAGTGGGGCGAAGCATGAAATAATTGGGTGTGCTACAAATTCCTGCCGCAACAGGTGGTAACAGCCGTGTCAATCATCGGGCAGACATCCTTGCGGTATTGTCTAACAACTCTCCAGAAGCACTCCTTAACACACCGCGCGATAATGGCACGCAGTAGTACTTTTCATTCCGCAACAATTTGCCAGCCTTCGCAGTAACCTCTTCACTCTCGGAACCGATTGCTTTTTTTCCGAGTCCCATTCCCCAACCTGGTGTTTGGTTTTCCTGGTTCCAGGATTGTTTTTTTTTTGGTTCACTTCGCGCGGTTTGTTTTCATTCGGTATGCCATCCAACACTCCATCCAGCTCATGCTTGTTGCTTCCATTTCGATTTCTTTGCAGAGTGGCGAGCGAGATAATTACGCGAGAGTTCCTGGTTAATCGGACGCAGCGCAGCATTCCGGTGTATAATTTATCAGCCACAGCCCACCACCACCGATCGATCGATCAATCAATCAATCAAGCAAGCGGCGGATCGATGCTCGGCTCGCCAAAACCGGGCGGCATAAATCCACGGCCTCGGCGAAGCATTGCCCAGCAGATCGCGCATCATAACAGTCGAGATCCCGTCGAGCCTGTTGACGCCAGGCTGAGCTCCAGGTGGTCCCGGTTCTGAGCCACCGTGTGGCCAAGGTTAAGATGGTGCTAAGCGGACCCACTCGTGATTGAAGGCCGTGCGAACGGGCGGACCTTTCGGTGCGGGTACCCAGTAGTGCCAAGGTGCGCTTGACTGTTTGCTGGAAGCAAGTGAGTGAGAGTGGTTTGTTTGTAGGTGTCCGAAAAGTGGCCACACAACGCAACGCAACATGTACTGCCTCTGCCGATCGTCGAAAACCATCACCGTGCGGATCGTGCTGCTGGACGAGACGGAATTTCTTCACGAACTCCAGGTAAGCCGACTGGGGATGCTCATTAATTCGACCGCGCGGGAGCTGTTCCGGAAGTTGGATAATTTGACCTTCCCCCAATCGCCCCCGCCCCATCCTCGGGGTGGCCCGTTCCGTGGCCGAGGTCCGGGTGGCAGCTGTGGCTGGGCTGGCCTTAAGACGATTCGAAAATTGAATGGAAATTGAGCTCGTTAACAATCGGCACCTGTGCCGCCGGTGGCCACGCCAAGAGCACCTCGTCCCGTTCCTCCCTCCCAAAAGGGGGCCTCCTCGATCGGAACGTCGTGCGTCGGGGTGGACCCGAGACAGGGTAGTCTTGCGCGCCCCCGTTTAATCGGGATACGATCTTTTGCGACCGACCGTGGGCCGAGCCTCATCGGCCCACGGCTTCCCAGAGAGAGAGAGAGAGAGGGGCAATGAGAAAGAGAGAGAGAGGGATGAGGGATGCCACAGAATCGCGGCGCTGCACCGTGGCCAGCGGCACCTGTGGGATGGAGCGAAATTTATTCGAATTGAAAATCAAATTTATTCAATTCCACACAATAGTTATATTATCGCCTCATTGTTCTAGCCAAGATGGCGGCCCCCGGGCAGGCTCCGGACTGCGGTATTCGATCGTAATTTCCGTGCTCCCCGCCGCCGTTCTAGGCCTTCGAGGCAGAGCAAGGCTTGCCGGGGAGCCGGGTTTTGCTGTTCGTCGAAGGAGCCCAGAACGAAGCCTACTTTGCCCGATGGCACTCGGCATTGAATTCAATTGTAAATCCTTATCGCTGACCAGTCCCCCGCGGGGCGCTCAGCCCAACGGTTGGCCCCTCGCGTTGGCCGCCCCAGTGGGCAGCGTAGTATTTTTAATGAGATTTTTGTTTTTCCAGTTTAACGACTTTTTTCTCTCTGGGATGTTGTTATTTTAGAAGCACTAAAATAGTGTACTCCTTTCCCGGTGTCCGATGTCTTGAAGCCGCCACGGTATAGTTCGTCCGAATCGACACACGGCGATGGGCGTTTTACGCCACAAAGAAAGGAGTCGCACCACCAGCGTCTTCGTTGCACAATCGTTACCGATCTTTACGACAAACCCAGGGGGCTCTGGATCCGGTGTGGCTAGTAGAGCCACGGAAGGGCTCCCCGTAATGGACGATGGGCCACGGTCCTTGACCAGCGTGGTCCGGTTGCGAGGACGCCCGATAAGCGGCCAGAAAATCATTGCCAATTGTAATTGTAAAACAAAATTGTCCATCTTGGCCATTGATTCTCTCGTTCTGCGTGCTTCCGTGTCGGGCAGGCGGCTGCGGGGTGGTGCGGGGTGTGAGAATTATGTATCTTAAATTCCAGCATAAAATGGAATCGTTGGCCGCCGGCGCACACCGTCCAGGCTACCCGGCCAAGGTTGGGGCGGGTAGCTTCGAGCGATCCGGTGTATGATAAGAATTTACGGTCAATGTTTTAACCGGAAAATATGCCGCCGAAGAGCGGGTTGCCTCCGACGAGAGGAGTTGTGACTTCCGGAGGCACGCAACGCGGCGACGGCGGCACCCCAACCCGCTATAAATTTGACGTTTTGCTCTCCCGAAAAAGTTCTGCTTTAAAGTTATGATCGAAGCTAGACATTAATTTCATGTGGCTTCCTGGCCTGGTCTGGCCGTTCAGTGGCTTCAGCCCGGGAAGCCTTCAAAAACGTCCCAAAATCTCCCTGGGCCAGGCTCCGGACTATTGTTTCACACCCCGTTGTTGGATCGGGGTTACTATTTACTGATTCATTACGGAACTGCTGTTGCATCAATCCGAGCGTATCCTTCAGGCGCCAAACTCCTCCCGGTGGAAGAAGCATGGCCGCGGGAGCCGTTCTGGGGAGCTTCTTCCGTGTCTTTGTTCTTATTTATGTAGGCGGAGGTCTGTTATCAGGCCCGAGGCAACCTGCAGCGCAATTATAGGCCGACCAGAAACTTTTTGCCCCGAACGCTCGGATTCGCTTTGGCGCGGGACCCGTATGGAAACGGGTCGACCCGGGAAGATGAATAGTCCCGGCGGAGTTCGGCCACCGAGCCCTTCGCTTCCCGTGCCCAGTTCTCACCTCTTTAAACGGAGGGGATGGGATGGGAAGAATTATGTTGTTGATCCTCGGATGGCCCAGAACTTTCGCTAGGTCGCGTGTTGGAGATTGGGATTCTGGGTATATCTGCCACTGGAGCATCAGTCACCGAGGAAACATTATCCGGCATGGTTCAAATGGTGTATGCGTGTTTATGTACAACCGTTCTAATAAAGCAGAAAAGGGTGGACTGTTTATAGAGTTCCCGATCGATAGGTTTCAGATAGCCGGCGCAACTCGAGCCCTATTTTATAGCCAGAAACCTCTTGCTGTAGGTCCGTAAAGTGAAGACGTCTTCTTATCTGGCCTTGCTCCTTCGTTTGTGGAAAAACGTCGTGGCTCGTGGCACCTACCCTTGGGAGTCCTTGGCCCTCACATGACCCCCAACAGCGGTCGGGTCTCCAGTTTATTGCAGCAAAAATAACACTCTTTGTAATCACTTAATCGGATCGAGCGAACATCGTGCTGTAGTAGCGCACAGTGCGAAAGTAGTCCAAATTAATGACAGCCATAGAAAAAGCCATCTTTTCCGCCGGATAAACGCTGTACGGTTTGCGCCGGTGCTCCAGATTATTTTCTACGGGACCGGCACCGGCTTCGGGAGCTAATTAACTTCCGGATTATGGGTTTGCCCATGCTGTCTTATTCACCGACCGAAGTGCAAAGAAGCGAAAAGTATACGCGGGCGGCACCGACCTTAGCAGGTGGCCTATCGTGGGGAAATATGGGGAAAAGTAGGTCCGATCCGAAAGCCGTCGGTGAGAGAGTTGGGGACACCCGTGCGGCGGCAGCCGGTGCTGTCGTCTTAGAAACAATGGCTAAGCCAGATTTCGACAATAGCACCATAATTAGAGGATCGCGGGTGAAGGCGGTGGATAGCGGCGGGATCAAGATGTGCTCAATGTTGGGGTGGCGGCACCAGGCGGGGGAAAATATGACCCCTTTTCGGGGCGAGATAGGTAAAGTAATGGGCGGGAAAATAGGAAATAAGCACCTTGCTAATGCACTGGTTTAGACGGGGCTTCTCGGCACACTGTTTACGAGTCTGTCTCTCGGTAGTCCCATTTCTGGTTAAATCTAGCGATAAAATATGCAAAACAACATCGGAAACCGTTTCGGAATGGCGATGCACACCGGAACAGGCGGACGTGGGAAAAGCTTTTTCCATGCTTTCGAATTCGGCCGCAACCACTTGGGAATAAATCGGTGCCAGGTACCAGGTAAAGAGTTATTAGCGAAAATACTGTCGTCCTAGATTAGAGAGCTTCTTTGTAGTGTAAAAGCCTTAAACATTTGGTTAAAACAACGGAAACCATAAGCATTGGCTGTGATCCTTAAATAGGAATTTTAATTTCAAAACTAATGAACCATTCACGGTTTGTGGGCCATTTTTTACAGAAGTCCAAATATTTCAACTGAGTAAATCTTTCAAACGCAATCTGCTTAGTATGCCGCTTAAAACAGGACTACTGCAAGCCTCGAGTCGACAAATTTGCATTGTAATTTGTTGGTTTGTTGGTGCTTAAATGCACGCTACAGTACATACCGGTTATACTTGAAGTTTGCGAAAGTAAAACCTTGACATAACGTTTCCCCGTTAATGGTGCCAATCTTTTCGAGTAAGTGATTGGCCCTACACGGTGTACTATTTCTCCACTTTTATGGAGATCGCATAAATAAAATTTCTCTTTAACCACCTCGAAAAAAATCGAGGCAGATCGTAAAAGATCAATCATCGCATGCACCGGATTGTGGCCGGGCAAGTGCTTAGCTATCCACTGACTCGTACCACCGTCGTTTATTAAATGACCGTAAACCGATGCAGCTGAATGGGCCAAATGGGCCAAAAGTTAATTATGCACGTACGGATCGTTTAATAAAACTCTTCAATCATAAATGACGCGCGGGGCCGAGTGCACCGGACTAATGGGAAATTATCGCCATTTTAATGAACAATGCCCGAAGCCGGACCGGGGCCGAGACCGCGTGTGCCGCGATTGTTGGCGAAAGCCGACAACCGGAGCGTTATTAATCTACGGTATTTCAGCTTTAAGCCAAACACGCACCACTTCAAATACCGCCAGGCACAGGAAGACCGGGTGCAACGGGGCTGCTGCACCGCATAGAGGTGTGGCTGTTATGGCTTCGATGACGAATCGATCGATTTTTCAATAATTGCTGTGCCGAATCGAGCTTTCTTCTTCCCGGCCGCGGACGAGGCTGACAAGATTTTAAAAATCATTACCTCGTTTATTATGCAAATTTCATTTTTGATCGGAAAAGTCATAGGCCGGGCCGAAAGGAGGGGTGCTCGGCATTGCGAACGGTCACCGCACATTTGCACCCAATTGCAGGAAATTGCATTCCACCGTGCGGTGATGGTGGTGATGGTGGTGGCGATGGTCGCGGAAGGACACACCATAATGTGGTGTCGTCGGTGAAACCGTGTCTCGCCCCGTCCGTGGGTGGGATGCTGCGGTTAATGTTGTGTGATGAGCTAGAGCATTACCGGTGGCCGGGCCGAGGGCACGGGGCGCCAAGAGAACAGAAACGCAAATAATTAAATCATATTTATTTTACCACGCGGTTTTGGAGGCCTTTCTACACCGGAAACGCGTTCCGCGGGAGGGTTCGCTCTCGCCGTATTGAGGACACGATGAATTAAACAGCACGCATTGTTCTCTTTTTGCGTTTCATTTTCATAAAGAGCCTACGAAAATGAGGAATTGCAAAATATATCAAGCGCTTGTTGATGAGCATTTGCGGAATGAAAGCTCTGATCTCTGTTTATCTATTATATTATGATTTTATTGCATATTGATCCATTTTCCTTTTTAAACGAGATAAAAAACTTCAAAGAAAAATGACGAAAAACAATAGGTTTCGCTGCACTAATCAATTTCTGAAAATCATTATGCTTTTTTTAAATGAATTTTTCTGTGTTGACTAACTTTCATGTTGGAGAAATGAACATACGGCAAATTACCACAAACAACTCATATCAAATACTACAGAATTTAAGAATTTAATTATGATTTAATCCCACACTTTGGTGCCCCCAGCATCATCGTAATTCATCGATGGTGGATTTTCGGGGGCCCCGCCATATGACCTTGTGCTGTCGCCGATCGTTCGCGCGAGCATACGTTTCGTCCGTCCGCCGCGGCCGATCGCGGGAATTTGCATATTTTATCGCGCGCCGCTTCGTTGACCTTCACTCATCAATCAGCGGCGATGGGTTACGTGAGCCCATTTTAAAAGCCTCTTGTAAGCTACTCGCCGCCGCACTGCTGTTGCGCTACCATTCGCCCGCGTTGGCGTCCGGTCTTATGTTGAGCTCTGTGGCTGCTTCTTCTCCTTCGTCTTCTTTTTCTTCTTTTTGCTGCCTTGCTTTTTTCCTCGTTTCGTCGAACCCTCGGAGAGCGAGTGGCGGCCAAGGTGTCGATCCGATTGCCGCGCGCGCGGCTTAAAATCGAGCCCGTTCTGGTGAGAGGATAATCGATTTTCGTTCATCCACCCAAAATGCCACGGGCGATGGCGGAAGGGGCGCTGGCCGGCCGGCGGGTGGCAGGTGCGCCGGGTGGCGCGGGCGTCTTGAGCAAAGATCGATGACCATGGCATTGAGGAAAGGAAACCGGCAGCAGAAAAAAAAATGATGCTGCGGCCAGAAATGAGTGCTAGGCTAGGGTAGTGAAGACAAAATATTTACCGATCGCTCAGCCGCTGGCTGGATCGGATCACCGGCGTTTGCATTGAAGCGTTTAATGTTGAATCGTATCGAGCGATCAGCCGGATGGACACAGCGTGATTAAGTGATTGAAACGTTCGCCAACTCGCCAGCGCTCTAGTATGTCGGACAGGGAATGGCGTAATAGCGACTGTAGGTGGACGTTTTTATCGCCTTCACAAATCTCTAGGTCCCGCGCAGGTCCCAAAAAGTTGTGCGTCATTTGGTGGGTGGGGGGGGACGGCGGCTCTTCGGCGCGCAAGGACTCGAGCGCAGGATGCGCAGAGTCCGGCCGAAGCGGATATTGCGGCCACCAGCCATCGACATCGAGACAATAAATTTAAAACTTTAAGAGCCCCCATTTTATTGCGGCCTTTCTTACCTTCAACCCGCCAAGTAGTAGGTCTCCGTGTCCACTTTTTTCTCTTTGGCTAGCCACGGTGCGGCTCATTTGCGTGCAAGAAACCGATCGGCCATGATTACCTTTTGTGTGTGTCTATTTATGACTTGCATGTTTATTTTACTCCTTTTTTCCGGGGGAGTTATGTAGCTTCCAATGGACCTAATGCTGTAGGGGGGACTGCCAGTCAAAAAAAGACCCCCTTTTTCACAACTAAACGACCGTCGGGGTTCGAGTGGCGTCAAATGTCAACACTCTAGCGATGAGTAGCTGCTCAATTTCTTTTGTGCTCGGTGCTGGTCTTCGTTTTCGAACGCATAGAATGTGAATGTTTTTTGAGCATGGTTTAAACAAAACCTTAAAGGTCACGGGCGCCTTGTAAATCCGGTTAGAATTGCGCAAATCGGATAATTATTTGTTACTTGTGTCAGACGTTTTTGTACCGTTGGCAGAAAACAGTGAAACCAATCAATACGGACGTGATGCGATGGAATTTCTAAGCGGAAAGGCTAATTTGATTGTCCGTGTAACTCTTTGGATAAATCAAACATAAAAAGTGTTATTACACACTGATAGGCAAATAATAAGTGGTAGGAAAATAATGAGTCAATGTCAAATGAGTCAGTCAGAATCTTGTGCACTTCCAACTCTAGGATAGACTGTTTTAAACAAAAACTTTTATTCCGCCTTTTACTTTAGAAGTAGATGCAAATTTTTCCAGCGATTCGAACTTGCGTATTTTTCTATCTAAACACTAATATTCGTAGTTTAAAGAATTTTTTCAGTAGGTTTAATTTTGTCTCCAAATGAGCTGAAAGTTTTTTTTTCTTTTGTATTATAGAGGCTTTGGGCTATAATGCCTAACGTTCGTCTCTAAAATACGCTGAAAGTGTCCCTTCTTCTCTGTATCGGATGGCCTTTGACTTTTTTTGTTTCCTCCCTGCAGGTGCTGAAAAGAATTGCATATCATGGGTTAAAGATATTTGATGAAATTCAAAGTTTTCTTTCTATATTTTGTGACCCGTTGCGATGTTGTTTATAAATTTATGAAGTCATTGTTGATTTTGGGACCAAGCTGGTGTAACATGCCCGTACGCACAAGCCAGATTTAAATTGTCAAATAAACCTTAATGTCTACTTTTCGGCAGCTTACAGCTAACTCTATCATCTAACAATTCAATTGAAAAATGCTCCATCGGCAGGTAGCTTCCCTTCTCTTTCTTAAGACCAGAATTCGATCAACTAAATGTCGCCTATTTAGTTCTAACTTACACAAAAGTCCGAGACAATTTTTCACCACCACTAGTTATAAACTCAACTACTCTAATTGACCGACGAAACAGTTATGACGTTTCAGTTTGTAGTTTTATTTATTTTTTTCGACCATGTCTACAACATAACAACGTTAGCTATTTAATTAGCCCCCACTTCCATGCCAACGTATCACAGCATAAATTAATTAATTAAATTTTCCCAAGCTGGCACTGCCGGGAACTCGAACGGTCACACTGCGAATGTATGAGCTGTGAGTCTGAGCCACTCAAACGTCTAGGGAGTGAAGCCCACAAAAAAAAATGCGCAAAAAGCCCACACACTCGAGCCCTGTTTCCATCAACATCAACAACACCGGACACGTGAATCAGCTCATAGGTCAAGCTCGTTATGTGAAGCACGTTGCAGCGCCGTTGGGCGTGGGGCGCGATGCCTGGATGCAACTTTTATCGTTATTTTTATTTCCACCACAACTGGCTGCGCTTTCCGGTCATTGTGCAATTGTGTCGCCAACTCGCTCGGCCCGGCGTTCCGTGTCCCATGTCCTGTCAGCGGCATCTGTTGGACCGGTGGCCTCCAGACCTGCCCAGCGCAGTTCGCAGCGCCACGAGCACAAACGATCAAAACACGGCTGTCCCAACAACGTTGTAGTCGTTCAGCGGTTCAGCCTCAACCCGCCAGTTTGTGTTTATTCTTTCTTATGGCCCATCGGCGCGAGTGGGTCTCTATGCAAAGCAGCAGCACCCGCGGTACCGGTCGGCAAGGCGGGACTGAGCCACCGTGGCCGCGGGTTGTGACCGGAGGTGAGAGAAGAAAGTCGCCCTGGGAATGTGTGCGCGATGGGCCAAGAACCGCCGTGGTCGTCGGTCGTGCCGGAACACTCTAGCATCGCGAGAGTTAGTTGGCACACACAAAAAAGGTACATCTGTCCGGCATAATGGTCGCCGTCCTGGTGTGTCGTCCTCGTCCATTAGCGGCGGCGACGGGCTGTACGGATGCTGTACGGACCCCGCCAGCTTCTGCGCATCCTTCCCACCCGAACCCCCGGGTCGATGGCTGACTGATGCTGGGAAGATATGTTTTTCGCCGAGATTGCAATCTTGCTCGATTGCGCAGCACCGGTGGCGCCGGTCGGTTTCCCTCTTTTTCTTTTCGGTTTGGCACACCATCAAGGGCCGTGGAAATTCGTACAACATTTTCCGCCGGTTTGTTCCGTTTTTTTTTGCGACTCGCTGTGACCCTCCTCCGGTGGGGGAAACAAAGAAATGCATCGTTCATATCATTGTTTGGCTGTGGCATTTTTCCACCACGCCACGCCGCGGAATCGCAGAAACGGATGAAATAAAACCATCAACACTAACATCTCTGCTGCAGCGATTCGGAGCCTCCATATTCATGGTCGGCCCGGGAGTTGGTTCTGCGGACGCGGAAGACCTCCTCAGACGGCAGGCATTTGCCTCCGCTTCGCTTGGGAACGGGCCGAGCTGAAACAATAGCGAGCGAGGAAGATAGGACCTAATGATTATTTAATTTTCTCCACTGTTTATCGACTTTGAGGCTTGATTCGAGTGTGTGTGACTGTGTGCTGCGTGTGCGATCAGTTACGACCCGTTCTGGAAAAGGCGCAACTCCGCCCGTGCCCGAATCTTCGGTGCCCGAAGAGAGAGAATATTGAATATAAATAATGTATTAAATCACTCGTGCGTGAAAAGCGCCGATGAGGCAGATATTTACGACCGGTAGGTAAACCCAAGCCCCTCGCTCGGGACGATTTTCCGGCATCAGGCTCATCATGGGTCGGTTGAGAATTTCCACCTGACTGAAGGAGGCCGCTGTCGACGGCTTGTCGTGTTTGCGTGTGCCGGACGTGCTGCTTTTTCCAGCAAAAATCTCTAAATCACTGAAATATTAGGATACCCGGGGGCTATCAGCAACCGAAAGGTTCGTGCCGTAATACCTGTTGCCTGCGCTTCGCGATGATTTATTTGATAACAGGGTCGTTTAACTAAAAGATTTGAAATTGAAATAACCCCTTGAGCGAGCTCGTAAAAATTGCTCATGATTTTATGGAACATTACTAATTATTTACATACTATCATGGGTAATTAGGCGATAGAATCGAGTCATAGGTGAGGGTGAACACTATTCAGTGCTTTTTTTTTCTATTCGAGAACGATTAAACTAAGGCTGCATTTTGGCCCCACTAACAAGGCTAGCATCTTACGTCTAGCGTATTTTGAATTATTCAACTTGCTTTTCGTGTCACGCTGAGTAGCATTTGCATCATTACGTCGTTTGTCTGACACACAACAGATCCCGTAAAGCTATCCAAACAAAGTCGACGTAAAGCCCCACACCACACTGGCCACAACGAAGGGCGGTGCACCATGGCTCGGCGGGCGGTTGAAATAATTGACTTCGGTAAGAAAGTCGGTGGCAGATTTTCCGCCCCCGAATCGGAACCAACCGCTAGCCCGGCGCGCTACCGTGGGATTGTTTTCAGGAGGCGTAGGAAGATGGCTCCCTCCAATGACACGGGAGTCAAGTGAGCAAAACACGGCTCCCCATCGAAGGGCTCCGGCAAAGTTCGCCCTCCGAATGAACGGGCGGCGGGCCCACGGGCGAGCTCGCGCGGTGCTCGGTGGATAGTGTTACCTTTTTTCATAAATAATCATTAACAATTCAAAACAACTACATAAATTATTTCGCAAAATGACAAGCCGGCGCGCCCTCTGTGATGGGCCGCCGTCCTGTGGTCGCTTGGCCCACAGTGTGGCAGTGCCAATGGTACATGTGAATAAATCGTGCCCCGGGGGTTGTAAAACAACGGAAGCACCGCTGCCGGTGCGCGAGGATGTTGAACGAATTCAGATCTTGGCGCTTTTTCATGATGTATGACGAGTCTCGCCGGCCGCAGAACGATGCGACTCCATTAGCCTCGATTGTCGGGCGTCTGGGAGACTGGGACGTGGACCTCTGCGCTCCACTCTGTGTGCCGGCCCGGTACTGGTCTGGTTTTGGGGAAAAAGTAAAACCCCCGTCATGCAGTAATGTGTCGGGGAGACACACGGTTCCAAAGTCGGCCAAATGAAGGCCGACATGTCGACGACGACGACGACGGTGTCGAGTGTCAACTTGTAGTGCAGTCGCAGACGTGTTTGCCCGTGAGCATTGCCGCACTCCAGTTTTTCCTCCTTTTTTGTAGGTATGCTTAACTTAACAAATACCCGAGTGTGCTTTGATCGTGTGGAACAGCTCGGTAGGGTAATGACATGAAAACATCTTCAAGCTTTCGCGCTCAGCGAATAAGACAACCAGAGGAGGGAGCTTACCTTTCGGGATCTCTTCGCGAACAGCATCATCAGCATACGGCACGTATCCCAGAATTGGGACAAATTATGGTGGTTTTCCATAACAATAACTCCTCGGCACAGCAAATCGATGTGAATAAATCGAAATACTGAAGAAATGGTTACGTTGAGAGAACTACAAAATCGCTTAGGTCATGCGTTGGTAAGTGTAGAAAGTTCATGCAGTGTAGAAACTCAAAATTGGATCTTTATTATACAGAAATGTTTGATTACATAAGAGTACAGAGATACTCCACAATAGGATTGCAGCTATGTAATAATTCTAAAGTATCAAAATGATTGAAATGAAAATATTTCGATTAAAATCTATTTAGATTACATGTTATGCCACGTGGCATTGAGTCATTATATCATACTTATAACTAATAACTAATAAGTACAAACATCTTACAACTAGTTAACTTTAAAAACATCAGATAACTAGGTCTTGTATTGTTGGGTGGATAGAATTATTGCATCTATTGATTAGGCCTTCTTTTAGTTTGTTAATTTCTAACGATAGTCTAAAACTTTACATTTAAAAAATAATCATTCATTCAGAATGGCGATTTTGACTTAACAAGTAAAGAACGTTGGAGGACTCCAAAAAATGACTTTCTGATGGAACAGAAAGGTGTGGTGTATCACAAGCTCAAGAACCTGTTGAAACCCTTAATTCAGATCGCTACTGACAACGAACGACGAAGAATTATTTTGATTTGGATTACACGATTTATCAGAGAGATAGGAGATATTCATAGCAATAGACCTGATAGTTTCAGTTTGTTCGTTTCAGTTTGTTCTTAACACTACGACGTTTGGCGATAGTGTCTGAGCGGTTACAAAATCTTGTTTTACAGCTTGGATATTGTTGATGTTTTAAATCACTAAACACAGCTTTTTTGTTACAATGTAGCAATAGTTCCATTTACAGAACGTATGAGATGTGTTTGCTTACCTTTGATAACTTTTGAGTTAAAAAAGTTACAATTCTTTCTCGTATTTTATTTAATCAAACTCTTCGTTGATGAACTATTTCAAGTGCGCCCCAAGTATTCGGAGTGGTATTTTTGTTAAGTCCTAGTCCGAGAAGAATCCCACTATGGCTTTGGTTCGCTTTCAGACCTTAGTTGATGTATTAGTATAAGCTCATGTTGCTAAAACAATCCTAGCTGTAGCCGTCCAGATAATCCTCCATAACCAGCAGACCAACATCATCGAACCCGCAGCGTAACTCGTGGGCTTAATAGGGCTATGTAAATAGCGTTAGCATCCCCCCGGCAGGCGGCGGGCTGGAGAGTCCCTTTCGGTTCTCGGAGTCCTAGCACTTACTTCCCGACCGACTGGCGGGCGCACGAGGTCGTAATAAAATGGTATAAACAGCGATAATGGCCGTCGATTATATGCGATTTCGTATAACTTAATATCGGCAATTATCATTCGTAATTATGGTAGAACACATGCGCGCCCCAAAACCGGATACCGCGAGGGGTGCGCTGGTGGAGACCAGTTCAAGAATCGGCCCCCGACGGCCTTTCGTGCACCGAAATGTGCGCACTGCAACTCCGACTCCTAGAACCTAGCGTCGTCGTCGTCGTCGTCGATGTCTGGGGCTGTCCCTTGTGGCTGGGCGGCACAATCACCCCCCTCCGATGCCAAAGTTATGTTCTGAGGCCCGCAATTGCAGTTGCATATTAAACAAGACAAGAAGCAATTCTTCGCGCCCCGGCGACACTCCAATATGTACGACCGCGACCGCAGCCGTCGACGTCGCGGGTGAATAAAGTGCGGATAATGAGCTATAATTACACCCTCTGCACCTTCCCCCTCTGCCCTGTTACTCTCTGCGCGGACAGACTTGATTAAACGCTCGGGTCTCGGGCGGGTGGACCTGATTGCCGGCCGACCAGTGTGGGGCACACCATTCCCCGCGAAACCAGGGTTTTTCGGCATTCCTAAACTCTAGCCATCGGCAGTCGGAGGTGTGTGTGGGTGGTAGCACGGTGGACTCGTCAGGAGCAGTCGCGCCGGGGATGAATAGCATTATTATCGGCGGGAAATTGATGTTGAAAGCTAATGGGATAATCATTAGCACGAAGAAGGTGTTGCTCCCAGGATCGGCCTCGGCGGGAAGAAGTGTTTAATTAAGTTTAAGGCGCATTCACTCACACCCACAACAGGCCCGCTTCGTAGCAGGTGCCCCGCGTTCTGCCCACCGGAAGTGGAGTAATCCTGTGCGCCCTAATTGGATCGTTTGGCACAACTGGCGGCCACCCCCCGGGGGAGGGCGGTTTACAGACAAATGGGTCACGTTTTGGTGCTCCTTTGGAGAATCGCGATACTATCAACACTTTCGCCCGCCGTGGCCGTGTCTCTGAAGCCTCGCAGCCGTGCCTCGCTAGGCTGCTGCCGGAAAGGTTACAAAGTGCCCTGTTCCCTGTTGTGGACTCTTTCTCCTGGGGCTCTTCTAGGGAGTCCCCCCGGGGGGGCCAGCTTTTGTAGTTCTGTGCGAATGCGTTTTGGTCACGTGGCGAAACCATTGGCCATGGGGGGGTCGTATACCGAAGGTCAAGGGTTATGCGATCGTCTGGCGTGTGACCTTTTTTTCTGTTGCGCTCCCTCTTTGAAGTCTTTGAAGTCCCTTCGGGGAGATCGAACACGTACGGCGTGCAGGCAAGCGTCATCGTCAACCCCACGATGCAAATCTCACGACCCATCTCGAGAGCCAGGGCGGCCGAGTTCGTGGCGTGCCGCGGAACAAAAAGCGCAACCATGGGCACCACCAACCCCTCAGCGTGGCTCTGCGGTAACTGAAACCACCCATAGCTCATTGTGGCCGGAGTGCATCGCGTACGTACGCGAGAGGCCCGCGTCCCCGTCCGCGTCCGTGGCAGTGATGTCTTAATTATGGCACTGACTGCGATCCCACGGCGCCGGTGGCGGCTCGGGACTCGGTTATGAGTCGCGGGCAGCGACACGGCACGATGGAGCCATTGATAGTAGTGTGGAGTGCAATCGTCGGGCCCGTGTAATTTCATGCTGTGTTCTGTTTCCCTTATTTATTTATGTCCGTTTTTTTACGTTCCCTTCGCTCTAGCCCTTTTTTTTGTTTCCAGCTCGTATTTGGGAACGTAAACTGACGACGATCGCCGCCCCCCGGGTGGGGAACCGCATCCATGAAAGACTTGAAGTGCACAAAGCCATCGGCGGACGAACAAAAAAAAAAGGGAGGAAATACAGAAATATGCCTCCGGGGTGGGGGCGTGTAGGCATAAGCATGCGATAGGGTGACCATGGCATCAGCGGAGCCTGTTGAATGCAGCTGCCATTCGCCGGCCGATGGTGCCGAGAAGGACGCAAGGAAGGACTCGGTACACACTACTTCCGTTTCGCACCAAATCTCGCCATTTGTCGGCCTCTCGGATTCGATCCGGCCGTCCTTTCTGGGTGGAAGCGGTGGAGTGCCGTAATGTTTTTCCGACAACCCATTGGCACCTCCAAACAATGACACCACTTCCGGCCACGGTTTATGTGGCCTTCATTGCTGGCGCGAAAGGGGGGCCCTTCAACGCCGCCACCGCTGGGTCTAATTTTCCGTTAATAGCATTAGATCTTCGTAAGGATCGGTGGCGGATGTAGGATGCCGTACGTGTAGGGCATACGAGATGCCGAAGGACGAGATCCCTCACGAGATCCAGTGTGTGTGTGGCATACACAAACAAATCAAGCGCTTTTTGCATTTCGCGAGTTGTTAAATGTTTTCGTCCTCGCGTTCCGGGGGGTGGTCGTCGGATTTTTATGCTTCATGGGGCGGCCTCGTTTGCCCGCTTGGTGTCGCTGGGGCGTTTCGAATGTTTCCACGGGAGGGTTTATTTTAATTAAACGACACTTTGGGGGGGAGGCTGTGACGGGCGAGGTTGTAAATTATACATAACATAGCGCGGTGAAAACGAAGTTACATTTGATCGTGTTGATCGCTGTCACAACCCTACGAGTCTAAACTGTTCCCAGTGATTGTTTAAATTGGAACACAACTCGGTTTATTCAGTTCACTTCTTCTGTGTTTTAATAAATTTAACCATTCCTTTTGTTACATGTACGATACGTTAAATTTAAATTAAATCTTCTCATTTGTGTGTATTTTTCTTCGACGTCACGGTAATCTTGTTAAATGCTGAAAAGTTTACATAATAGCGTCTGTAACAGTGTCATATTAATGTCTGTAGGCGAATAATTTTATTTTTATCTCAAGGAACTATGATCCATTTTTGAATAGTTCCTATAATGTATGTTAACGCAGCTGTGAGATCAAACAGGGTAAGATCTTGGAGCTGAATGGTGTTCCTACTTGAGTCAATATCTGCTTAAAAACAGTTTTTTTTAAATATTTTCAACATTTCAATACTACAGCACTACTTGGCAGGGAGCTTTTTGGGTCCGAAATTGTGACCAATGTGACCTCCAATGACACTAACGGCCCCAAAAAGGTCTTGGTTTGATAACACAATTTGAGACCAAAAGGACCACGGAGAGAGAGAGAGAGACAGCTTGGCCACCGAAACACGTGCCACATTGATCGATGGTTTGTGTGTACTTCTGACAACACTCGCCCCAAACGGTCACCCGTCGGAGATGCTGGCCGGACTGGAAGTTTGGTCTCTGGTCCTTCTGGGCTGCTAAACGCGTTACGCGTTTCGAAGCTGTCAGTTTGACAAACAAGTTCGATCACTCACCTCACTTTATGACAGGCACCGCCGCCTGATCGTGCTTGGCCCAAATGCGTCGTTTCACCTTCACTTTCATCGTGCGGACCGCTGCCGCTCAGATCCCCGCGGTCCTGTCCCCCAGAAGCATCCGATACGTTGGTTTGTTGCTTTTTTTATCACCCCTGCCGGTGGACACATCCGTCCGTGGTTGCGGAGAGAACGCACGCCGATCGCGAGTCGATCCGATGCTTGAAAGCTTTAGCCTATATGGTTCAAGGCTCCTTGGGTTTTGGGAATCGCGGAACGGGTTCACGAGCCCGAGCCCCGTCAATCGCACAATTTATTATCCAAGAGCTACGTCGCCATGTGGGTGTGGGTGTGTGTACGTGTATGGCCCATGGAAAACATGGCCGGGCGGCGATGCGGATGACGGATCACTGACAGGCTTTTCCGCGTTCGCCGACCAGCTGCGCGCTGCGATTAGCTGCGGGGCATAAATTAGCTGCGATCGGTTGTGAAACCAACCGGAGCTGGCCAGGCGTCCGATCGGCCGGTAAGCACACCGCCAGCGCGCGTCGTAATCGCGGCCGGCGATCAGATTCTGTGACTGCTCGAGGGGTGACTCCGTTTTGGAAGAGTATCGCGATTAGAAGCGATCATTACACAGGACTTTGACGGGCAGACGTTGGTGGACGTTACGGAAACCTAGCCGCGCACGGAACCAGATCAGTGCCGCCATGTAGCTCGCAGGCAGGCAGGTCGGCCGCGATGCCTATCTGGTGCGCCAAGGATAGGTGCGCGGAGTCTCGTGCGACTTGATTGATGTCTAGCATTTGCGAGAACAGTTGTTGAATTAATTATTGAATACCCACCGGCGGCCGTCCCTCGGCAACAACATTCTTGTAGCGGCCAAGATTGAAGTGTCATTTAGCCGCCACTCGCCACGGGTTGACAGTCCTGCGCCATATTAGCTCCCCCCACCCCCATTCCATCAGACCTATGCAAAATGACACCCTAGTTCCGTTCGTCGTCACTTGACTCAAGGACACTGCCGACGCGCAGTGAAAGCTTTCATCCCCTTCAAGTCCGTCGGCAATATTTATGGCTGTCGGGCTCCGATAAGTCCGGCTCAAGTCCGCAACACTTTTATTGAGGAAATGAGCCAAATCTTATCGCGGCCACCAGAAACTGCCAACGGCGAGACGGCGAGTTGAGGCCGGGCGGCTGTTCAAGGATTGGTGAAGTTCAGCTCAGCTTTAACACCAGAGTCACCGGAGCATTCTGTTTGACCGGTTGTGTAATTTCAACTCGAAATTACCACTACATATGAAATTCGATGAAGTGAAGTTATTACTTTCGTAGCTATAAGTAGAGAACACATTTTATGCACTTAATGTTACTTATGGTATTAAAATAATAAATATATTTTAATGTTAGGGACATTTATACGAGTAGCGCCAAGGCGTCTTTCGTTCGTTGCGTAATCGACTCAATGCGCAATACGAAAAAAATACTTTTAGGCTTCAATATTTATGGAACAGCAAGTGGGGTCCATCATTTTTCTCCGGTGATATGAGTACACGTGATTTTACTGAGATTCTGCGATAAATTCGTTTCGACAAAAGAAATCAGAGGGTTCAACGTTTGCAGACAAACAAATTCGGCGTAGTCTCAGCATTTTGGCACAAATTATTTAAAAACAGTCACAATTCATCAAAATATTCAGCTTATATTTGTAGAGACGAAATACGAGGTAAATGTCTCTCAGTGTTAAGGAAAGGCGAGGCACGAAATGCATTAACCACCTTTAACGAATTTGTCGTAATGGTAGCTTCTTGAACCGTGTACCATGAAAGGTAGAACTGTAACAACTAGAAATACTTCGTTGCTTTAAACAATACTTCAAAATTGATAAAACTGCTTAAGAAATTACCTGGAACGAACCTGCATCGTTTTATAATAGAACTAAATTTAGCGTTGATATCACTGATCAAACAGTACGAAAAATCTCACGACAAGACTTTATGTTTCGATTAGCAAAAGAACTTGCTCCAGAAACCCCACGAAGCTGGTATATCAACCTTAAATGACACTTCAAAACATTCAAAATCTACCTACCAGTGGAAGAAAATATGTAGAAATTTTGACCGACTTTTAACTGTATACTATTAGGTGTTATATTATTTGACAATGTCTATAAATCATTTAATTTTTACGCATAATAATGTTCAATTTTTTTAAATTTTTTTCTTAGAGCGAATAAAGACTGGAAGTCATAATAAGCCTTTTCTGCGTATACAGCAGTCATTTTGACTGGTTTGGGTAGAAAAAGGTCTACATGGGCCGGTGAATCTAGTGTTACACGGCGATCGGTTGAAGCCATTACCTTGGCGGCCAAATTATGGCTTTGGGTTCGGTTTTATTACTCCTAACGGCGGTAGCGCGCGAACCAGTCGGGATTGTGACCATTTTTGGGTAGTGCGGCGCATACGTTTTGATAACGAAGTGCGATTTGGCGGTTTTATGGTGGCTCCACTATACGGCGCGTAGCTCTCTCTCTTGTGCCGCTACCAAATCTTAATGTTTGCTTAGTCTTTTAGATTTTTATTGCCCTAACGGGGCGCACGGGACTGGTTCCAAGTGGGTTCCACACACTTGCCTAACGCGGAGTCTCGTTTCGGAAGATTTTATTGGGATGCAGAAAAACAGTGTTAGCGTTCGATCACTGTTCGCCTCGGGACCTCGTTGACCTTCATCGCCCGGTTCGGGCCGATAAAGGATGTTACCGACGGTCTAACCAATAATCACATAACAGTTGGCCCGGGTTGAAACAGGAGCAGGTCCTGTGTTCTTTTGGATGTTTCTACTGGTTTTTGGGCTTACAAACGGGGTAGCTCAGATTAAGACAACTTTCCCAAAGAAGCATCACCTGTAGAGCGACTTCTTTCCATCCCACCCCGTCCCGGGTTCGATTCCCGAGCTCCCCAGGCCAGAGGTGATAAATGAAAGAATGTCGGACCGGACGTACACACACCTTCGATAATTTAACAAATCTACTTGTCGTGTCCGGTCCGCCCTCGAGAGGATGTGCACCACTTCGGTCTGCTGCTGGCGGTGGGCAGACGCGCTACATGACACAAAAACGCACATTACCGCCCGAACGGCGTCGGTCGGACATTAACTAAATTAGTCAACCGCAGGCGAAGGCGCGATCGTCCTCTCGACGCACCGTACCGTTTGTTCCGTCGTCCGCTCCCGGCCGCTCGTTAAGCCTTTCTCGCCGAATGCAACTCTCAACTCGGATCTTAAGTACGTAAGAAATGAGTGTTCCACCCACCTCGAATACATTATCCCGCCGAAAGCCGACCGCTGCTCCGCGCCGGCGGCCCAGCCGAAAGACAAATGTCTCGCCATTTCTTCTGCGCGCTGCGGTTCGTTGAACGCGGCGCAGCTCGACACACGCGTATCCGTGTTGCGGGTGCGTGCGAGGAGGGGTGACGCTGGGGCGATCATCACTCTGCCGGGCCGAAAATGGGCCGGGCCAAGGGTTGATAATTCGTTTGTTGGGAACGGAATTAATTACACCATTAATCAGCTTCCAGTGTTGTCGATTGGCCGGGGCTGGCGGTGGCGGTGGCGGGGAAGGCGGCGGGATGCTGGAACAGATTTTTGGCCGCGCAGTAGCCGCGCTCGCACGTGCTCTCTGCGGTTGCCTTATCGTTTATGTTCGATCGGTTGTCGTCCCGGCTGCGTGTGGGTCCAAGTCCCAAGTCCGGCCGGCCCACACTGACCGGACCTGTGTTCGGTTCGAAGCGCTAATAAAGCGGTTTCCGCTTGCTCCGCCCCCGTCACCCGTCGCCTCGAGGTGGCTTGTCGGACAAGATTGTCAAAGGCCGGCCAAAGGCACAGGAGAACGCCGCCGCGTGAAGGCCGACGCGAACGTTCCGCAACACAGAATACTTGCGGTGGTGCGGTTTGCAACCCGTCCGAAAATCATGACCCGCCGTCGGCGAGAGACAGAGAGAGAGAGAGAGAGCGGGGAGTCCATTTTCTGTGCGAGAGTGATACTCGACAGAATCAATACTGACAGCTGGTCATAAATACTCATTAGCATTTTCGGCGGCAGCTCTGGACGCGAATCCATTGGCAGCCCACATGAAGTCCCGGACGTGTTGCTCTTGGACCTCCGAGCCCGGGCCGCCGGCTACAACAAAGTTACCCAGGAATTCTAAGAACCACCAGCTAGGACTCTCTCCCCTTTTCTTCCTCTCTCTCTCTCTCTCCTTCTCTCTCCCCCCCAAGTGCCTCACTTGCAAGCTGGGTGTATAAAGTTTGCCGACAATTTCCACTTCCTCGCCAGCCCGAGGGGCCCGGTTCGATAAGCTGCCCCGGGCCTGGCTTTGTTTACAATGTTTTATCAATCTGTCGGGCCGTCGAAAAGGGGTGGTGAGACGGACGGGAAGTATGCTCATCTGGGCGGGCGAACGGACCTGCACTTTGGCCGCTCGACGACCGGCTGCGCGCGCAAAAGCAATGCATAATTTATGGGCGAACCTTTTACGACGAGCGCGGTGTCTCGGTCTGCAGTCCAGTCCGAGAACGCTTTGTGGCGGCATTCCGGACGGAATTCTTGGACTACGCAAACTCGCTGGGGCCGGCGGAAACCGCCACCGCCGGTGGCCACCTGTGGGATGCGAGAAAAACCCACCTTCGCTCGCCGGCACCGGATGCCGGTGCACCTGCGGGATAAGGATCGGGGTTGTGCGTGCCTTACTCTGGCTCCCTCGCTCCGGCCTCTTTGGCCAATGGTCCTGGTTGTGGAGCCGCGTGCCGCACTATCTCTCGCGGTCGGCCGGGTTCATAGGGGAACACGGACAACAAGTTTATTAGTGGTGCGCTGTGGCTGGCCATTTTTAAGCCTCGGTTCCACACGAAATAAGTCCGGCTTGCCGAGATGTATTGGGTCCTTTTCGTGATTAGGGACAAGGGGCATACACATATTCCGGCCTATTAGCGGTGTAAAAAAAAAAACATATCGATCGCGAGAACCGGGTAATCACAACAAGTTTACAATGTTGGCGAATCGCTAGAGCTCAGTAAATATGGTCCAGCGAAAACTCGTGTGCCGGAGATTCTCCCCAAAGCACAATGGGTGGCTGGCGCAAAACCAGTAGGTGAGAAGTAGATTTAAATTACAAACAGTCGAATAAAATACAGTCTGAAAATACGAACAAGCTACTAGAGAATTTTGATTTTGATTTTAAATTTGTTTATGATTCCGATAGTGACAAATGTTTTCATTTCTATGTTGGCATCAGTGTCACCAATATCTGTGGTAAATTCTACGTCAAAATACTAATTAGTGTCCTGTTAATACGATACCGGTCCTTTAGTGAATTCTTAATTTTTTATGATGTCTAAACAACGCAGTTCCAATGAATGTTGAATGCGCAATGAACTTTCTGCTGCCAAAAAGGCTGAAAATGTTGCGAAAGACCTTCGGTGAGCAAGCTCTATCGAAAACGAGAGTTTATAAGTACAAAATGTTTAAAGACGGTCGGGAAAGTGTTCAAAACGAGCTACAGCCAGGCCGTTCGCAAAATCGACTGATGAGATACAAGTCAATACAATCGAAAAATTAGTGCTTCAAAATTCAATCGATCAACAGTGAGAGATCTTACTGACCTTGTTTGGAATATCGAAAGGAACAGTGGAATCCATTTTGAGTGACCATTTGGGGCTCAGAAAAGTGAAATGTCTACTGGAGCCAAAAGTGTGATGTGTTCGCATCACTTTTTCGTGATCATTTCGTCACAACTTTAGAGGCCGTTCCATGGACATCGTTTTGTATCTTTAAAAAATATAGAAACCCTAACGAAGGGGAATGAAAAGAGTTTAGAAGAATTAGATGATTTTGAATTATAAGAAAATTTAGTTAATTTCTAGTCACAGTAGTGTTTTTTGCAACGAACTTAAACGTGTTTGCGCAATTTTCGGCTGCAGAAATTAACCTAAAAATTTTAGTCAAAATCTGCAGTGTTCTCCCAAAATACTCATTTTCTACTACACCTATCACTGCTCACATGGCACACCACTCTGCCAGACAGGCCTACGGTCGCTTGAGTATTTAAGATCATGACTTGATATTGACTCGCCGATGCTCCTAGCCCAATTTCCCTTTTTCGTTTTTTTGCGATGTTCTGGTTGACGCCCTGACCTGAAACTTCGAATTGCAGCGCGGTATAATGAACCGCTATTAGATTAGTTTTGTCTCTTCAACTACGATTAGTTGTGCTAATACCTCTAAGCTCTTCCTCCAAGTTGTTCCTGACAGGTTCAGGTTTCCGGTTTTACCGCCTGTTGAATCTTTGAATAAATAAATAAAACAACGCCCCATTCGGTACCAAACAAAGAGAGGTTATAAAAACGGTTGTTACGCTACTTTTGTTACCATCTCACCGTCCCATAGTGACTGACCACGCCGGGCTCGGCGGTTGTTGGTGGGCCGTGAACCGAGCCGCCCCGCGAACTCGCCTTGTTGCACGTCCACCGACGCGCGCGCCAGGAACCGCGAGCACATTCGCGGGCTATCGTGATTTATTGTTTTCCACTCGCTGTTTATAAATAAAAGCGATGCAAGCGATATTTTATTGGCTTCTTATTATTTTTTGTTAATAAATCCCACAATGCACTGATTGTTCGCGGCGCACGATGGTCAAGAGCTGGACGGGTGGAGCTGGCGTGTTGTTTTTTTTTCACTCTCCCGAGGTTTGTTAGCCAAACGCCTAGGCCGGACTTGTAACTAGTTTCGCGGGTGGCACGGCCGTGATCGTGGCGTCGTCCATCGCGCGCCCGTTGGAAGCCTTAGGGAAAGGATTTATGGGCCCATAAGAGGCGGCCCGCCATGAACCGCGCCCGTCGCGGACTACGAGGCGTTCGGTGCGCTGGACTGTTGTGAACAACTCGCCCAGGTCTTCGGGGCTCGAGGGAGGACCTCTCCCGACCGGTGCGGTCCACCAGACTTTGACTTTATTATCTTATTACGCTAATCAATTTGACTTATAATTGCAAATTGGAGTAATTGTTCAATGTCCGCCCGGAACGATGCCCGTCCCCGGCGAGAGCATTGTGTTTGTCTGGGTCCAGGGGTGCTGGGGGGCTTCGCTTTTTCCCACCGGCGGAAAAGTAACAAATTCATTAAAACCCTTAAACAGTGATTTATGAACCCGTGTGGGAGCCGGACTGCCGTCGAACGTGGAACGCGGATCCCCGTGTGTTGATCGATACGCCGAGCCACCGAGCTGCGCCCGGTAGGCAAGGGGGGGTACCACTACTCCCGGCTCTCCAGCCGAGAGAGTAATTAATACTTACACTGAGTGGCTGCGCTTCGAGCTGCACTTGGCGAAGATTTGCATTTCCGCAGCGCCCGCCTGTCTTGCGCCCGTCTCCTTGAGCCGGCAGCAGCAAAGACGAAGACGAACGAGAGAAAAAAAAACACACCCTATCCAGGCATATGGAAAAGGAATCTGCTGCCTGGGAGGAGTGGGCCTGGCGGCAAACTAGAGCCCAACACAGAATCAAACGTAGATAAAACAAAGTTCCTCCTCGTTGCCCCGGTGCCGCTCACTTTTATCTTTCGTTCCGCCCGGTTTGGCTTCCAGTCTTCTTCAATTTATGATAAAATTGTTTAAATAGTTTTAATTAATACCCCGACCGAGCCGCCACTGACGCCGCCGCCGTCGCCGTCGCCGCCGCGAAGGATGCAACAGGGGCGTATCTTCGCTGGCACTTGAGACCGCGCTCCAGTAGCACCAGACCTGCTTGCGGGAGTCGCTTTTATCTCCGGCTTTTATTTAGCCGAAAGCTCCTCCTTTATGCAGTTTGCACACGGGCCAGGACCACCGGGGGGGATCTGGGATCGGGTGGGGCCCTCTATGCTACCGGGGCCCTTATGAGGGGCATGGTCGATGACCGTTTGCTTGAGTTGTTTAAGACGTTCGCTTCGGACGGCGGGACCAAGTCACGTGGCTCTGAGTGCTGTGCGGGGTCGACTGGTCCTTGGCCAGGGTTCACCGAGCCGCCCGGACTGTTTGAGGAGCATCGGGCGCTCGGTTCGAGCCATGTTGGCACGGCAAACGGGCTGGACAAATGTTGACCAATTTACAGAGTTCCACGGATCACCGAGCGAGCAGCGTTAGTGGGAGGATTAATGTTTAATTCCAGCTGAATCAATAACTTGTGGCCATGTCTGAGTGATTCTGATCCGGTGGTGATGATAGCAAATTGCTATCGATCACGATGCTACGACTTGGATCCGCGAAAAGTTTTGTTTTATCGATTTATTTTATGATTTTTTCTCAGCGTGTAATGAATGTTGCATCAGCAGCTCAATTTTATGAAAAGCACAAATCTTTTAGCGGTGTAAAATAATTTTAAAATGGTCGTCTATTGTCTTATAAAAAGCTTCCGGTTGTTATGGTAAGTTTGGACGCAAATTCAACTAAAATATGTCGATTGCACTGAAAAGGTGAATCTGAACAATAAACGTGACTTACTTGGGAGAGTAGAATAGAAGTTTTGAAGGATGATTTGATTATTTTTTTTGAAAATTCCGGTAGTTTATCTATTTATAAGCATCGTCCTTAGTGATCCTTATTGATTGAATTTAAAAGATTGCCTTAAGCATTATACAAATATGCAGATTTACAAATCACTAAGCCTTCTACACGGCGTCTACAGGAATTTGAGTGAGGACCCAAGGAATTTCCTGGGAATTCTGGCAACTAACTTGCGGGCGAATTTGACTCTAAATTATCTACCCGCTTATTAACACGCTCTCCGATTGACTATGTTGAAAGCAGTGTTCACCGGCATTAGCCGGCCGATTATTACCGGGAACCATGTTCAATCAAATAGCGTGCTCTTTCCGAGAACGTCGATTGTAGTACACCTTTTATATCCCTCCCAGCGATAGTTTCTCTTCGGTAAGCTGGGTCCGATTTCAAAACCCAAACCCACGCCAAGCGGAAACTCATTGGCGCGCTGTAATACACTCGACGGCAAGCGTATTGTAGCGGACAACAACATCAGGACACAACACCGTATTATCTCCCCATTAATATATATATATGTGCGTACGTGATATATATATTTTTTTACCCATTGTCCAGAATTCAATAGTTGGTTGGTCCTGGGGCCAGGAACTGCGCCTGTCCCCCCTCACTGATCGATTGAAATCGTATCGACCGGATCTACCCGGCGCCGTCACTCCGCGTACGGAGGTGAAACAACGTTTTTCCACCCCAGCGACCAGACTCAAATGGGATATTCTCTGGGTGGGAGCGGGTGGCTCCACCGCCACGGGAAACAGTAATTTGTATTCATCGGCGCCGATGAAAATGTACGTTTTAATAATACGCACCCCATTCACGGTCGAATTCACGGGTTCGCCGAATGGCAAGAATGTGGTGGTCCGAATGTGGTTTTGAACTCGTGATTAAAACGGGGAAAGGACTCACCTTGCCTTGCGCGTATCCTCGTATCCATAACGCTCTGATACTCGATATCCGTAGCAGCAGCGCGCGTAACGGCGATTTTGACGCTCCGGGTGTAACGATTCGTTAAATTTTCGCTAGCCAGGAAGTCGTTTTGTTTCACCGGACTCGTTTAGGAGTCGATTTTGCACATCGTAACACAGAGTTGACTTAATGAGTGATTCGGATTAGCTTCGCCGCACTGCTCGACGCTGACAATTTTCATATTTTAAGCGTTAGAAGTTCGCTGTCAACTTTCGGGCACTTTCGTCCTTGCTCGCACAAACTCCTGCTCAAGAAGCCGGCACACGGTTCTGGATTATAATCCCCTTTATCGATACTTCACTTTCATGCGGTCCATATTTCACGTGAAAATGCTCTACTTTATAGGTGTATTGGGGCCAAAAGTTTGGCTCCGGGTTTGCGCGTGCAAGCAAACCTCCGCTCCGGACCCGGAACCCCGGACGTCGTCCTTTAGCACACCGGCAAATCCTACTTTATGACGCATCTTTCGGGGCGCTGTGCCCCTGTCGCCAAACATCGCCAATTGCCGCTGAAATAACAGAGCCGAAATGTCGCAATAAAAATTCATGAATTATTTTATGCTTGCCGGAGCCGGCACCCAGAATGTAGCAAGGAACCGACCTATAGGAGTGAAGTTAGTGGAGGGCGGCGAGAGGGGTGCGTTGATGTGAACCAGAAACGCAGCGCAATTCGGGTCCCGACCGCACCAAACCCACAATAATCGTTAAGTTTAATTTCACTCCCGCACCGGCAATGTTTTCTGGCTCCGAATGGCCGTCGGAAGAAGGACGTGGTACTTCGAGGCTCAGTTGCTGTGTTTTTTTTTGTGTGTTCTAGTTGAACTAGTTGAAGTACTACAAACCGGAGTTACGGGAAGCTTTTTCGCCCGTCAGGTTTGTTAAACCGTGTTCCGAACAACTGGAAGTTGGACTAACTTTGTTTTGTTGCTGGGTTCGCCTCAGCTCGGCCGCCATTGCGAGCCCTTGTCACGGCTTACGTGTCGTGCCACTGAGCAGGACTCGTGTAAGCGCGTGGGCTAAATACTGGCGGAAGGAGCCGCGCTAATGCATTAGAGCACGGTCACTAGTCGTGCGGCACTTTAATCAAGAGCTGGTGGCCGCACCTTTTTTTCAGGCTGCAGCACGGACCCGGAGTTTTATGGGCACAGAGAGAGGGTCGTGGACCGGCAGTTGGGTTCCCCTTGCTTGACGACGTACCATTTTTCGCCCGTTACGTCGGTGCGATATGCTGCGCCATGTGTACCGCGGGCGCGAAGATTGATTTGAAAACTGATTAAACCAGCTCGGTTGGCCACCGGGATTGTAACCACTTCATTTCGCTGAAGCATCATGCGGGGAGCGTAGTGCTAAATGGGGGCCACAAATAAGTGATAAGACACTTACTCGGTGTGATGGAGAGAGCTTCAAACAACGGGCCAACGGGGGTGGGCTCTTGAAAACCTCGGCGAAGTGCTACCGAAAACATCGCCACCGGTTAGTGGACTTCGGCCGGACGGGTTTTCCACTCGACCGGCTGCAATAAAACCGTACCGGAGCGTGCAGTAAGGGCTTCTTAATAAATAATTTGCCAGCACGACGACGGAGGCAACCATTTGGTTCCTCGAACGTCACTGAGTAACAGGAAAAATATAAACACAAACACGTGCGCATGTGTGTGCGTTGGCAAAGTAATTGAGTAACCGAACGGGAGCGAACCGGTACGGGACCGAAAATAGGCCAAACGGAAAAACAGGCGCACAGCTCGGATTGAGCATCGAAAAGGAAATCTTTCCCCCAGGAGTTGTTGCCAACCCCCCGGCACACGTTCCGTTCCCTTCGCAATCAACTCAGAATGTTCCTTCTAGAAGGTCCTTCGGAAAACCTGGGCCACAGCCCAACCACCAAAAAGGGTGCGGCGTCCATCAGCCGGCCGGAAGTGAACATAAAATTTCCTTATGTGCAGCAATGTGCGTCGTCGTCGTCCGCCCTTATCTTATCTTGCCCGGAACACGTGCGCTGCCTGTGGGGAGTGTTCCGACTTCCCGCCACAAAATGACGCCGACGAACGAGAAAGTGTTATCCAACAACAAATTGAAACTTATTGCGGTCAACCTTCGGAGGGAGAAGGCGCTCACGCACCGGCAGTTGACGTGACCGTTGGTTTGACATTTTGAAACAAGTTGACGCCACGAACGGCGCCGGTCGTAGGCTGGAAAAATCCTTTCCGATCGACCTTCTCCCGGCCCCGGTAAAGCCACAAGACGTTCGACGTAAACTTTGCCAACCGCCCCCCAGGGCTAGGCCGAACTCTGACGGTCGACTGGACTCCGAACAGAAGTTGGGCTGAGGAATGAGGGTGTCTCCTGAAACGCTCGGTGAAAACCTTTTCAATTAACGGCCATTTCCTGAGTAACTCGGTGCTCCGCAGGAATCCTCGAGCCGTCCTCGGGTCGGGACTCTTTTTCCATTACTTTCGATTTTTTTTTTGTAATGCCGCGTGCGAATGTGAGAGGGCGTTTGATGGCCACTCGGAACGATTATGATGAATCGTGTCGATAATAAAATCAAGTGTAATTACGAAATGGGCGTTTGCTTAATTACTCGCTCGATTGCCGGCTGTCCGCACGCCGAGCCTCGGCCATCAGTGGGGCTGTGCCGGTTTGGATTTCCTTTCCGCGCAAAGTCCGCGCTTTCCAATGCGGATCGAGTCTGGCACGAACGTGATAATCTGGTTTCCGTTGTTTTTTTGTGCTTTAAATCGGTTCATTTCCTTTATATTGACCATCAATTTCGCGCCAAGAGCAACTGGTTTCGATTTGTTTTTATTGTTATGCTGTTCCATTTTGCACGATCTTCATTTGTAATCCGAAGAAGAAATCAAATTGTTTCAACTCTGGCCATCTACCGAGTTGTTGATAACGATATAGTGAATTTCCTTCATTTGATTAATTTGGCAAATACTCGTCGCAAACATGTAGAAGAAAAAACCATAAACTTTAAGGATTACCTGATCCCCGGCCAAAGCACTGGTCGACCGACAGCCGTGAACAGCACTCCCTGACAGGCCGGTCGGCGGGTAGCCATCGTCCTTCGGCCATCGTACCGACTCTCGAGTGCTCCCTCGTTCGGATGTAAATATTTCTCACTTTGACAGCTGGTACAACACTGACTCCCCGGCTGTCAGAGTGACTTCAGTGAACCGCGTACAAAGCAACGAACACCCATTAAACCCCCGGTTTGATCGGTCCGTCGAGAATCGAGGGACCGATCGAAGTTTATGGCGGCAGCGCCGGACAGCGAAATACATGCACCACGCGAACCACGGGCCAATCCACGAACCCATAAATTTCGCACCCTCAAACCCTCGCGCGGATTGTGGCGCGGGCCAGACGCCAGCTTCCCGTTCCCGGGGCTGCAATGGCCGTGTGTAACGTGTCGAAACTGCTTCGATTACAATTAACCTTGTTTGTCGATCCCCTGAGCGCCATCATTGGAATTGTCTACACTGCTGGCCCGGCCCCTCCCGGTGGCCCACCGCTTGCTTTCTTGCTGGCCTCGCCGCTCCTCCCGCGGTATCGGCACTTTTTCTTTCCTGTGCCTGTGCTTTTATTTCACACCGGCCGGATCCAAATTTATGTCGCCCATAAAACGGTGAGGCGGTGCTCCGGTTGCTTTGCGAACGGCCAAACTTTTGAGCGAAATCCCCCGAGCGCGACCCTGGCATGTTTTGATGGTGATAGAAAATGGTGCTGATGGTGGCCGATGGTAATGAGGTGATGGTAATCAGGTAAAACCGGAAAAACTGGCCATCAACTGGCTCAGAAGTGCCGCCGCCTGATGTGAAAATGCAGCAAAGACAGGGACCGGGGCGGGGTTTGGGTTTTTGGAGAGTTTCATAAATTAATGTAAACATATTTTACAGCAACCAAACAGTGAAGTTTATAATCCCGGTAAAGACGAAAACCTCTGTGGCGCGTCCGAGAGGAAGTTGCTCAGATTGATTTTTGGCCCCATATTCGTAGAGCCCGTATGCCTCGGCAGGCTCCGGTGGGCTGGTCATGTCATGAGAATGGCGGTTGAGACTGCACCGACTGAACGAAGGTGCTCGATCGCGAGCAGTGGAAGAATCTTCTATTAAAGGCCACGACCGCACGCCGGTTGTGATGCCGGATAAATGAAATAAATGAAGTAGGGCCAAAATCAAACTCAACTTGAGTCGGTGAAATACTCCTAGAATTGGACGCTAACATCAAATCACTTGCTCCTAGAATTGTCTAGTTTTCCAATATGTGCACAAACATTCTAAAATCGAAAGCAACCATTCACCAATTTGTGAGATGTTGCCAGGTTTCCAGGACTGCAACCGTGCAGCCTCGAACGTGTGCTCGTTATGAAATGACGTTCGACATGATATGGGCAATATGGGTGCAACTTTCGAGCGTATTAAAATTTAAACCCATAATGTTCGCCTCTTGAGCTGCGGCTCCAAGGTGCAACATTGTCGGCGGTGCTCGGTAGCCATGGAGCCATGGCACCGGCCGACCTGGTTGTCAATCACATGCATGTTACATGGTCGGAGTTACCTGCCCATCAACTCTCAACATCAATGGTTCGGCGTCGCTGGCACTGGTAATTCCAGAATTAATTATTTGCTTCCCACCGCTCAAACAACATCCCGAATTCGTCGTCCCGGCGCGCCCCACAGGACCCGGGGAGCTTAGATGAAAGTAATCCTACGCGCCATTTTGCAAACGGCAAACAGGAAACGCGACTGCGGTTACCGTGTGGACGGCGGTAAACCACATTAAATACGTTTCATCATGCCAGGCACACCGGGGCCAGGCCCCACTCATTGTCTCAAGACCATCGACAGCGGATGTCCTGGAACCTCGGGGTTCCGGGCTCCGAGTTGGTCTTTGATTTGGATTTTGAATTCGAAAACGAGCCAGGGAGCAAAATTGATGGCAAACGGGACGGAACGGGATGCGCTGCGACTGCGGTCGCTGCGCACCCCCGGGGCTAGTAGCTCACCATGCCCAGCCGAGCCGAGCTCAAGGACCGCGCAATGTTGAATGTCCCAAGACCCGCGCACGCGCGTGGCTAGCGGAAGCGGTGCGAAACTGCACCTGCGAGAAGTCTGGGTTTCGGAATTCGAATAACTCACAATACGCATGATATTGTGGCGCGGAAAACTGCGACCACCAGCAATCAGCAACACGCCCATCAACAGGTTCGCTCGGCAAAACGGATGAAAAGGTAAAATGGACTAATGAAAATTATATTACAGCGTTGTTTGCGCGCGCCGCAAAAGGGACACGCTTGCCGCGGGCCCACTTTCCTGCCCTGGCTTTTGGCTGGTCGGTTATTGAATTACTGTTGCGCCTCCATTCCACCGCTGCCCGGCGGCGCCAGCGGGCCCGGGTCTGGCCGGGTCTGAAAGCTTTGATGTAAATAACCGTTCCCGTGGGATGTCTGGTCCCACGGAAAACCCCCGCGGGCGGAACGGGAAAAAGAATGAACCGAATAAAAACACAGACTCAACTTCTTTCAATAAATTCACTTTATTACCTTTATGCCGGGGCGCGCTTGCCGCTTCGGAAGGGCCCGTTTGCCGGTTCGTCTGTAAATTACTAATACGAAAAAGAAGGGATCTGTTGAGGGAGAAAAAATTTGCTTCTGAAATGGGCAAAGGAGAATAACAGAAAAGCAACCAGAGTGCCACTCGAGACCCACGGCAAAGGATCTGAGTTTTCTTTTTTCCGGTGGAAGACTCGGACACCACGGAAGGATAAGCGCCGGGATCCCCCGAGGCCCCAGCAAGGATCCCATCTGGGTGCGTGGTTGACCGTTCCGTGAACCGCTGAACCTGACAGCGTTCAAAGCGGGCAGCGGTGACCTAACTTTCAATTAAATATCATAATCTAAACGGTAATTCTAACCAAACCCGGGCGGTGTTGTTGGAGAAAATATTAAAAAAACATTAACCGCGCTCTCCGTTTGGGGACCGCCTTCCACGGTTTGTTTGTGTTTTCGTGCTTAAAAACAAAACTCAAGAAAGTTTTGTCAATTTCTTTCACGCTCCGCTTGGAGTGTTACCTGCAGTGGCTTCTCGAGCAGCTCGAGCGCCTCGAGAAACCTCACCGCGGCCGTTTCACCGAGACTGTTTGTTAATAAGGACGAAAAAAGGACACACCGATTCAACCGCCATCGAAGACAAGCGCGACACAGTGGGATTGAGGAATGAAAATAAATATTTACTAAAACTGGCAGCAACACCTAGAGAGAAGCTGATTCGGCTGAGTGGCTCGGGAATGCTGACCCTTTGAGTGCGCCCTACAAAAACTGACAACCGGAGAGTGGAACGGAAACGGAGCACAAATGCCGCGGGAAATTGAATGCATTTTCATCGTTTTCTTCAAACCCTTCGGGCCACGTCCGGGCGCTCAAGTAGCCAACGTTCGCGGGGGAAAACACAGCGAAAACCGAGAACACAAACTGGCGAAGGTGAACCGTCAAGTCCACGGACGCAAAGAGTCTCGGCACGGGCCACGGATAAATAGCAAAACAGTGGATGAAATAAACGTAGCAACAATAACGGAATGAATACTGAACGTGGGCCTACAAAGCGTAGCACTAGCGGAACCAGTAGACCGGAGAATGGCAAGTAGCAGAGCGCGCTTCGCAGGACTCTGCGGACAGGATAATGCCCGATGTTAACGTAGCTAGCATCCGGCCTTCTCCAGGCCATCTGCTTTGCCACTCGACAGCGTCAGCTTCCGTTTCGACGTTCCGCTCAGTTCTTCGCGGGGACATGCACCACGCTAGGTCCGTTACGCCGAGGGTCCCCGGGTTGCTTTGTGACGTTGCACCGCTGGCACTGAAGTGCCCGGGGCTCACCGGGGATCGTCGGCTG
This sequence comes from Anopheles bellator, assembly GCF_943735745.2. Taxonomy (NCBI): domain Eukaryota; kingdom Metazoa; phylum Arthropoda; class Insecta; order Diptera; family Culicidae; genus Anopheles; species Anopheles bellator. The sequence continues at coordinate 31,202,384 of NC_071286.1, forward strand.
GCAGAACTGCACAGAATAAGCCCCAGGAACCGGGAATGGATGTCACCGCACGTTGCGGATCGTCACGCCACGTGTTGCATACATGCGAGTTTAAATGCTTGGCTGGGCCGGGATGAGCCGTAACAAGTATTTACTCGAACCCATCTCGCTTGCAGGTGAATTTAATCCATTTAGATGTCCCCGTTCGTTGACTGGCGGATGGATCATTATGCTTTGAGGCTGGAAAGCCAACATCTGCTTTAAAATATTGCAGTACAGTCGATTGTGTTGGATGGAAGCTTCGTCCAATAAGGAACGAATGGTAATATGGTTTGAGTTCGTCCCGTTACTACCTACGAAACACTGCTTCGTGGCTGCTCTACTTTTTAGTAAGATTAAAATAAAGTGCGACTAAAACAGTAACATGGCCATGGTATGACAGCATCCTTTTCCAGCATCCATTTGATGGTAAAAATCCAATACCCTTAACATCCAAACTTGTCGCACCGCGATACGAATTCTGTATTGTATATTAAAATAGTAAATTCCGAAACTGTCCAATCGAGAAATCGGTGCTTTCGGTGCAACAAAAGCGAACGAACTCGAACGTTCGGAGCTGAACCATCGATACGAGGATGCATTTCGGGCCAAGTGCGCTGGCGTAAGATGTGAAGAAACCTGTCTCTCATTACCATAAATTCGACGACAAAGAACCAAACCGAACCAAACCACTAAGCACCGAGAGAGAGAGAGAAAGAGGGTTCCGGCTCTCTGGTTGCGGTACGGAACGTCGTCCGGAGGCTGGGTTGGGTGGCGCAGTCCCACAATTTATGCCCGAACAATGCAGACATCCGGTGGCCCCCGCCGGTGTCACGTATTCCGGGACCGGGTGAACCGGCAACCTTTCTCGATCGGGGCCGTACGCAATCGTACGGCACAACCGCAGCATTATTGGGGCGGTATGACGCCAATCTGGTGCGGATGGTCTGTGGATACATGGGCGATGCCATCGATACGCCGACATTCGACCTCCCTGAGAGCGCCGAGCTTCGAGCGGTGCATGCTTCGTAGTTCCGGCGAAAGGATTAAAGAGCCCGTTGAGAAGCAGCATGTGGGCGCTTCTCGTCTTGGGCGATTATTGTCCTGGCGAAAAATGGACCCATCGAACCGAGTTCGGTGCGACGACAGCTTGGGCCAACGATCCACACACATTGTGGAAGTATCGCATTAAATTGAGACCAATAAATTTTCGCTCCTGAGGACCTCCTGGCGTTCTTTGTGTCCCCCCTGTCTGTCACCCGTCGCAGTTTACAACTTGATCAGATGTCCAAGCCGGCCAGCCATTCAAGATTCCTGCCAATGAGACAGAATGTAAGTAAGCACACGTAAGCTCCACACTGGATATAAATGTCCATTGTTGTTTGGCTTCCTGTTGTTTGGGGCTCAGAGCTCAGACATGCTGCAAACCACAAAGCCCGTCCAGGGCCGTCCAGCAATAGATTCGAACCTACAAAGGAAATTCGATTGGGCTCCGGCACCGGGCCAGGCCGGGCCGGAAAGCCGTTCGACAATGGCATTACAACAACGGTCGCTGTTGTCACCCTGTGTCAGGTGATACCCGCCGATGTGTGCTAACAAGGTACAGTTCCTGTTTTGTGGTCACCTCCTGGGGCTCCTGGGGAATCTTGGATTGGTGCCCAATTCCCGGACCACCGAGTACAGCAATTCAGAGAGGGAGACGGGCGGGGAAACCGTTGGCGTTGTGGTCCCCAACATCAAATATCCAATTGATGCCGTTTGACGTTCGCCAGCTGGGGGCGCTGCATGCTAAGGGCACGCAAGTGGCGTTCCGATTCGGTGACCGTGAACGAATCCGAGGGCCGGATGAAGATGTAACGGATCTTGAGAAGTTTTCGTTGGGGACCCACGGTGGACCTGTTCCGGATTCGGGGCGTTCGAAGATTTATTTCCTGTTTGTGCGCTGGATAAATCAGATGGGGAATCACAGAGAGCTCCACAGTCTCCGGCCCTCCCGGGGGTTATGCCGGAAGAATTATGTTACCGCATGCTACTACGGGGCAATCGGATCGATAAATCGGGTGCGTAACAAGAGAGCATTCTCCAAGCAGTGCGCTAATTCAGCATCATAACGATTTCCGTTCCGTAGTGGCTGCCGGTAAGCCGAGTTTGAAGAGGGGCACTCCGGTGCGCTGAATCTTAACAGCCTGCACCATTATTTGGGTGCTCGGTCAAATATGGCGCCAAATGAATTTGATGCCAGCGAAAACAATAGCGCACCGGACGCTAGTCTTAAAACTCTCATCTGCTGATGACAGCAGATCGTTTGGCCGGCGTTCTAATTAGTCCACGGCAGAGTTGGGAGGCAGAGTTTTGCGAATTGTCCTACAATTATTTCCCCGCCCAAACCGTGTCATCAATGTCAAGTACAGGACACCACCTTATGTTCCCGGAAGCCCGTCTGGCCCCTCATTTAATATTATCTCACAATTCTTTAGGAAACGTTACGTTGCGAGTATTGATTATGTTTTCCTGTTTTGTTGCTCTCTTTTGCAGGTAAGCTGTCGGAGGCAGACGGAGAAGGACTACTGCACCAATATGCTTGAAGGCTCGGCCACGCTCGGCAGCTGAGTAAAAATGGCAACATTATTATCAATACGTTCTAAAACTACACTCGTTTTAACTAAAAGAGGCTAAGAAGATATTTTCCGCTCTTGCCCAATTTTTATTTATCAACAACCTATAGAGAGACAAAAAAGCTTTCTGTTCATTGTTGATAATATAATCGCCGAAAGGTTTCGATCTCAGATCTCGATCTTCGATCTACACGGCTCCAGACATTTGTAAAAATGGAGCGTGGTCGTAGGTACGGTTGCTGTGAGGCATTTACAAACAGAACTTAAGGTTTGGGCTCTTACACCGTAACGAAAAGATAGCAAAAGAAAATAGCGACGGAGAGCATGAAGGAAAGTGTTTATTTTCCGAATATTCCGAACAGAAGTGACCGATAGACGCTCTCCAATTGCTTTTTTCGAGCCTGGCCTCAAAATCAAAGCGATTTATTTTTAAGCCCGTAAACGTCGCTAAGAAACCATTTCGTCTCCCCCAATGAGTTTCCAATTCCGACTTTTCTGACTTATTTTGAAGAGTAGCGGGAAGAAAATCTACCGTGGAAAACACTGACAATCAAATTGATGCAACGCATCGTTCTAATCTTGGATCGTTTTCGCACATTGTTTGACTTTTAAATCGCGCAACTTTAATGCCCAAACAAGAGTGCGATTTAGCGAAAGCATCGACTTTAGAAAATCACCCAAGACCCGCTTCCGACTCGATCGGGATCGGGATCGCAATCGCAAAGTGCAGGTGCATCGGCGAAAGGGAACCGCAACTCCACTCCCGTCCGGACGAAGGCGAATGCGTAATGTCCGCTTGTGGTGCAAAATTAATGGTTCCGATGCCGCCGGCCAAGCTGTGGCCGGCTGCGGGTTCTCGGCCGACATCGCGCCAACGTGACTGGAGCATCAGCGATAGCGAGAGATGCTTATCGTCGACGATCACCGTTTACCGTTTCGCACTCGCGATCCGTGCCACAGGATGCACGCGAGGGATGATATGAACCCACCCCGCCGGGCCGCGCGCACTGGCCAAAGGAAATTGACTATTGACTTTCGATGTTATCTGTGAAGAGCCACAAGAAGCTGTGCAGGTTGTGGCGTCGAGTCGAGAAGAAAAACGCCACCAACCGGGCGCTTGTGGAGCGCGCTTCTGAATGGGAGCGCCTCTGAAACACTGGGTGTGGGTTAGAAGCGACTACCAGACCTGGCCAGAAGACCTGGCCTGTGATGGTAGTAAAAACTACGAAGGGATAAAAAGTGCAAGCACGAGCGCGAGAGGGAGCTGGGCCATGGCGAGATGGCGAGAGGGCCATGGAGAGATGATTAATCGATACGCGGTATGCAATTAACCGGCGTCGTTTGTAGGTTTTTAATAAACTAGAACCGTTTGACGGAGAACCGTTTTCCGGCTCTCCGGCTCACCGCGACCGCTTCCCCTTTGGTCGCCACAGCCGCGCAACGGTAATGATGCCGACGACGACGACGACGACGACGACGATGATGATGATGCACTCGGATGCGTAATGCGTAACAATGAATGAGATTTTCTAACGGTACCCGTTCCGCGCTAGTCCATGATAAATGACGACAAAATGAAGTAAAACCTTGTTAGGTGGTGGTGTGGCTCTTCCGACGGAAAAGGTTTTCGTCTTGCAGCGTCCACCGGCAGCATCGCCGGTTAACGAACGCTTGAGTGATGCTGATGTTTACGGTCCCTTACGGAGTGCTGGAGGTTCCGAGTTCCGAGCTTTAATCAATTCTTAGCGTGCGCTCGTGTGTGTTTCAAAGGAAGTCATATTTTACTGTAATTACTATCGAACAGACCCACCCGGAGAATGGAGACCGGCCGTCGTTGGCCGCGACTCCTGCCGTTGATTGCAAACATTCGATTGCCTTTTGATGGTGGCCCCGGTGGTCTCGGAGGAACCGTTACAATGAAACAGATCGGACATCGACGACAACCGATGGGGCCACAATGGACTCTAAACTGACTTTGACATGCGTCAAATTAGTCACCCCGAGCTCGGTTCGCGAGTGTCACCGAGGCGTTCCGAGAGCGCCACCGAAGTGGGCGAAGTCGAATTGTGGTCACGATTAATTTTTCAACACCCGTTGTTGGGCCCCGCTGGGGAATATCTCAATTGATATTAGCTTCATTTGTGGGCAACTGTACACAAATTCATCATGTCACCTAACCCGCCAGTCGGCCCACGTGGGCGCCCACGGCTGCTACCCGTGTTTCGAGCGCCGGCCGAGTTTAAAAGCGTAACGGTCGCCACGTAGGGCCCTCGCAACGGTGGCAAAAGTAGACAAATGGACTCAATCGTTCGCTCCGCGGTAACCTAATCGAAGTGGTCAGTCGCGAGGCATCGATCGCTTAGGGGTGCCATTTTCTTAGCGGCAACAGCAGGAGCTAGGCGGTACCAATCGATTTCTACCAATTACGCTCCCCGAAATGGACCGTTGAATTATTAATGGGTTCGGCCCCACGTCTGGGGCCTGATTGGAGCTCGCCCTTTTTTCCACTGAATCGGTGCGGCGTGCCCGCATGCCTCGTACTTCGTCGTTGTTTTTTGTGCCATTCAGTGGATACTTTAAAAAAATAGTAGAGTGATTTCGCTTTTCCTCCCGGCCAACCCACCCAGTTGAGGGGGGGGATACATAATTTTTATCACACTTAAGGATCGTTTGCGAGCGACAAATGAACGGCCGCGAACGCTGGCGGAATCACATCGCTGATAAATGAGCGTTACATTTGAGTAAATATTGTCGTTTTATGTTACACCGAGGAGCTGGCGCGTAATTTATTGATAGCATTAAATAAAGATACCGGCGACCGGCCAGCCGCCAATGTGGATCGATTTATATCGTTCCGATGATGTTGTACTGGGCTGGGTTTTTTTTTTCTTTTCGATTCGTTCAGTGCCGGTTGGCGGCACTCGTTCTCGCGCGCGTTTCCTTCAATTACCGTGGCCGGTCCGGAAGGCTGCGAGGTGGCAAGCCTAACCACGCAAACGCCGGCACGCTGGCCGTGTCTTGGCGCGCCCTCTCGCCGATCGGCCCTGCGGTCCCTGCGCTTGCACGCCCCATAAATCAAGCGCGGAAGCACAACGTGGCAATTGCGCACTGCTGCAGCCGATCGAACTGCAGCTGGGGCCCCAGGACCCGGACTACGCTGCAGCAATGTAAACGATTCCATTAGGCGAATGGAAAAGAAATCCTATTAAACAGTGGTAAATAAAGAAGATTACCACCGTTGATACAGCATACAATGACCATAATTATGTCGATCCACCGGTCGGTCCCGATGCTCGTGGGAGAGTGTTCGGCCCCGGAGATGGTTGTGGCCGGCCGGCTCCCTGATTGAGATGCTCGGTGGATGGCCACGCGCGGCACAGACCACCGGCTGGGGGCACACCACCCACTCGATGAAAACCTGCACCTTATGCGCCCGCCGCACGGTCCTGGCGACCTTGTGCTGGTCGCGAACCGACGGGACTGTTTTTAATTAAACCTTATCGAATCCCGAAGTGAATCATCAACCACGGAAACGGAAGATTTACGCAACTCGCGCTGGACATTAGTGTCAAAAAAGCAAAAATGTGTGGCGGGCCTGCGTACGCGTATGCTGACAGTGCGCAATCAATTTCCGGTTGGAAAGGCCGTACCAGGGTGCCATATTTTATGACAACCTTTTTACAACCGACTCGGTAATCTGAAATTAAATTTCAACGCAAAGTTATGGCGCGCCTTTTTGGTGGAGCTCAAAGCTTCAACATCCCTTTGGCGACTGACAACAGGCTAACAACAATGGCGCACGGTGCTAACCCGTCTTTTTCCCCGGCTTTAATTAATCTAATTCATTTTGCTCCAATTCGCGCTGATGTCGAGATTCTTCCGCTGCAACTCTTCGGCTTCACAGCGCGCACGGAACGGTGTAGAGTGTCTTAAGAGCGGGCACCGGTTGCACCGACGGAATGATAACCGGATCTCTCGGCACTTCATTATCACAACCCGAGTAGCGCCCATCCCGAGTCCGGGTCGCGAGCCCCCGGAAGACCTTGCGCCAATCCTTTCCGGTGCGAGATGTAAGAGGTCCGTGATTTTTTGCCTGCATCCTGAAGCACCCGCCCCAGACGGAGGCTCGAAGGGCGACGACCAACTGAAACACAATTTGCACACTTCCACTTCCGGGAGCACCACCGACCCGTGGCTGTTAATAGTGTTGTTGGTGAGAAAGTTTTCCCAACCTCGCCCACGGATCCGGCCATCCATCGCAGGCGTCAGGCGTGTTTCCATGGTTGCTCTGGCTTTCGAAGGATCAAGTTGGTCAAACTGAAAACACAATATGCGAAGCGAGAATATAAATTCCTTGCACCGTACCCCCCAACACCACGCACGCTGATGGGCGGCAAGGATGCGGTGCGCAACGAGCAGATGAGCCTACGTACGGACGTATCTATATCCTTCTTCGACCCAGCGCCAAGGTAGCGAAACTTTGCCGGTATGGGCTGGCTTGCATCCGAAAGGGATGGTTTCCATGTTGCGTTGCGTTGAACTTTTCAGCGAGCAGGTTCCCGCGGGACTGATGCTCCCACTGCCAACTGTCCTCGCCCTTTCGTGGCCGTTGCTTTGCGACGGTGTGTTATGTGGAATGTGCTGAAGTAACTCCGTGCGCCACTTCATGGTTGCTCCGCGAGAGGTATACCAAATTTTAAAATTACATTCTCGAGCTGGAGAATGAGCTTCGACAATAGTGCACCAGATGTGCAATATTCTAAGTGCTAATATTTTTATAATAGTATGATTTTTTCTTGTCCGAGGTGGTTGAGATCAAGGATCTACCGTGGAACAAGCCATGGAGCACCAATGTGATGAAATGCTCTGCCATGTCGACATCCATGTGCATCTGAAGCTATATCTAATCTTTAGAAACCACAACAGGAGAAACTTTTAATTACATTCCGGCCAAAGTTGGTCGGAGTCCTGACCAAAGATTTTTTCAATTTCACTGTCCGAATGCGCACTTGCCATAAAATGATGTTTATTTCGGATGTTCTGATTCCAGTGTTATTTCATCACGCTCGAACACTTTCCCATGACGAGCTTCTGTAGCATTTCGTACCCAAGAATCCGTTTTCGACCGTTTCCGATGATGGAATGAAACATTGAGTCAATACGATATTAGTAATACCGTATTTTTCCGTGTATAACGCGCACCCATATTTAAGAGAAAAAAATTGGAAAAAAAGTTTTCAGATATGTGATATCCAACAAATATCAAATGATAATAATGTATTATTCTAAATGTTCTTTAAATATTCTAAAGTAGACTAAAGATAAAATGCGTATAATTCTCATTGTCACTCTCTGAAGAGTTCTCATAAATTGCGATATCTTCAGATCCATCCATAGCATTGCTGCGTCCACATTTTTTAAATGATTTCACAACAACTTCTGTTTTAACTCCCTGTCATGACTTAATGACAATATTGTATGGATAATTATATTCCTAACAAATGTTTCATTTTGTAATTTATTCAATAATACCATAAAATATGTACCGAAAAGGGCACATTTATATGTTTAGAGGAGACAAAATTTTTACTCCCCTTGTATAACGCGCACCCAGATTTTGGAGCTAAAAAAATTGGGAAAAAGGTGCGCGTTATACACGGAAAAATACGGTACTTTTGACATGGTTTTTTTAAATTTGCGGTCTTTTTGAGGACCGTCTAAGAAAACTTTGCGGACTGGTTCGTCGTTCGTCATTCTCATGACATGACCAGCCCACCGGAGCCTGGCGAGACGTATACGCTGCACGACAGCCAGGTCGTCGGATAGCTCGTATTGAGTTCGCTGTTCCTCTCTCGGAGGTGGCTATTAGTAGGATGACCTGTAGCTAGCACCCAAGCGCGAATCTCCGCAGTTGTGTCGTCAGGCTAAGCCAGGACCTGGCTGGAATTAAAATAAAATGGTCCTATTTATTTTAGGTTTTAGTCCCGAATCAAGCAATTCTTCACGAGCGAATGAATTGATCAGATTGCCTATATAAAATAATCTACAAGCTGCGCTCGATAAATCGGTCGAACATTTATCGATGAATTTCGATTTCAATACGTAGAACTCCAGCTTGATAGGTTGAAACGACTGGATCTGTTAGTTAGAATTACGATTGTAATATGAAACGAACAATAAAAATTGTGTTAAGGCTTGAATATGCATTGATCAACGTATATAACAGGAGCCGACATTACTTTGGCGGAATAAAGAACCAACAATAAACATTGACCCCAGGTGCTAACCGGCGACGTGACTGGCAAGCGAAAATGTCCGTTCAGGGGAAAAATGGACCCAATATTGCCAGATCGATTATGCTGGTGCTTATTTGATTATCAATTACTGCATCGAGATAAACATACGGCGCCACCAAGCCCGGGAAACACTCCCGGGTCGATTCTTCCACAAAACTACATAAACAAGTACCCGCTGGGGTGGGCTGAAGCTGAGATCGTGACGTAGCAGGGCGCCGAAGCCGATTGGATCGAAGCCGAAGCTGGCAAACGGTTCCCACCGTGGCTGGCGCAAGGCCGGGCTCGGAATGCACACTCTCGACTCGACACCCTCCGAGTGCCACCGAATCGCGCAATGAATCGAGCTGTCAAAGCACTTGACGGAGCGCGACGGAGCCTCGCCGGACGGAGACGGACAAAGCGCGACGGAGCCTCGCCCATTGCCCACACGACTCCCCGGGCCCCCCCGGCGGACGGTGTTTAGTTGAAATGATCAATTAGCGTCGACGAAAGGCTAAACTCAGCGACACGTCTCTCGATGGCGCAAAAGCCGCAAAAGCCGGCCGCCGCATGATTGACTTCGGATACCGCAAGTGCCTCGACGGACGACCGTTTTGCAATCGGTATTAGTGTCGGTGGGGGGGGTGGGCTCAATTGTGATTAATGTTTAATTTTCCAGTCCCCCGTGCGCAGGGTATGTCACTCGACTTGCCCCGAAGGGGTAACGGTTTTAATGAGCTTTTACAATATTAAATTAGAAACCATATGGCGGCCCGATCGCCTTTACGGCCCTCTGCGTCCTTAAATGGTACCGAGGATCATTGCACGCATCGGAGGTGTCGTCGGACCGGAAACCTCCCTTGATTGGCCGCGATCGAGATTAGTGCGGGACTTTCGCAATCGGCCTCCAAGACACCGACCATCGGCCGGGACATCTGTCGTCGAACGAACTGGGTGAACCTGGGCGGCCACTCGCGTCCGCGCTCGATTGGTTATTAGCATCATTAGCATTGACATACGATGGAATTGGACGTGGTGCGTAATTAAGACGTTTGCAGCCGGCGCTCCCGAAGCCAATCCCGCGCGCTGGATCGATCGGATCGGGTCGAATCGAGAGACATTCAATGAGTCGCGCCGCAAGGACACCGCGTGCGCCCGCTTCGGTCAAGGCCGAGCCACAAAATTGATGGTTGCGAAGCGAGACGACGCTGGGCCACTAATGAGACACGAAAACAGCTCTCTCTCCCTCCGGATGTGCGTACGTGTGTGTGTGCGAATCCTGGTCCACAAAAAAAAACCCTGGAAAACAACATTAAATAAAAAATGCAATGGATTGCGCTGCGCACGGGATGATTTTCGCGGGCCCGGGGTCGTGGGTCAAGAGCGTAATGAGAGTAACGCGATTTAGCAAATGGGCTCCCCCATCCTATTAAGGCTCCGGCGAGGCTGCCATCGTGAGCCATCGCGCGTTGTAACGATGCCCTTCCGAGGCCTTCTGGCTGCGCCCGCGTGATTGATGCGTTTAAACAAATTATGCTTCGCCGGTCCGGTGTCTGGTGCAGGGGTGCAGTTCAGAGCATCCGGGCTCGCAACCCGGATTATATGCTGATGATCTGGCATCTGGCTGACGAAGGCGGGGGGCCCCCTAATGATGATGAAGCATCGCCAGGGGTGCTTGTACCGAACTCACCGGAACTAGTACCGACTTCCTTCCGACACTGCTCCGATCCGTGCACCATAGTTTTGCTCGGCCCAATAAGAAGCAGCATGATTGTCAGCATTTATCTTCAACACTTTGTTCCCAGCGTCACAACGCCGGTTCGGTGCTCCGGTTTTGTCAACAATCAGTTCGTTTCGGAGTCTGACTTTTAACAGCTTTATTATCGGCCTTCCATCAAGGAATGTGGTTTGGAACTGGGTTGAGAATTTGGCCATCGTACAGAGAACGGGCATAGGGCATTCGACACTATCGTCTGATGCTCTGGATAACCTCCGGGATGTTTCAATTCGGTTAATTCTCTCCCAGCGTCACTCGGCGGAGGCCGCCCATTCAATGCTAATTCGCAGCTAATACCACTCTGGGACAACTTTGTTTGTGGCTTGAGGGCTTCCCCGGGCGGCCGAAACAACGAAACAAAAATTCCGGATATATTAGTTAGAACAAAGTGCCATCTTTGGACGCTATCTTGCCAGTGGAAATGATTATGACATTTAATTCCATTCTCGCCATTCGCGCGCCGTTATGATGTTCTCACGCGCGCCTTCTAGAACCCCCACGGGGGGAGAGCCGCAGGCGGTAAGTTATGGTTTGGAAGCGGGCCGGAACCTTTTTCCTGCATCTCCCGAAGGGTCATGCATATTCAGTTTTTGAGTTTTGAAATTTTAACGTCAAAACTCGTTACACTTTTGCTGCAACGGTGGCTTTTTGCGGTCGTTTCGAAGCATTAAAATTTTATATTGCACACAATTTTTTCAAGTAATAACACTCTCTTTGGCCAGAGCATTTTGATGCTGTTAATGCGGAAGATAAAATCGGTAGGTTAGGGTTCCCAATCGACTCGCTGACTCGACACAATGGGTTAATGACGCTGTGATTGTTTCCTTTTCAGTACGTTAAATGGTTAATTTGGATTTCAAGTATTTTATGGATCCACTTGTTGCAACCGTGAGAGCTCTCGACATTTAGTTTTGGCCACCATGCAACGAGCAACGGTGCTAATGAAATTGACACCGTAATGCTCATCAAAAACAGATCCGTCCAGTGATGCAATTCAAGTGGAAAGCAAAAATATTCCACAATTAAAACTCAAGTTGGACCCCAGTACGACTGATCGCAATAATAATCGTCTTAAAGTTCGATTTCTGCATTCCCTTTTCAGCCCTTGTGCGCTATTCCAAGCTGGGCCCAACTTTGATTATTTTGGAGAAAAACGTTAGACCCTTCAGGGCCTGCGACTTTCTTCGTCCGTTTTCCCGCAGTCCCGAACGGCGAAAAGCGCATCCGTTCGGCAAATTGGAGTGCAAAGGTTCTTCCGCGCCAGACGACGATAGTCCTTACGGTGGAGCGACGTGCCAGTTGTTCGAGAGATCGAAAGTCACAAATCTTCAACCACCTGTTAGTTCTGGGAGCGGATTCCGGTCTGTGTGTTCGGCGACTGTTGACGGCCGCCAGGGAATCGTCTTTTCGTCTAACGCTTTGCAGAAGGCAAAAAACGAGGGGAATACCCGGGATCTATCGGAGTTCTAGATCCCAAGTCGCATTCGAGCCGGAGGCGAGCGCAAAAAGCGGTTCCACGTTTTCAATTACCGGCACGCTTTTTAAGATGATTAAATGACACATCAAAGAACGTCAAGATGGCAACGATGGGGCCATGTTTTCTGTTCTTTTTTTCAGGGGCAAATGTTTGCTCATTTCTAGTTCCGGGTTATTTTGTCGTGCAGTTTCTCGTGCGGCAAAGAAACGACAGTTCTATTTCAGTGTGTAAAGTATTGCGGTTTAATTTTCAGAAAAGCGTTCGGTAGAATTGTCTTAGCAAATTCTACCTTCGCCTTTCGCAATGCCCTACGGGGTCTTATATATGTACAAATTTCGTTGGAAAATGTTAGCCGCTGAGCATATCAGCTGACACACCGGTGTGCATCTGAGCATATCAGGCGGTCGATGGTCAGCTCGAAGGCCAGCCAGAAGGCCGTCGATTAGTTCCGCTGCTCCATAATCGATTACGGCACATCGCTTCCGGGAGTGGCGTTTGATGGATGCACGTTTGCATCCATCACGCAGTTAAAATCTCTCACCTCTTGGCTCTCATCCTTACACGACACAACATCCAGCGCACGGCCCGTCAAGCGAGACATGCGCGTCATTTAAGTCACATCAATATTAACGAATGCCTTCGGCTGTAGCTGGTCGGTTCGCCGCACCACGAGGCCGGTGCATGTAGTTGACCGCAAAATCGCAAATGAAAAGCCGGTCAGAATGCAAATAAACATGGGACGCGGTTGGCTATCGATGCTGTAACCTCCCGGCAGGGGGGCCACGGCCCAGCGCAACCAGAACGACGCTCATTAACGGCGGCCCCGGTACTCACAATGCTCACAAATTAACCTGCCACTGCCAGACCTTGACTGGTGGGCAAGTTCAGGAGCAGCAGCAGCGGCGAAGCCGGAGAGCAGTTTTGCGAACCGTATCCTTAATGTTCGGTTTCGATAAAAGCCTTGTTTATATCGAGAGCAGACCGAGATGGGTCAATTTTGAAGGGTCCCACAATTTTTAGTATGTTAAGCGAATTTTATATTAAAGGCTGACTAGAGCATATTTTTTAAGAAAAGCTGACAATTCATAAAAGTGGTGAAGTCCGGAATGGAATCGAAAATGGATCACTTCCAGTTCGACGGTCAAAGCATAAATCATGTCCCATATTTACCATCATTTGAATTTGGTAATTAAGCACCATCCAAAACCATTGTTTCAAAAGCTCATAAAAGCGGAAAACACTCACGCAAAAGTATTGGATCATCAAATGAAAAGTATAAATGGGACACGCAGTTCACTGCTTAACTTTCCATAACCGAACGCGAGACAAACTCTATTCTCTGTGTGTACCAATCGCGAAATTATGATTTAATTTCCCGTTAGCACAGAACGTCTAGGGTGCTCATAAATTAGTCAGCTGCCGATGTCGGGCGCCAAAGTCAGGTAACTTCATGAAAAATAATTCCAAACTTTTATTACCCACGAAGTGCTCTCCAGGCGCACGTGGCGAATGCACATTTTCATCAAGTCGCGGCCCTTTGTAGTCTCGGGCAGGAACAGTGCGGCCGCGAGTAGTGGATGCTAGACATCATTGCCTTCTGTGAACCCGTCTGTAGGTACCACATGTAGAATCGCGTCCTACATTCCGGCTGGCAGCCCTGCGCTGGCGTTTTGAAAAATGAGTGCACAATAAGTCTTGAAAGAAGATTAACGATAGCGAAAACTCGACTCCGGCTTACAACGTAAAAGGACCAAATAACACCGGTTCGTGTGAGAGAGAGAGCTCGGGGCGATGTTCTGTACTGCACTTTCAACCCTTAAAGGATTCGCACCGGATGTACCCATTTTTCGGTCGGTGCCGGAAACCCTCGGAAAGGATTGTTTGAAAGGACGAACGGGGCTGGGCGCCGCCACCGTCGAGCGAAGTTAATTTGCACTGATAACGACAAAGTTGTGCATTGGGCCAACCCGATGGTCCTGCCCGGCGGAGAAAGCTTTACGTTTCTCTGTCTGCGGCTGCCGCCTAATTGATTTCACCGGAGATTACATTAATTAAGTGTTTATGTAGAAAAGCATGTCACAACCCGCGTTTACCGGTTAGCTAATTAGGGTGTGAAAAACTTTTCCTTCCGTGCCGGGCACGGATTCTTCTTCTATTTGCGGTGTCTGTGGGCACTGAGAGGAGAAAAAACCAACTCCGGTGCGGGTACCGGTGCAAGCCAAAGATGGTCAAAAGCGATGCTGGCTGCTGAGACCGAGGCGACTATTTATCATCTGCGCCAACGCGACCGGCACCGGCCACCAAGAGGCTGCCCCGTCGTCGTCGTCCATCTTCGGCTCAATCCGGAGCTGAATGGCAGCAGGAGACGGCTGAAAAGCCGCTGACTAATGCAGCAGCAGCCCGAAACAGGGCCGCCTTCCGGCACACAGCGGGAAGTCCTAGTTCTCACACCGATGCAAGGTTCTAGCCGTCATCGGTGGATTGGTTAACTCTGCCGCTCCGGGGGGGCTGTACTCGTAGTGACTCGTCGTATGGCGTAAAATTTATCTCCCAAGTCTCGCTGGCGTCGAATGGAGCAAACTTCTTGCTGCGCCATTCGGTGCATTCTGGTGGCGCACCTTCGCCAACAGCACGAGCGGTGCGCCGAGTCAGCGGTTTTACTCGGTTGTTCAAAAAGCTTCGATAAGAGAAACACAATTTTATGGTTTGAAATAGATTTTATTATTCAGCATGGTCTCTCTGAACATTTGTTTCAACGTGATTCCAATTTATGAATTCCATCACTGAAGTGACAATCTGGAAGGGCTACAAACCGGGTTTTTTCATGAATTTTCTCTTTCAGCTGGTCTAAAAGGTTACAATAATAATCGAAATTTTTGATCAACCAGTTTGCATGTAAACCGCAAACATAATTCCTTTCGCGTCCAAAAAAACTGTTGGAAAACTGACACTTTCTGGCCGATTTCTGGCCACGCATTCGTTCCGAAGCTGAAGAACCCCGTTCACAGCACTCCTTAATCTCTTGTTTTGATTCAGGATCATGGTGACACATCCAGCTCTCATCCACAGTGATGAGTCAACGCACAAAATCCACTTTATCCTTTGCCAAAAGCTCTAAATGTCGGCGAGTTAATTATATTGGTTACACTGCTAAATGAGATGGTTAGGCCTTGTGCTCAATCTCTTCCAGTCATTCGACGTTTTTCCAATACGATATCCTGTATTTTTACTACGATTTCAGGTGTTGTCTCTGTTTTTGGACGTATTTGACGTGAATCGTCTTGAAAGTTAGTACGACGAGGTTTAAATTTCCTTTGCTTTTAAACAGTAAAAAAAATCAATCACTGCATCATTCAAATTGATTTTTGCCATTGTAAAAAATACGATAACATGTCGATACTAAATAGATTGTACAGACAGAATCAAGTTACCGATTGAAATGAAACTTCAGATACGTTCATATGAAGAGTGTACCAACATAAAAAAATAAACTAGTAACAGGGCCCTTTGTAATTGAAGCTCAAAACTTATTGAACAACCTAGCATATTAGGCTCTTGAGCCTCGGAACCCTTTTTTTGTGTCGGACCACAGCGGAGATCGGTGGACGGATACGAAGACATGACGCGAGATGCGTACGTTCGGTGCACCACCACGCACTGTACCGGTTGCCACTCTGGGGCCAGACTCAAGAGACCTGAGCACCGGTGTCAGCTCGCCCCGGCCCGACGCCTGATCCTATCGATCAGGAAATGCCTCGGTGCGCGACCCTAGCCCGTTGAAAACATAACGCAACTCATAACGGGGCGGATGGGGGCGATCCGCAGACGCGCGCATCATCTATCATGGACAGTGGACAGCGCGCAGAAATGTGGTGCGGCGAGCGCTGCACAATGCAGTCAACCCGCACCGCACCGCGGGTGGGACTTGACCTCGTTTCTCAAGACCCGTTTGCGACCAAAATCGAATTAGTTCGCCGGTCGTGCCGACGCGGAACCCTTCGCTCTCGGGAGCGCCATCCGCGCACTGGCCGGAAATGGAATTCCAAGCCGACCGCGCGTTTCGCTTCGCTTGCGGGAAACGCGCGGCCATAATTGTTGCTTTTAATTGCACCCATCGCGCGCCCCAATTTGTTGTGCATTATTTGACCGGTTTGTTCCAACGGTCCAGGAGCAGCGGTGCCAAGTCCCGGCCGGGATCCACCCGTGGGAGGGCTACGATGCAGAAACAATCAATTAATATGGCCGCGCGGTTTGGATTTACAGTTCGGTCCAGCTCATCAGTTTTCCCAAATTTATCACCGAAACAAATGGGACCGGAACCATTATTTCACCGAACCCACACCGGGCATCGGCAAACAGAGACACCCGGGGCGGCCGTTTCTGGTGTCGGTTTCGTTGCTTTTCGCTTCGCAAACAGCAGCGCCGCGACTGGCCCGCCACCACCGCAATCGCCGTTTCCTGAGCCCCAGTCGCCTGGTCGCCGTTGACCAACAAATCATTAATTTCTGATTTGCTCATCCGGTTGTCCGGGCCCGACCGGTTGTTGGTATTGTCAAATATTTACCTTTCGTTTCGTCTGCTCCTTTATCGCTGCCTGCTACGACCCCTCCCGACAGGATGATTTGCCCGGGCAAGCGTTGCTGGACGTGGTGTTCGCCCGGCTGAACCTGATAGAGACGGCCTACTTTGGGATTCGGTACATCGACCAAGACGGCCAAACGGTAAGTAGGCGAGCACCATAGTCTTCTGGTCGGTTTTTCACCACTCCTTCCGTCACATCACCATACACAGCACTGGCTGGATCCGTCGGCCAGACTATCGCGGCAGCTGAAGGGCGGCAAGGTTCCGTACGACCTCTACTTCGGCGTCAAGTTCTACGCCTGCGATCCCTGCAAGCTGGTCGAAGAAATTACTCGGTATGTCACGCCAGCCCAACACACACGCAAACGGGGACGCGCTCTAACTCAGGGGTTCAATTACAGATACCAGCTGTATTTGCAAGTTAAACAGGACATCCTCCAAGGCCGATTGCCGGTGTCGTTCGAGCTTGCGGCCGAACTGGGAGCGTACGTCGTGCAAGGTAAGAAAGGAGCTATGTCCTGCAGTTCAAGACACTCTTGTGTGACACTCTCCCCTTGCAGCCGAACTGGGCGACTACGATCCACGAAAGCACCCGCTCGGGTACGTGTCGGAGTTCCGGCTGCTAAACAACCAAACGAAGGAGATCGAATGTCGTATCCACGAGCTACACATCCAGCTGGCCGGCATGTCGCCGTCGCAGGCCGAGTTCAACTACCTGGACAAAGTCAAGTGGCACGACATGTACGGAGTGGACCTACATCCGGTGCTGGTAAGTCTTCTGCGTTGGCCAGTGCCAGGGTTTGAGGTCCGATATAAACTGCCTGTGGTACCGCTTTACAGGGCGAGGACAGTGTCGAGTACTTCCTGGGCCTCACGCCGGGCGGCATTGTGGTGCTGCGCAACAAGACCACCGTGGCCCACTACTACTGGCCCCGGATAGCGAAGGTGTACTACAAGGGGCGCTACTTTATGCTTCGCGTCTGTGATAAAAATGTGAGTATCATCTCGCTGGGGAACGCAAAACACGAGAACCGTAGCAGTAGTGACCCTGTGTGACCCTTTCCAGAATGAGGTTAGTACGTACGGTTTCGAGACACCAAAAAAGAGTGCGTGCAAGCACCTGTGGAAGTGCTGCGTGGAGCATCATTCGTTTTTCCGCCTGGTGCGAGTGGCTCCGATGCAGGCCACGGGGACACTCGGCAGCAAGTACGGGTATGTCCGGCCCCGCCTGTTGCCCTAGCAGCGCGATACTTTAACGCTCCGTTTTACGTTTTCAGTGGCCGCTCGGAACGCCAGCCGATGAAGGATATTCCGGGGCAGCAGCGGATCCCACCGGCGTTCACCAGGACCCCATCGCGCAGACAGCCGCGCCGGACGATGGTCGAACCGGTGGAGGAGAAACTGTTTGACGCACCGAAGTACATTCAGCAGGAAATCAAATCCATCTCAATACCTCAACCGGCCCAATCGTAAGTCCGCGTAGATCCGCCTGCCTCTCCACCTGGCACACAACGTTCACCTCACCTCTTCCGTTCTCTCTTTCATCACTCGGTTCGCGGTTCGCTGCACCACGCACTCTCTCCTGTCACACCGATTTAACTCGATTTGCACAACTCGGTCCCCGGGGGTCGTCTGAACCGAAAATGGGTTAGATTTGACAGTCCGTATCGCTCTACTTGCAGCATACCGGCCGCACTGAACGGTATCGCTGGCACGGGCGGCAAGTCTCAGGGCACGGTACAGCCGCCGGACTCACCGCGCAGTACTCGGAGCGCCCCCTGGATGCGGTCACAACAGCGGGGTCTGTTCGGGATCAACTCGAGCCCCAAGTCGGTGCGCTCGGCATCGACGAGGATGAGTGCACCGGCCAACAACGCCCGGATGCGCTCGAGTTCGGTCGAGAGCCACTCGTCGAACGAGTCTCGGTCGGGCCGTAGGCGCCGACACCGCAGTCGCCGGGTGTCGGACAACGAGAGTGAAATGAGCCGCGGTTCGGGGCGGTCCGGACGGTCGCATAACTCGCACCGGAAGCATCGGCGACACCGGTCCAAGAACCGGCGCAATCGGTCCGATACGGAGAGCCGTGATCGGAGCTGTTCCGGCCATCGGCGGTCCACCGATTCGATCGAGCTGGTCGACTCGGGCGAACAGTGGCTGGAGGTGCAGCGGAAGCAACACTCGGATGCGGTACCGAAGGCGGCCGTCATCAAGAGCAGCCAGGTGATGAAGGGAACCCACCCGGACTCGGGCATCGTCCAGCATCACCAGCGAAGCCGGCGGCACCGCAAGCACCGGTCGCCCTCGGAGAAGATATGGTCGAGCGAGCTGACGAAGCACCTGCAGTTCGATCTGGTTGACACGACCGGCATGACGGAGGACCAGCTGCGCGAGATTCCGTACACGGTGGTGGAGACGAACCATCATGCGGCCAAGAAACCGAACACGCTCAAGGTACACAAGACTAGTCATCACTCGTCGACATCGCTTTCGAGCCACCATCATCATCATCACCATCAGCAGCAGCAGCAGCCTCAGCAGCAGCAGCCCCAGCAGCAGCAATATCAGCAGCCCCAACACCTGTCGCAGCATCAGCTACAGCAGCCGGTGGCACCGTCGCAGCAACAGCAGCAGCACCACCACCAGTACCAGGCACAGCACACGGTCGGCAACAATCGGATCGACCGGATAAGGGAGTACCCGAAGGGGGACGCTAGCAGTCTGGTGGAGAACGGCGTGAACGGTGGTTCGATACGATCGGCCAGTACGATCAGCTCGTCCAGGGAGTACGACCGCAACTCGGGTCTCATCAGGTAAGGCTGCCGGACATGCAGGCGGACGAAATCGTTAACGATCCTTGCCCCCGTTTTTTTCTAGGATGATGTCCAGCATGAGCATGGGTGACTTTATCTCGCCGACCGGCTCGAGCCTGAGCCCGCTCGACAGCTCGGGGCTACGGGTATCGCACGAGCACACCGATTCCGGACTGGGAGCCGATCAGGACTACGCGTACTCGTCGGAAAGGTTGAAAATCCCGCCACGACCCTTCGGTAACGCGGTTTTTAAAACCCCCACTCGATCCATTGTAGGTCCAGCGATAGTGCAAAGTACGGCACGAACAAGTCGTCCGGAGCGTCCGTCACGTCCGGCCACACGAAGTCGTCGTCGTCGAACAACATGAAGTCGCATCACCACACAGTGAGTAGTCGGAAACCTCCGCTCTGTCCCGGTCGGTCTGGGCCGGGGCCATTGCCAGCGGTTACTTCTGCCATCACACAGCAACCGTTGCTTCAGCAGCAGTCACACCAGCAGCAACCAGCACCACCAACTCACCCGAGCAAGTTCTCTTCGGTACCGGGTGTACATAGTGCCAACGGCAGTAACAGTCGCTTGATTAACACCAGTAACACTCACTACCAAAACAATCATTACACGTTTAGTCTAACCCGAAACCCCACCCAGACCCACCATCAACATCAACATCCGTCCCAGCAGCAGCAGCAGCAGCAACGGCACCTCGGTGTCGGTCACCATCCATCACTCGGTAGTAGTCTCGGTAATGGGTTAAGCACTAGCACCTACCTGGACACGACACTCGCCACGACGCTGGCGTCGTCGGCCGCCACACCCTATCACTACTTCTTCGACGGGACCGGCTTCCGGTCGAACGTGGGCCCGTCCGGAAGCGGCTTCCACCACCAGCCGGTGACGGTCGGCGGTGCCGGTAGTATCCGTGGCACCAAGTCCGACATCGGTGTCCCGGTACGTCCGAAGCGCCACTACCAGCAGCAACACCTGCAGCACCACCAACCCCCGTACATCACCAGTGTGCACCACGTGGGCCGTCCGGTGGCGGCGAGCAGTGAGCGGAAGCGGCGACTCGGGGCGTCCTCGTCGCTCGGCAAATCGATCGACTACCTGGAAAACTATAAGACTGGCGTTGAGCGGCTCAACCAGAGCAACAACAACACGGCCGTTGGCGGTGGTGTGGGCGGCGGGAGTCCGGAAGCTTTCACCGGACTGCTCGGTAGCCAGAACGTGCTCAATAACAATCACTGCCCGTCGCCAGCGGGGGCGGAGCCGGCCGCTGCTGGCTATTTCGATGCCAATCGCAACCAGAACGGCGACGGCGGGGATCTGGGGCCCGCCAGCACGGGCAGTGTAAGTACACAGCTCTCTTTCGGCCTCTTGGAATGCCTGCACGCCTGAACACACCTCCTTCTGCTGCATGCGAACGTGTCGTCCTGTGTCGCATGTTTAGCTGCATGTTACTTAAGTAGTCCGTGATGGGTTGTCCTCCATTAGGTGGCGTCCCCCTTAGCTAGCCGGTAGCGTCAGCTAGTGATGCCCCTGAGAGTTATGCAACCCGCTTCGCACGAGACCCGCTCGCTGTAATTGTACCGCATTCCCACACTCTGTCCCCCCATGTTCCACATGGCTTTTCTTGCGTAAAAATGGAACGAACCCCACGTGTGCAGCGCCCGCGTGTGTGTCGAAGTGGGTTCTTTCCTTGTTTCAGTGATGGCCTTCATCTCTCAATGTGGCGATGGACCTGCTGGGGCGGAAATGGAACCCTTACCTAACATCCCATTGTTGCCAGGGCGCCCGGGGTCCTGGCCGGGTGCAGGGAGCACCGGGAAAACTTTCTCCCTCGAGTGGAAAACGCGGAAAAATCCGGCTCCCGGAATCATGGGTGAAAATCGGCGAAACAGCTTACATTGTACCTGGCTGGCTGGCTGGCTGCTGCCGATGTTGTTGTTGTAGCTGGAGCTGGAGCAGAAACACAAAAAAGTGGGGAAAGAAAATGTTGCTCCATCCGGTGGCGGTAGCAGCAACAACAACAAACGGAACAGCCATTCACCGCCGCCGCTCCCACCCACCGTGCACTCATTATTGGTCTGCTCTGCCTTTGTTGCACCGCATCCTTCTGCTGCGCTCTCTCTCCCCGTGGCGGAGCGTTTGATCCGTTTGTGGTATGCTTCAGCGAACAAAGAAAGCTTTTCCGGCATTCCCGGGCCCCCAGGTAAAAGGAAATGCGCGCAGAAAACCATCCCAAACCCCCGGCACCCAAAAGCAGTGTAGACCACAACACGAAACAAACGGATAGGAAATGGAATGCAAAATATGCGCACAGATTCTGGGATGGCTGCGCGTGTGCCCTCACTATTATCACCGGTGTACCGCTGCACTCTACCCGTTGTGCCAGTTTTTCCGAGATTTTCCACGTAGCGTGTGTTTCTTTTTTCGCTATACAAAGCCCAGTTTTTCTTGCTTCTGAGTTGGATGGGAATGTTTTAACCTCGCCCATCGGCCACACCGGGGACAGACCGCCAATGTTGTCACACGACCCCGGGACCGCGCTGTTCAGTAAGCGGGATGTAAAAGTTTTCCACCACCCTCCGGTAACGTTCCGGTAGTTGGTCCGACCAACTAACCAACTCTGCACGGAGTAGTTGTCGAAGGCGTCGTCGTCGACCAGTTTCCTCTTCCTTTGGCTGTCCTCGAAGTCCTTCAATCAGAAAACCGAAGAACGGGTCAAGCAGTTCATCAACAATTTTTATTGTTTTCCACCACCGACTCGGCTCGCTCATTCGGCTCAATTAACTGGGTGAAACCGGTCAGCACCGTGGGTTCTCCTCGTCTGGTTGGCTCCTTTTCCTGCATGCACCCCCGGGCCAGAGTTGCATGCTTCCGACCCCGGGTGGAAGAAAGAGGAGTTTAGTGTTTCGTTTCTGTGGTCTTTAGTGTTTGTCGTATCGATATTTTCTCGCTCGCTCTCTCTCTCTCTCTCTGACTGATTTCCCGGGTCACCCGGTGTCACAATGTGTCTAACAACTGCATGTGTATGTGTTCCCTTTGCTTGCGGAGCCTGTTCGGTTCCGCTCTTTGCACGCGAGCCACCACCACAAGCCCTTCCACGAGCGTTGTGTGGATTGTTTTTAATAAAGCGTGCGCCACGCGCCCTATTTTCCGCACCTCTAGAACGCGCGAACGCCGGGAGGCGGTAGTGAGAATGGCAACCGGCACCCGGAGGCAGGCGTTGCGTCGCCCACCACCACCAGCCCGTCGTACGCCGGCCAGAACGGGCCGGCCAAGGGCGGGCCGGCTGCGACGGTCGGCCGGGGACTTTCGGCCGGTTCCGGTCCCGGGACCTGGTTCGGCGGTGTCGGTAAGCACAGCAACCACCGTTCGTCCAGCTTAGAGCTGATACTAACACCTATCATACAGAGCCGACGGTAAGTAGAAACGGGTTGCCACACGGGAGGTTGAAGTTGCGTCTTGCGAAGGGAAGCGACGGGCCCCTCGCCATGACCCTGTTCCGGATTTGGCCGATTGGGCATTGGGCAGTTCAGAAGAGTGAAAACGTTTCATCCCATTGTTCAAAAGTAATAGGGGACCATACTTTGTTGCGTTTATTAGCCACAGTTCGGGTGTAACCGATATTGCATACATTCGGGCGATTTTCCCTTTGGCACAGCGCGGTGTGGAATTTACGACGCCATTCGGTATGTCACTGTAATCCGGATTAATTTATAATAGAGAGGGAAAATAGGCCATATAGGGATGGAAATGTTTGTTTTTATGTGTTCCAAATGCTCACATAATAAAGTCTACCGCCGCGCTTTCATTAGGCTGTCAGCATCCCGCCGATTTTATGCTTGAACGAGCGCCCGTAAATTGAGCATTACTTTCAAAGCGAACCGCTGGCATTCAAATAAACGTCCAACTTCTTCCAAATCATGCGCCATGGTTTTCCAGGGACTACTATGGCAACATAATCTGGCAATCGAGGCTCGTTCCAAGTAGCTGCCGCGCCAACCCCCTCTGGTACCCCAGAACGCTGCTGATTATCTTCTCGTCGGTGGGGTCTAAATTTGTGACACAAATCGTACGCCTCAATGCGCCATCGTCGCTGCCTCTTAAAACGACGAATATCATACACGGCGGCGCAATTCACGGTTCGCGATTTCCCATGCCAGCAAAGCTTTCGGTTTCAGCGTAAAATACCTTATTAAGGAAAGCGCGTATAAATGATACCGTTTCCACCGGATTTTGTGTGTGCAAAGCCCTACAACGCAGCGCACGTTATCATGTTTAACACTTTTGACGGAAAACTCACCTCAAGGTGCTCCCCGACGGCGGTAAAGGGCAAATTGTTTAGCTTCGCCCACCACGGCACCATGTTGGGGCTCTCATTGTCTCGCTTGGCTCGTTTAATGGAAATTTTACCTCATTAAGAGCATGGCTTTTTTTTTTTGTTCGGGGGAACTGAAAACAAAAAAATTGGAACGCCCAATACCCGGGCGGTGCTCGAGGAATTTGCGGCCCAAAACAGAACAAAGTGCTACTTGGCAAATCAGTAACCCGGGGGCGCCCATACCGCCCAGGACGCCACGACCACCATTCTCAGTTGCCCTTTTGCCAGCGGGCGGCCCTCCGCCTCGGCATAACGCTCATCACCGCGCCGAACCGACCGTCGAAAGGTTTTTGTGGGCTCAACTTTCGCCGAAAGTTGGGCCAAATTCGAAAAATTCCTCAAACAAACATAATGACCCGACACAACATCCTTCGCTGAAAAATGGGCAACCATCCTGCCGCAGCCTCGTTCGGTCCGTTCCGGGAAAGGGAGTGTCAGGGCGCACGTGGGCGGCCCAGTGGTGTAGCATGTTGTGGAGTGCTTGAAAAAATTAACATTTCCGAAGAGGGTACCAATGCACTCCGGTGGCCAGCAAAACCACGCCGTGGTCGCTCGGAACTAAAAGTGGAACCACACAAACGATTTGCAAAGGCCGGGTGGGAAAAACTTGGCCGGGTTGTGCGCTAGTTTGAAAAGCCCCGGCCCCCCGAACCGGATGGGGCCCTTTTTTGGTGGAGGATTTCCGGGTATTTCAATACCACCGTGAGGGGTCGGCAACGGATTGCCGGTGCGCTCTGGCTGATTGGTTGGTGGCCGAGCCTAGCTTCATGTCGGCAGTTAACCCTCGCTTACGGTGCATGTATGCTGTGATAACAAACTTATCACGAACCTGAACCCGAACCGGGTCGTGGTCGTCGAAATGCTGCAACCGCAGCGTGAAACGGATATCACATGTTCACGACGAGGGGTACACATCCTTCTGCCTCGGTGCAGATACCGGTGCTGGAAAAGCATGGATCGGGGCTGCGCTTAGTGATAGCGCCCGGGAAAGTTCCCTTCAATTATTGTTTGCTTTCCACGATTAGCTGGCTGATGAAGTTAATTGCCGCGTTCTAAGGCGCAGCTGAAATTCAGGGACCTTCGTCGAGTCAGCCTTTCAAGTTTCCCGTTTACAAACGGAGGTTCTGTAGGCCATGCCTAGGGTGCCGTATCGTCGAAAACTCTCATCAGGCGCATAATGGCAATCCGTTGCAACTGGAAATAGTGAATCGTGCGCTCTTTTTCGGGACTAACAAAGCCCCATTTTGTTTTGTGCCAATATTTTACTCTCGATTGAGCCCACGTGAAACTGAAGAGTTGAAATTTGAGGTTCCCGAGCTACCAGGTTGAGTTTACACACGGTTACAACCTTAAAAATTCGAGTGTTACACCTTCGAGCTTGGAGCTCTTTTGGGACAATGTTTTGTCACCTTACTTTTGGTATCCACCACAAACCTTGTTATGTACTTTTGAATGCTCGTCACAAACTGTTTAATATGAAACTGTGCCACTTGATTACAATTTTTAATGTTTTCCCTGAGATTACGCGACCAAAACGGCTGTTGTAAGCAAACTAATTGCCCCACTCAATTCACAAATGGAAGGCCATCGGCGATCGAAAATAAGCTCCTGGGAAAGTTGTGTACTTCATAAACATTTAAAGTCCGTCCAACAGTTCACTTGTGCACGGGACAATGTGACACCCGCCAGCCAGCTTAGCCATCGCAGTAAGCAGTCGCTCGCAACATCGTTGCTTGGCTACAAACTGAGGCTGGCTCACCGTGTGCTAAGCTCACCGAAGACAGGCTAAGCTCTCGTGATCAAACAGTCTGCTGCCTCCCTGCCGGCCGTGTAATCTCAGGTTCACTGCACGACCTTTCCGACCCGGATCAGCCCGGGGTGCTGCTCCTCTGCACAAAGCACCAGGCGTCCTCCATCGGCGCCCAACATAAACAATTATACCGAAATCAATTCGCTTTCGGTGCGGTGCAACGGTCCCTCCCCGGGGGACCGGGGCCCGCAACATGACAGCCGACTAATAGAGCAATCTATTTGCTTTAAAACTATGATTAATTATTCACTCCGTTCCAGCGGACCCGGTGGCGACAGGACAGGTTCCCGTGGACACACGCTGGGACCTCGATGTCCTGTGGTTCGCCCCGACATCAGCCTGCCATTTCATCATCGCTTCACTTTTTCGCTCGCTTCTCGAGCGTTCTCTCTCTCTCGCTCTGACTCGTTCTCGTTTGCTCCTCCAAGCGATCGCCACACCGTTCATCGATACAGGATTTTGCAGTCCGCTCCGTAGTCCATGGTCGCCTGGAACGAAGCTATCCTTATTGGGGATAGGTTTCGCTCCCGAGCGATAACAGCAAAAATTGCCTTTAGCCTGTCGTAGTGAATTGGGCGTAAGAGTGGATCATTATTCACTTACTATTCACACCGCTGCGGAGCGTAAATTTAGTTCCAATTAGTAGAACAAATTCAATTTAGTCCATAGCCTCTATTTGCATACACCGGGCCCCGCGCGTGTACTTGGGCTACGCCTCGTTGACTCTCGCGCTCGGTACGCACTTTGCGGCCAAATTTACGACGGCGCTGACGGCGTTACATCCATCGGTGCCCGTCGATGCCCGTGTTTGTGTGGTATTCCCTCCCAACGACGACGATGACGAGCCGACGACGGCACGGCTGGTTTTAATTTCGATGAAAGCCCGCGCTTTCAGCATGATTTTCCCGTTAATTATGTCGACCACGAGAGCCAATGTGCGAAAAAAAGTATGTGTTTACCGTTTAAAAACGTCGACTTTTAATCTGTAGCTCATTAGAGGGATAAATCATGGGGGGAGGCTGGTATGTAAATAGTCCAGGCGTTTCGGCGCGAAACGTTTCGAAGTCAGCTAGCGTCCCGAACCGACGCCAGTAGCAGCCACCACTCACACCGACTAACCTAGCCTCTAGACTGCTCCTGCGGACCGCTTTGAAGCGCGAATAAATAATTTAAGCCTTTGCGTAGTATCGGGCAGCCACTAGTTTGCTTGTACAATAACAAAGCCCTCGTCATTCATATCAGAATTAAAAAGGTAGCAAATGGCGCTCTCGCTGATGATGCCGCAGGATCCATCAAAGGGCGGTGCTTAGCGGCTCGACTCTGACGGCACCCATCACTGTGTGTACATGATAGCAATTTGCGTTAAATTAATTCTCCCTTTCACATCGGCCCCCGGTCCTTTAGGATAGGGTATCCTTTTAGCTGGCGCTGAACATAAACTGCTGCACGGTGCTGGCGGGTAGTGTAACTACATGTAAACGGAAATTAATTTACAACACCCCCTACCGAACAGCTCATTAAAATCACACAATCCGGTCAATACACTGAATACACTGTCGGGTGCTTGAACGCTGCTGCGGCGCTCTCGAACCCATTTTTGGCAGACACGCTGCAGTGGGGGGACTGTTATGTTGGGCGCATACGTCCCCCCCCCGTTCGGTTCGGTTGCATAGTTTAACCGGCATTTTGCGTTGGATTTTTCTGCTTCCGTCCGTTTCTTTACAGGGCTCAGTAATTATCGGTGAAATGAGCACGGAACTGTAACCGGACAGGGCCAGCAGCACTGACGGTGACGAAACCGGAACCTGCTATCGGAGTGGAGTCCTTCATCGATGGAGAAACTACTTGCCTGAAAGAATGGTGCAACACGGCAAACCTTTTGCAGCCGAAACGCGTATCTCGGTTTTCCATTTCGATGTTTCGCGACTGGTGACTTACGTACGTTAGTGTAAAACTTCAAAAATCGATAGTTCTTAGAAGAAATGAGGGGAGACTTTTTTCGATGACTCTACACCAACGAATTAGCATGGACAGTGTGGCCCTAAGGCCCTAAGGCCGCACCATCCTGAACACAGGAGTGAGCCAAACTTTTAACTCGTAGTGAACCGTAAACCGTATTTAAATGAACACTGAGTGCGGCCTGAGCGACGACGCAAGCGGCAGATTAGGATTAAAGAAAATAGTTTTAAAACGAAAGGAAACTGTATAATGTTCTTGTACCACTAATGCAATCCAGAACCAAAAAATATGAATCACAACACTCAGTATTTACGCCTCGACGGGGACGCGTGGAAAATACGAACGAATTATACTTAGCACTAAACGCATAGCCTCTAACCAGTACTTAAAGTGAGTGAGAATGCGCCGTTCTCCATGAGTCGCGTGTAGTAATGTCTGCTCTTGTACGAGGCGAGTTGGGAGGTGGTCCTGCGCGAGAAAATAAGGGTCTAGGGTCTAAGTTTCGGTGTTTCTACTCTACTCGGATAACCAGGCTTAAGCGGTAGTCTTTTACTTAACAAACATAACAATCCGAGCATAATTACGCATTCTGTGTGAGCAATCTCATTGTTAGGTGTTTTAAGGATCGCGTGTACACTGTGTTCCGTACGTTTATCTTCGTAATTATTATCATTAATATTATGTGTAACACAAGCTGCAATAATCGCTCTCTAATCTACGTTCGATGATGTTAACTTTTGAAGTTTAATTGTCCCCACAGTGCACTCACTTTTGTATGACTGTAACATTTATAGTACCTCCTTAGCAGTAAATAAACCGTACGCGTGGATTCGAGCGGCTCAGCAAACCTCTTCCTGGATCTTCCGGACCACAATTCACCGCGAGCCAGCAGCAATTGACGGTTGCAATAAAGCGAAACGAAGAAATTATTCTTGCTCCGGTTGAGCAATCGGAAGATGGTACCCCCAAAAAGCACACAATAAATATCAGAGTTGAATTGTAACCCACTTATCGGAGCGTTACGTTTAATCTTCCATATACGAGTATATAAAAGAAAGTCGTTTTAGTTACACTATTTACTACTCAAGAACGGCAGATTGGAACCAGGAGACGGACATAGGATTTCTCCGACTCATTTCTCGATTATTCGGTGATTCAGAGGATCGGAGTTCCTGGTGATGTATACCATCGGCTTCTCTTCTCGCTTCCCTTTGCTCCTTCGTTCCAAACAAACGGGACTCCCGGTGCCGTATTCGATCGGCTTCCCTTCTCGCTTTCGGTCCAGGCCGAAAAAAAATTAGAAAAAATCCGAAATATGACTAGGGGACCAGGAGCGACTGCTAGGTAGCACCAGTGACTTGCACGCAACATTTTGTGGCCCTGATGGACGAAGCCGACCGAGAGACCGCCGGCGATGGTAAACAGGGACCCTACCTATCGCGCTCAGCAACACCGGAGCTGTTTCCGCACATTTTCAGCTAGCCGCGTCCGAAGCGCGTCAGAGGACCCTCTGCGTTGTTTGTTCTTTTGCCTGATAATAAAACAAAAATTGTAGATTCGATTAAAGAATCATTACAATACTAAATATTTTTATTTGCCCCAATCCTAATAAAACTATTAACGTGATAAAATTCAAAATCTGCCTTTTCTCTGATCTCTGAGGCGGAACAAAGTTTGTCGGGTCAGCTAGTCCGGTTATAAAATTACATATCACAAACGTCACTTCCGTTCGGTTCGGATTACAGGGGTTGTTGGCCTTACAAGGATTTGTATGCTCACAATGTGCTGGATTCTTGTTCCAAGGTTGGTGTTTGCTTTTAAGAGAAAAAGAGCGTTTCGAAAAAACTTATAACTAAGCACTAGGCCGTCTCATTGGAGCCTTCCATGTAACTTTCGTTTGTTCCTGATAACGCATTCGTGTTTAGTAATCCGACTTCCAAGCAGAACATTTGTGATTGTCGGTGATTTACGGTGTCTCTCTTTGCTGTGGCCTTGCTTGAATGGGGCATTTGGCGAAAGTGGCATCTTCGCGAAATTCTACCCACTAGTCTTTTTTACATGGCGAGTCATACACGACGGTCAGCTGGACCTTAACTAGAACTTAACTAGAAATGGTTGAAGTATGATGAAAAAGAATTTGTCATATTTCTACTACACCATTCCATTTGTATTGTTCAGCGAGCAGTGACAGCAACAACAATTCACCCTTCGGGTACGCAAACTCAGCCATATTAAACTTACTTGCGGCCCACAAAAGCAAACATCGTGCATTTATGAATAATGAAAAAAGCCATTTCGACTCAAACGCTCGTGGCTTAGCGCGAAGTACGAAGGGGCGGTACGGGAGCACCGGGCTGAGCCCCGAAGGGCCACGACACCGATACGCCGAACTGTTTTCCGATTCATTGCCCGTGAAAACGATTGCCGCTCGAAGGCGTCGACGGGATCGGAATGAATATTAATGTCTAGGACATCATCATCAGGACTACCAGGGTTAACCAGGCTGTCTGTTTTACTACTTGTCGTCGTCGGCGTTAGGTTCCGCCATTACCGCCGGACCATTTCGAGGGTCCTCTCGTGCGACTGCGAATGAGAACTTTATATTATTTCTTCGCACACAAATCATCGGTAATGGTTTTGCTGCTCATTATCATTCGAACCCTGGCCTCTACCTCCCCGCGGAGACCGGCAGCAGACGTATGATGGCGCACAACACGGTGACGGTAAAAAGTAGACAGAACCAGAATATGTTCAGAATATCCTTTGCGGCGGCGACACAGGATTTGATCGGTGGCGGGCAGGGTAAATATTTGATAGCAAACCAAAACGATCCACCCTCGTCGGGGGTGTAAATACCAGCCGACAGCCAACGCGCAGAACAGTCGTCTTTGACGGGTTAGTCTGCCGTCGCGTGCAGTTCGTGCTTTGAAGTCGAACAGGACTTTGGTGGTGGTGGGGCTGAATTTTAATAAGTGTGTATTTCAGTGCGAATCTAGCTGACAGTTCGAATAAACCGAATAGCTCCTTGGTACACGATGCTAAAGGACCGCAAACTGTGGACCATCTCCGCCGGAAGCTCCCATTCCCGATCTCGGCAGCAACCACGGTACAGCTTCAAGAACGAGCTCTTTCAGCTGTTCAGCTCAATCACCGCGCATTGTTACCGCCAGTTGGCGCAGGCGAATCGCAGCATTTGGGAGCGCCTGTTCTGGCTCCTGGTGCTGATCCTGGAAGTGGCCACCCTCGTCAGCATGACCCTGTCGGCGTGGAACAAGTTTAATGCCAACCCGCTGATCACCACGCTCTACGATACGATCTATCCCATCGGAAACGTGCCCTTCCCGGGGATCTCGCTGTGCAGCAACAACCGCATTTCGCGTTCCGCCGCCGTACTCTACGCCCGCAGCCTGGCGCAGCGCGACGCCGAGCAGCGCAACGAGAGCTACTTTCTCGAGCAGATCGCGCTACTCGGCAAGCTGTACGATTTCGACTTCGAGAATCTGCACCAGATGACCAAGTTTCAGGAGTTTCTCGATCGGCACGATGTGAGCAACGCCACCGGCATGTACAACGCTCTCGACACGCTCAGCAAGGTAAAGAGACCAAGGGAGGGGGCAGAGGTTACAGCTGCGTGGCTAACTGTGGCCCTTCCTTTAAGCTGTCGCCCCGCTGCGAGGATATGCTTCTGCGCTGCTTCTGGAAAAGCATTGAGTTGCCTTGTATGCTCCGGAACGACATGATTGAAGTGCGGCGCACGCAGTACGGCTTTTGCTGTACGTTCAACTTCGTTGGGCACAACGAGGACAGTGAGTAAGTGTCTCCCGAGGTGAAGATGTCCAGCGATCTAGAGTTGGTCTGGTTCACGCTGCAGCTTGACCGCAACTTCTTTCTAGTTGTAAACCTTCTCCGTCCTAAGTGTTGTTCTTAAGGCCCACTTGGGCTCATTATTACCAGATATTATCCTTTTCTTGAAGTTCATTTAGTTAGTTTATTGTGCCGATTTTTGTTTATTCACTAATAAACTTTTGAGTCTGAGAAAATTTTGAGTTTCGTGTCCATGCACTTTTAAAGTAAGAACTAAGCACAATTTGTAATTACAATGTAGAAAGAGTTTTAGTTTCGCTATTTTTACTACTACAATAGACCTAGTCACCGATAAGGTGCAGTTAATAAACATACCTTCGCCACAGTGGAACAGGGACCAAATCCGACCAAGTTAAGCACCGCAAACTAGTAACCCTTCCGGGCTGTCGTGTCGTTTCTCTTCGGTTTCTATCCGTCAGAATTCATCCGCCACCGTACCACTTGGACGTAGGCGGACCGGAAATGGGGCTCGTAGTGCTGCTGAATGGGTCCACTAATGACTATTTCTACAACTTGTTCAACAACATCGGATTCAATGTACGAAGTATTTCCAACGCGCAAAAACGCGACTTAACCCGAAACCGTGGCCCCGGGCCGGGCGCCTGTAAAACGTGGGCAGGAACCCTCCCCAAAACCCCTGCCACCCAGACGAGTGGGGAGTTGATGCGCTTTCTATTACTTTCCGGGCCGCCGGTTGCGTGGTTTCGCCACAGCTTCAAATTTTCAACCCCAACGAAGTGCCGGACATCACCGCGGGCGGAGTGAGCGAACAGTTTATCCAGCTCGGCATGGAAACCTTCGTCCGCGTGGATGCCATCACCATCTACAGCGAGCCGGACGTGCGGCGCTACTCGAGACAGAAGGTAATGCATCGAGCCCCGAACCGGGGCGCCGAACCACATGCACCCGGGCATGCGAGCGTCAGGTAATTAATTCATTTCGAAATGCTTCACGGTGACCACTTGGTTGCGAAACGCCCAGGAAGCGCGCATGGAAGGTATTTTTCGCGTACCCAGAACGCGCATCTCGCTCCGCTCGGTGAAGGACCCACAGCGCGACGAAATGCCGCGGACAGAATGTACCGTGGATCGGGTTGGAATTTGGCTATCAACAAATTCTGTAATCGCCCTTCAATCAGGCACCGGGTGAATCGAATGCAATGAAGTGCCTTCGTGATGTGGCCCGCCGGTTCCGCTTGGAATTTGGACTGATTTTGCGCGACGGACGGATTATTGCCAGATATTGGTGCTACGACCGGTGTGGTCCAATACGGATTAGCAAAATACCTAATGGTCGATCCATGATTACACGTTGGAGTAAGAATCTGTTCAGCCGTACCCGTTACCATGACGGGAATGTATTCATTTGAGTATTGCCTAATGTTAAGGTAGTTTTCAAACAAACATAATATTCTCTCTTTTCCGCACAGTATCTTTAATATTGTGAACAAATATTCCCGTTTTGGGAAAGTCCTGCGAAAGGAGACTTTTGTTTTGGGAAGGAAAGTCCTAGAAAAGTATTAAATATCACATTTTCTGGAAATGTATTTTTAATAATCCCACAATTTGGACGAAATCGACATAAAATTACTGTGCGGGTTCTTATATTATCGAACTTAACGACCCCGGACTTAACCATTACTAAATGCAAGAAAATGCACAAACCCAGTTTAGACAGCCAGAGGCCCAATTTGCATAGTTCGTTCGTCTCGATAGAAAAATGGAGCAAATTATAGTATGGCTCTTCCTATCGTTCATTATTAATCCGCAGAAGATTAGCACGAATACCCCAATTTGAAATTTATTGTACTGTTTACAGCGTAAGCAGAATTTGTAAACTTTCTTTATTACGGGTCACGTTGGGAGCGTAAGCAAATCGTTAGCAAGTCGCTCGCAGAGTCCACAACGAGTGGATTGAAACAATTTCAACTTTTACACAGAGAACAGACAGCTGGGTCCGCTGGTGTCATGACGTTCTCCTTTTTTCGTTCCCCTGCTACCTATCGTCCGCTCGAGTTGCTCCGTCTAGAACGTTGCAAACCACATCGTTACAAGGGGAAAGTACCACTTACGGGTTACCTACCGAAACAGTGAACCCTCGAGGACGGGGGCCAGCCGAGCGAGAGTGCTGAACGCAAAACTAAAACCACAGAACAATATTTATGTACCGTACGCCGGACACATGTAGAGTAACTGGAAGCCCTGGCCTTGCACCGTGCCATTTCAAAACCAGATGGCACCGAACCGATCTCCATCGTCGCGCCCCGGTCGTCCTGTGGAAACGTAGCGGAACTTCCACGGGAATCCTCCTAATATGTGTTGCTAATTTTCTGTCGACCACCAAAAAGCGGCGGCTACAGAGCGAGTTTCGGCTTTGGTCTCCCACTCCGCAGCGCCAGTGTGTGTTCCGGGACGAGGTGCACAAGTACGGGGCCAACTACGGGCGCAGCAACTGCGTGGCCGCCTGCCGCATCCGCAGCGTGCAGGCCCTGTGCGAGTGCGTCCCGTTCTTCCTGCCCATGGCCCGTGGCCCCGCGGGTAGCAACTCGGTAACGATCTGCAATTTGCAGCACATCGCCTGCCTGAACAAGTACAAAAGTAAGTATGGCCCCACGGACCCCGTTAATTATCCTCGAGCCGCCCGAGACCCGTTGAGGGTTGTGATTTTTGTGTTTAACATTATCTCCCCTCTCCTGCATTTATTGGCGTGTTTGGGGACTGCGGCACTTTCACATACTTAAAACATGGCCCCGGCGCCAGTCAAATGGTCCACGGTGATAACGGAGCTCGTGCAGATAGCGGGCCTGGAGAAGGAGATGGAGGAGTCGCTGTACTGCCCCGAGTGTCTGCCGGCGTGCTCGGACAGCAAGTACGAGACCAGAGCATCGTCCCTGCCGCTCATACCGACGCACCGGGATGGGTTCGGCGTGATGGCCGGCATCACCGACGTGCGCGATGTGGGCCTGGTACGCATCTTCTTCGGCTGGTCGGAAACGTGGCTGTACAAGCAGAGCGTCGCCTACTACTGGTTCGAGATGCTCAGCAACTTTGGCGGCATGTTCGGCATCATCGGCGGCATGTCGCTGGTAACGCTGGTGGAGTGTGTTTACTTTGTCGGCCGGCAGCTGGCGCTCGTGGTGGCGGGCCACGCGCGGACTGCCCGAGCCCGAGTCCACCATCAGCAACGCACTCTTCCGCTGCTGCAGTAACACTAATGACTGGCCACCGAAAACCCACCAATCCTTCGATTATTAGCGGCACTTGCAACAGCCAACACCGGAAGCTGCAGGATCGGTAAGAAGTGATCAATCGTTTAGCGAGGGCCATGGACGTTCAATGTTCAATGTAAAAATGTTTAACAGAACACCAGAACAAAGTACTGGTTTGTTATTTTTCCAAAGCAAAGCAAATTTATGAACAACTATCGAAAGTGTATAAGAACTTTTCGCCTTCAATTAGGGGGTTAACGACCTGTTAACCCTGATTTCTGATTTTAAACGTGGTCAACTCATTGAGCAGTATAACCAATATTTTGGCTGATGTTTTGGGTTTCTGGAAAACGGATGTCTTATTCGCTAAAAATGGAACAATGCACAATGCAGGTCACAAGGGTAATTGGAAAATGTTCGAATTGTTGGAGTATCCACCGTATTTACTAGATTTGGGCCCTAGCGACTTCCATCTATTTTCAGACCCAAAAAAAATCATGCGTGAAAAGCGTTTTTCATCAAATGATGACCTCATAACAGCCATGGAAGCGTATTTTGAAGGCGTTCCAGTCTCATAGAATCAAGTACATTGATGTTCACGGAGGCTATACTAAATAATAAAGTGAATTTCAAATCATTAAAATATGTTTTTCTTATTGAGGGATAAAACTTATTGAACAACCTAGTAGTTGAGCTAACTTTGGGCTGTGAGCTGAGAATAGCATATTGCTGCAGCTTGACTTAAAAACCACAACCATGTACGACAATGAAGGCGAACCGGAAATGTGAGGCGCACCATGGAATTGCACCAGAGTGCAATCTAAATTGAAGTGCTTGTAATAAAGCTCGACTCTGGTTCCATAACTCGGGTCTTACAAGGACTTGTGCTTATGCGAATCCGTTGAATTCTTATTGTCCGAAGAGCATAGTCGTATTAGCCTCACGGTGAAATTTTTCACATAAGTTGATACTCCGTCAATGTTCGAACTGACGCCTGAAGCCAACTGTGTGCTTGAATGTCCTCAAAGTTGAAAAAAAGAATTACAAATAAAATCGTTGATGAACCACGAAAACACTACTCCCATCTCTTGTGTTTTCCAACACAAACTTACCCTTACAGCATCATATTTTGCCCCCGTGACCCACAGCACGGTGCATAAGACAATTATTAGACTCGCACCGACTCGTGCCAGCTGCACGTGTAAATCACAAAACATGTTCATTGTAGTTCACAGTGTAGTACATCACGGCCGGTGGTTCCTGTTCGCTCTCTCGGGGGGAGGGCACTACCAACTATCAGAATCAGCAGCCACTGGTTGCCGGCGCTGACCGGTCGGAGAAATGATTAAAACTTTCCGAAACACGCGCAGGACGTGAGCACGTGTGCCGCGCCATTTGTTGCATGTGACTTCGTTCGCACGTCGCCCTCTTGCTCGAAGGACGAATGCTAATGAGTGGGTTTTACACAGCGCCGGATGGCGGTTTATTCTTGGGTAACGGAGCACCGACGAAGGTATGGTTGCGTTGCGCCGATCACGTGGCGTCCCTCGCGGCGCTCCTACTGTTCGGCTGCCTCAAGGAGCGACAGGATGTTGCCGGTCGGTTGGCACGGCTTCCGGAGTTCGTTGCCCCGCGTGTGGATGATTTTCTTGGCCGCCCACTTGGAGTCCTCCTTCAGCGGGCACATGCTGTACCGCAACCGGTCGTCCGCGTCGCCCGTTTCCTTGAGGTTATACCAGAACGCGGCGTGGCCCTTCCGCGGCCGAATACTCACGCGCAGCCGCGGAAATATAAGCCTACCGCCCTCCTCGACGTCACTCATCTGTGGACCGAGGCGGAGGCGGTTTAGCGAAGGAGGAACTCCCGCGAAAGCCGATGCTTCCGGTACTTACGAAGAAGAACACCGTCGCTAGCCGATCGCCGGCGTACGCAAACTTGTGGCGCTCCTCCGGTGTCCTGAGCGCGTCGATATCGCTCGTCCGGAACGCGCCCGCTTCGTTGTAGATCACTTTCATCGCCTCGGCCGTCTCGCAACTCAACCCGGTCATCCTTTCGATGCGCCGCGTTAACCGCTCCACCACGCTGTGATCTCGGTCGTGGAGCGTGAACGTCTGGTGGTTGTCGTAGTACACCGGCAGCCAGCTATCGTTCGTCACTCCCGACTGCTTGACGTACGGCTCGCCCAGTTCCTTCAGCTTGGCGATCTCGCTGTCGTGAATCACGTCGTGGAAAATGCCGACAAACGGCTCCGAACTGAGCAGTTCCACCTTGTACGGCCCGATTACGCTGTGCAGGTTGCGGGCATCGTACCAGCAGACCAGCTGGCTGGTGATCACGACCGGCCTCTCGTACGTACCGAGGCACAGCTCCCGGTACGGGTCGAACCGGATCTTCACGGTGGTGGGAGCCCCGTCTTCGGCGGTGTCCTGTGAGGCCGACTGGCCAAGGAACAGCCCCAGCAGCAGCCACGTCCAGCCCACAGCACTCGATAGATCCATTGTGAAGTGAAGTGCCCCAAAAATTGAAACTGACTGACTTCGCAGCCCCGAATACCTGACGTGTCCCTCGGGCGCGGTTGTCGGCCCGAAGCCACGCAGTTGATCAAACATTGTTCGACACATACACGAAGACATTCCCGGATCAGCGCGGCGAACCCTAAAATCGGAACACCCGGCGGCTCGGAGGCTCACAGAGTTCCCGAAGGTGCTACACTTACCTTTGAAGAAATTCTCATTACAACGACGAGCTGTTTGTGTGGGTGCTCTGTACGCGCTAATGGCGCGAGGTTCAACACTTCAAAAACAGGGCCCTGCACAATGGGCGCACAATGGAAATGAGTTGAAAGCAAACACTTCAAGCACACTTTTGCATGCCGCTCCACAGTGCTCGGTGTAATGATTACGTCGATGCACCGGGGCGACGGTGCCCCCGGTTTTCAATTTCCATTGTCACACCCCCGCGAAACAGCACCTGTTCTGCCTCAGCCCACCAGATGTCACCGTCGAACCAATATAAATTCCAATCGAATCCTGTGCAAACGCCCTGGACCCAGCCCGGCCTGGAGGGCGCCCTGATTAAAAGGTCAGCTGGCGGCGCACGTGAGCTAACACGGGGTCCCCAGGATTATCGTTGATTTGTTGGTGGAAATGGTGGAAAAATTCCAGGCTGGCGCAACTATTGTGCATCCGCGGCCGATTCGGGGGATTGGAATTGATCGATTTCGCCGAGTGCATTTGAATTCGTGTGGTTCACCCCCCGTGCCGCAACAACAAGGAGAGCGACAAAGGAGCACAATGGCTGAGTCCTGGGGGGTTGATGTTTTCACCCCTTTTTTATGAATATCTGATCCGCTCCCGATTATTACTTGTTTGGTTTATTTTCCGAAGGTCCTGACGCTCAACGAATCCTGGTTCTTGACCGTCTGCTGTGTGGGGACGATGGCCTGACGTGCTAAGCGATTGATAGAGCGCGGATCTAACTAAATTCCAAATTCAGCTCGAATCGAAAAGCCTTTTCCCGGACCTTTTTTTATGCGTTGATATGGCGACGGACTGTTTGACTACTACGTGGATTGAAAAATTGACCAGCCACACTCTGGCTACATTTCACGTAATTTCGGATCGTCGTGATTATTGAGCTTACAGTAGCTTGCCATATCGTTGATTTTAGACCAGAGACGAGGGCCTTGAGTGGAGTAGAAAGAATGCATTTTTGTGGGCAAATGGAACACTGGAGCCAATACTCGAAAGTGAGCTCTAAGTGGCGTTTGAATGAGTCACTGTAGAATGTGAATTGAAGTAGAAGCAAAAAGTACATTACAGGATGGAAACGAGACATTTTAGTTCCACCTCCTGGAGCTCTCATAGTAAATTTCCTTCAACATTCTCGGGAGGCGACAAATGAAATGGCATGAGTTGTTCTGCGATTTAAGAAGCCATGCTCTGTGTTCTTCAAATTTAGGTATTCAAACAAAACAATGATCTGCGATGCTCAAAATTCTCCGTCAAGACTCTACACAGCAGCAACGTTGTAGTGAAATGATAAAATGGCGCTAGGTAAAGTATTGTCAACAGGAACTCGATGTTGACGAAAAACAGGCTTTTTTGCCAACCTCACCATTTCTCAGCTCATGCAGGCTCCGGGACCGGGAGAGACGCGTGAAATGCACACCTCCACCAGGAGTGGTACACGCGTGGGCGCCGAACTAGAATGAAGCGAACGGAAGCATAACTGTGCCCGGGTGGTGAAATGAAAACTGGCGGATAAAAATGCATGAAATATTTAGTCGTTATGAAATCCAATCATAACGATAAATGTACTTTCAATAAATTGTTTTCCCACCGCGTGGCGTGGCATGGGTCAAGGGTCGATCGAGGCGCCACTCTCTCTCTGGAAGACTGTTCGGCGATAGGAACGCGGGTTTTGAGGAGTTCAAAGCATTCCGGGGCAAGTGATTGGGACCAGACCAAACGCTGGCCGGGCTGGCTGGCTTCACTCTGCGGGCGGCGCTTTTGTTTTTATCAGCATTCAACATTTTTTAACTTTTGTTTCCAGCTCACCCTCGCTCACATAACCTGATACGCGTTCGCGTCGGTCGGTAGTTTAAAACGTGCGCACCGAAAAAGGAGTTCTTTGCGACGACGGGACGGGGCCGTGGACGTTCCCTCCACAGTTTCCCTACATTAATGTTTGCGTTCTGCGCTGTGGGCAATATTTGAGCAAATATTTACCGAATCGTGTCGCTTTCGCTCCGGATGGTCAGCTTAGGAAAACCAGCAGAGCAAGGGGCACGTCGTATTATTTTTATCGAATTTTCAACATCCCCATTCCGGGCGCTGTCGGGGCAGCTACCGGAGAGCGGGGTCACGAAAATTTTATGTGTATTTTATGTTGCTGACCGGACGGGGCACTCGGTTCGGCCTTGGGTTGAGATTGTTACCATGTTTTACGATCGCCAAACGAACGACCGACGCTCGAACCACACGCTCACCGGTAATTGGGAGGAGAAATGCAGAACTACGAATACGATTTGCATCCCCGATCAGCCGAAGCATTAGCGGAGTCGAGTCGATGCAACGGACTGCTTAATGCAAACTAAGTCGCTTCAAGAAACCTCAGCTCGGTATTGGTAGGGATCAATCTGGGATTTGGCAAGTCGGAAGCGGTGCCTTTGTGCATCGAAGAAAAATCGAACCCCTTTTCCGTGGACGTGACGTGGATCTTCGTGCGTCCTGCCCGAGGTTGGACGAGAGGCGGCAGCTTGTTTATCCTCAATTCTGCGAACAACATAGACCATGCTGCTTCACTTTACCGGTCGACGGAACATTGGATGGCGTACGTCATCAACCGTAAGCCGCATGTAGACATCGTTGTCGGTAAATAATGACATGCAACCGACCGCACCACATGAGGGTGGTCCTGCTCTTTGGTCCTGTGCGCCACGCTTTCTTTGGAACGGACCCGGGGCTCACCGAGGTAAGAGCATCACCGAGCTTCACCGGAGCAAACGCATGCCAGAACTTCCCAAGAAGTGGAAGATAAAAGATGACGAAAGGTAGGGACATTTGCTACAACTTCAAACAGGTCTGACGGTCTGACGAGGTCCTGGCCAGCGCAACATGCTCCTTAATAAATGAAGAAACGGCAGGACACGCCGGAGTGTTTGAATTGTTCCAATCGATAATGTATCGTCGATAAGGATAATACCGTAGGCATGTGTTGCTCTTCGCAAGCAGCTCATCATCGGCCCGGCCGGGCTCGCAAACGGTCCGATAGATTGTTGGATAATTGAACAAGTTGCGGCGGCAGGACAGCGGGGCGCTTCGGTTTGACCCCCGTCATGTGTGATGTTGAAGGTATGCGTCGAAGAGAAATGGGCCACCGTATCGGAGCTGGCCGGCCGGTGAAACGTAGCGCCCGGACATGACAGACGAAGACGACGAACTGTAAGCTCGGCGGTATGTTCATCATGTCTCAGAAGCACGTTCGAGAACGCATGCCGAAAAAACGAGCCTCAGTATCGATCACTGTGAAACATTGCATTGCTTCCGTTTGGTCAATCAGTGCACCGAGCTGGGTAACGGACGGGATCCTTACGGAGTTGGAAACGACTCAATAGCCTCGCAGCAGTGTTTGGTGCAATTTTCGCTCCGTTATGGGGCGGTTGGTTTGAGATAACGATAATAGTATAAATTAACATACCTGAGGGCTCACACTTGCGCAAGTGTTGTGAATTATGATAGATGGAGTACGTTAACACCGTGACAGAATCGTTTTTCGCATGTTAATTTTTATACGTTTGCGAGTCTGTTCCACTACAAGTCTGTACTTTTATTTTTGGTACAATTGATAAAAAGTAAATAAAGGATAAAAGGATTGCTGTAAGTAAGCGTGAAACGTATTTCTGGAAAACAAAGGTTCTATACCTAGCAAAATGGACATAGGAAGAAATAGGATTAACCAGCAGAAATGATTGAAAACTTATTGACAAGAGAAATAAATTCAATTACTGCACGAATGCAGTAATAACGATAACTTAAAAATGAAGACACTAAAAATGTACTTTAAGTCATCTAACTGATGAAATTACAACCATTTACTTTCAATCACAAAAAGTGTTCACTTTACATTGATTCTTCATAAGATATTGGCCGCAGCTAGCCCATCTAAGATTTCCTCTGATGGATATGAATATGGGAGCTTGCCCAGTGATCAGAATGGCGAAACAGGAAAATACTTCCTTTTGATGCAATACTATCAACGTTTTCTTATTCTGTCCGACTGTAGCATTCTGACATCAAAGCGAATCCCGGTGACCGTACGAGAGAGAAATGTGGAGTTTCCTCACAGAAACATGTTTGTGCCGAAATTGTAACTCCTTTCATAGATGCATAGAGCACGGTGACTCCTGTAACATTGCTCCGAATCGTGTTGATAACTGTACAGGAGCATTCTGCAGACAGAGGCGGCGGATGTCATTCCCGCCAGGCCACAGAGCCACTAGCGTGCCAATGATCTAACCGGTCGATAACCACCGTAGCGCCGATTCCCCGTCCACT
Organism: Anopheles bellator; assembly: GCF_943735745.2. Classification (NCBI taxonomy): domain Eukaryota; kingdom Metazoa; phylum Arthropoda; class Insecta; order Diptera; family Culicidae; genus Anopheles; species Anopheles bellator. The sequence goes on from NC_071286.1 coordinate 31,244,221, forward strand.
TTGATTGATGCCATCGTTTGGATGTAGGAATCGTCCGTCCTTAGCAACACGGTCCCAGGGGGATAAACGGAGCGCTCGGATCGCAGGTTGCCGTGGGGACGACGGCAGGTGTCGTTTTTGGTGAAAGATAACACCATCATCAGCATCGCCGCCCCGGATGGCGATTGAGTTGTACCGCCGAAGAGGCAAAGCGCTCATCGATGGTTCGGTGTTTGGTCCAGCTCCTTCTTGCAACCCTCTTCACCGGTGGCAAACGGAATCGGTGGCCCTCCGACCCTCCCACGGAGAGATGTGTAAAATTTACACATCCAAGCAAACCCATTTGCGAACCATTTACTTTCATGTTCACAGGTGTTTCAGTAACAGAAAGAAAAAGTGACTCCTGTCAGCCCTTGAGACAGTGTATCGTGTCAGTAATTGCGCTATATCTTGGCCGGAAATCAACCGGCAGCATTCCGAGGCGCCAGACAGCACAGAGTTCATCATCAGCAGACACATACAGGTTTAATAAGCCTGCCCTTTCTGCAATCTCCCCCCGAATGCACTCGGTCGCAGTGGTCACACATAGTGTCTGGCCCTTTGCAGGGCTAGGCGACGTCACTAATGAATAAAATATTACTGAAATGAAAACATTCTTCGCACACTACGCCCCGTTTTGGCGCAGCGACGAGTTGCAACGAGTGAATTCCGCGTCCTGGTGTGCTTCGGTAAGCTTGCATCTAAAACCAGCTACATTTGCCACCCTTTCTCCCGCCGGTCGGTTAGGTTTGGGTGGAGCGGTGGAATAACTTCATATTACAACATACTCCCGGAAGTGACGAAAGGATTACGTTTCCGGGTATATGCTCGACCGATGCTGGGAAACACGAATGAAACGCGTCGTTCGTGAAATATCCCACCTTCGATGGGTCGACTTTCATGGACGGATTACTGTGTGTGTTTATGATTTAATATGTTCGCTCTTTCGCTACGAATTTCACCTAAACACCAATGGATGCCTGAGTAGGGTAACTGTGATGGGATTCTCTGCGATGCAATGCAAGCTTTGCAAAGTAAAGAGCTTATGCTTTGGATGGGATGGGAGAAAAAGGATGAGCTACAGGGTGCTACTTACTGTAACAAGCTACGTCCGAAGGTTATGTTTAAAGTTTCAGAAAGCCTGAGCCGTTGGAGTAACGAATTATTTTAGTTAAAATCTTCATCACGGTAGCGACCAACTACCATTTTGAATTAGCTTACCAAACTCACAGCTAGAGTGTGCTGCCGTCGCTCAAGTGTGTCGCTGTCAAGTTGTTCTTTCAGCGAATCAGATTAGAGCGAAGGTCATCTGGAGGTTGCAGTTCCGAAAAAAGATAGAGCCGCAACGCGAACGCGCCGGTTGCTTGGAAATTTCACTTTCATCGCTGCTGTGTTGTTAGTATTCGATTACCACCCATCGCTCAGATAAGGGCTGCCACTAATCGGCGTTCGACCTTCGCCCAAACTCGCTTCATTTCGCAGCGATCGGTTACACAATTCGCATTCGCGGTTACAGTTTCAACCGGATCATCACCAGCCACCATGGGTCGTAAGTTCTGCGTTGGAGGAAACTGGAAGATGAATGGCGACAAGGCCAGCATCACCGAACTGTGCAAATTGTTGTCGGCCGGCCCGCTGGACCCGAATACCGAAGTAGTGGTCGGTTGCCCTGCACCGTACTTGTCGCTGGCGCGCTCATCGCTACCGCAATCGATTGGTGTGGCGGCCCAGAACTGCTACAAGGTTTCGAAGGGCGCGTTCACCGGTGAAATCTCTCCCGCCATGCTGAAGGATCTCGGCCTGGGCTGGGTTATCCTGGGTCACTCGGAGCGCCGTGCCATTTTCGGTGAAACGGACGAGCTGATAGCGGAGAAAGTGGCCCATGCCCTTGCGGAAGGACTGAAGGTCATCGCTTGCATCGGCGAGACGCTGCAGGAGCGCGAAGCCGGTCAAACCGAAGCAGTGTGCTTCCGCCAGACGAAAGCCATCGCCGCCCAGGTGAAAGACTGGAGCAACGTGGTTATTGCGTACGAACCGGTGTGGGCCATCGGAACCGGCAAGACCGCCACCCCAGAGCAGGCACAGGAAGTGCATGCCGCTTTGCGGAAGTGGTTCACGGAGAACGTTTCTGCGGACGTCTCGAACGGCATCCGCATTCAGTACGGTGGCTCGGTTACGGCCGCAAACTGTCGCGAGCTGGCCGCCAAGCCGGACATTGATGGTTTCCTAGTTGGCGGCGCTTCCTTGAAGCCCGAGTTTATTCAGATTGTCAACGCCAGACAGTGAGTCGGAGCTTCGGATCTGCCCAGTCCCGTTGAGTAGTGACAGGGACACGCACAGTAGAAGCGCACGTCCCCAATTAATGTGTTACGTTTCGTCTTACTTTAAGCACCGCTCGATGCGCTGATTGTTACATTTAAGCATTAAACCCGAGTCATTCATTCAAATAAATGTAAAATCGCCGGCATGTTGTCTTAGTGAAAACGAGTGTTATTTTTCTACGCCGTCATTTCCACGTTGTCGTAGATATCTTCCACACCGTCCATTGCTTTCAGTTTATCTTTCAGCTTTTCGTATGCCTCCATTGCCTCAGCATTAAGCATGATGGTTGACTTTGGAAAAAAGGCTTGTTCGCAGTGCTCCACGCTGTAGTTCAACTTGTCCAACTCTTTCTTTACCCTATCAACATCACGAAAACTGCAAAGGAACTGCAAAAACAGGAACATGCTTGAAATCGCTCTTTTCCACCCTACATGTTGGGCAATTTTGAACGTACCCTGACCCGTCGATCGTGCATCACCTCGATATCTTCAGCACCCATTTCGATTGCATGATCCGTACACACCGAAGTAAGATCTTCGATTTGCACCTCTGCCGGAGGAATGGCTTCCACGAACCCTATTTCATCAAAGGCATGCTTTGTGTCGAAGAAAAGAGCACTGGGTACGAAAGACGAGATTAAATCGCTTATAAACAGCACAACGGACTCCATTACTTACAAATTCTTCCTCAGAACAGTTGCCATTTCCATTTTCAGTTGTGTGAAACGATCCGTATACAGTACGCAAACAATATTGATTTGATCGAGGGCTTTGATCTCCAGTATGTACTTTTTCAGTTCCGCGGACTGAGCGGTGCTCTTCTTCAGAATGCCCTGTATGGTGGCGTTTGGCATATTTTTCTTCAACGCTTCGTCGATCGTCGCCCGGAGTACATTATTCACTGCTGGGTTAGGTCCACCGGCTGGAATGGGAAAGCAGCGTTTAACAAAGCGAGGATTAACGTGCACATTATGTTCAAACCATATTTTGCCTACCCTGCACCGCAAGACGGATCTGGCGGGAGAGTTTGATGAACAGGACCGCCTTGCGCCCATCGTTCAACGCTTTCACGTGTCGTATGTTTTGCCATTTCGAGTGACCGGCATATCCGATTTCGCTCCGATGTATGTGCCTCGTAAGTGTTGCCGTTGTAGCAGGTAACCGTACAATGCTAATCAGCAGTCCCACAGTTCTTAACATGTTCCAAGCGGCCGAGGAAGCTCCAAACGCGAAAGGATGATTACATAAAACTTTGTTTCGAGACCGGCACTTTGAAATGTTTACATTTTTTAACTCACAGCATGGTGTTGACTGACAGCACAGACATTTTTGAAGACTCTGCTGTCAGTGTGCTGTGACAAGCCCGTTGGTGTAGCAGTTCGAAATTCGAAATTCGAAATTACAAATATTGAAAAAAAACGACGGTTGAACTCGACCCAATGGTTTCAAGTAAAGCTAAAGACGACTTCGTCTCGTTGTTGTTGTTTTGTAACGTTGCTTATACCTTCTTTACGCACCTAGCTTGGAATCACATTCAGATTCAAATAAAAAACATTCTAGTCGTATCGCATCAATTTATTGCTGTTCCATCAATAATGCTGTTCCGAAATTATTGTATCCGTTTAAAATCATTTTTCTCTTGGTTCCGCTTCGCAACAAACCTCTCGCAACAAACAACACACGTATAATCAGATTGCGAAGACATGAGACCAACGCAGGCAGTGATTATTCTTATCATTCCACTGATTTGAGGCTTGAATCTTCACGGGCCGGATCTCTGTAAGCCCGGAACACACAGTCATGGGTATCGCCAATTTGTTCAGCCTCATACTCACAGGGTTAATTGTGTTTCTTAGCAAAGAAACACTAGCGCTGGAGGAGTCCATAATCCAGACGGTTCTAAAAATCGATCCACAATCCCTCAGTGGCATCGTGGGCCAAACGGAAAGCTTCTCACTGTTTGCTGAGTATGTATCAGATACGAGTAAATTGTGAAAACCTAAAACATATCCTAATTCTATGTCTTATTTCAGGCAACCATGCACGAGCAATCAAAATATCTCAGTTACTTGGAACGGGGCGGAAGCCCTTTCAATCAAACCATCCAATACTATCATCGTAACCAAGTGTGAACCAAATGTATCGCTCGTCGAATCGAAATACTCGGTGTACGTTTCATCCACCAAACAGGGACGATTTCTCATTCGTCCACTCATCCATCCGCATCATTCGGTGGACGATAGCCGCTTATTTGTTCAGTTAAAAGTGGCCAAGTACCGACCGCTGATAATCGTTTCGACTTTGATCGGTTGGATGTATACGCTGTGCTGGACATTGGGAGATTACATTCAAGTGTGGGCCAATTACAAGCGGAAAAGCGTTGTCGGGCTGAGCTTTGATTTCCTGTTGCTCAACGTCGTCGGGAACTGCTGTTATGCGACATTCAATGCCCTGCTGTTCTGGAACCATTTCGTTGAAGTATGTAAAAGAGAGCCTTATTTTGCGCATCGCTCAAACTAAACCTCTTTTCTTTTTCGTAAGTTGGAATATTTCAGAAGACACCCGTTCGGTCTGAATCCGGTGATTGCGAATGATGTCGGATATGCATTACATGCCGTTTTCGGAAATCTCATGCTAATAGTTCAATTCTACCTGTTTCCCAGCGATGGAAGTTTGGTGTCTATCCCCGTCAAAATACTTATCGGAGGTTGCACGGTGCTGGTCGGTGTTTGTGGTAGCTTGGCATTCGAGGGACAAATGCACTGGTTAGATTTTTTGTACGTTCTCAGCTATGTGAAGCTATCGTCAAATTTGGTGAAATACGTTCCTCAAGTGTACATGAATTTCAAACGAAAGAGTACCGAAGGATTCTCCATATCGAACCGTGTCGTGGATTTGATCGGGGGGCTTTTGAGCCTCCTTCAGATGATACTAAATAGTTGGAACTTTGGTAAGTATGCCAGAGCTCCTTGTAAGGGCCATTAAATAAGACAGTCACCTTTCCTCAACAGACGACTGGCAATCGATTGCAGGAAGTCCTGTGAAGTTCGGGTTAGGATTCGTGTCCATATTTTTCGACATCGTGTTTATGGTGCAGCATTACGTGTGCTACAAAGAAAACCGACCAGATAAGGATAAAAGCATTCCGTGAAAAACAAAGGGCAATCCTGTGGCAATCAGGATACTGGATAGCCAAATAACGAAAAATATTCTATTCAAAACACCATTTTTATTATTTGCTACAAGTTTATATATTTGTCATCTTCTTTCAATCATATTTCCAAGTCGTGCCCAACACCTGGGATGGGCTTTGCACACTGTTTCTAGGATGAAAATACGCAGCTTATCTTGCCCGAATGTTTCACGCATCCTCCGAGATGGCGAGCGGCGATGTAATCTGAAACGGTGAGATTTATGTTTGACGACAGCTTCACTTATCGCTTTCGTCTACGAATTCTGAGCAAAGTGTGGATAAACGTAGTGAGATTAGTCAGTACGCTACTACTTGCCCTGAAAAGACAGGTGCTGCTCGTTTCAGTGATGCATCTGGTGTGGCTCCTGCTATTCCTAATCGTCGGAGTTGAAGCTAAAGTTGGAAACTTTAGTCTTTCGGTTGTTCCACAGTCCATTGTGGCGACTTTCGGCGAACCGGCCACCATTAGTGTTGAAGCAAAGTAAGAAAACTATTGACTATTCCTGCAAGCAATTCCAACACATCCGTTGCTTCTGTTGCAGTGGCTACATACCGGTTCCCTTCGAACTTAATTTTGGGTGGCCTCAGCAGGATGCTGTCCAAGTATTGCCCAATAGAACGATCACCTTCGCCAACGGCTGGAATAATAAAACTTTCAGCTTGGAGCTGCACCCATTAAAACAAGGTCGCTTCGTTATCAAACCCACTGTCGAGCCGGTTGGATTCGTCGACGATAGACGCCTATTTGTCCTGATGAAAGTTGCGATGTACAAACCGCTGATCATTGTTTCGCTGCTGATCGGATGGACGTATACTGCGTGCTGGTCAGCCGGCTACTATCCACAGATCTGGCGCAACTATCGTCGGAAGAGCGTGGTTGGTTTAAGTTTCGACTTTTTGTACATCAACATCATCGGGCACGTCTGCTACGTGGTGTTCAACGTGTTTCTCTACTGGAACAGTTACGTCGAGGTTAGTGACTACTATAGGTTCGTGTCCTTTCCGATTCTAACGAGTTTTTAACACTCGGCTTCAAAGGAGGAATACTACAGGAGGCATCCACTGGGACTGAACCCGGTCATCGGAAATGACATCGGTTTTGCGGCACATGCCGTGTTCGGCACCGGGGTCACCATCTTGCAGTGCCGGATGTACTACAACGGTGGCAATTCGGTTTCCATTCCTGCGAAAGTCATCATTGCACTGTTCCTGATTGCCATAACCCTATCAATGAGCATGGCCTCGCTTCGGTACATTCACTGGCTGGACTTTTTATACGTTATGAGCTACATCAAGCTCCTCACGACCATGATCAAGTATTTTCCACAGGCCTACATGAACTACTGTCGCAAAAGTACAGAGGGATTCGAAATTATGAATCGAATTCTCGACTTGGCAGGCGGCCTATTTGGCATATTCCAAATGCTGATAAACGCGTGGAACTTTGGTAAGCCTTCTCCCCTCTGCATGAAGAACGCAGTGAAAATGCTCAAGGTTTCTATCTTCAGATGATTGGGCGTCTATCGGGGGCGATCCGGTCAAGTTTGGACTCGGCATCTTCTCCATACTCTTCGACATTGTATTTATTTTTCAACATTACGTCCTCTACAGGTATGTTTCTATTTCGATCCAAACACTCCAAGAGGTGGGAACTAAAACTTACTATTTCCTTAGGAAGCCCATACCTACAAAAGATGTTAATGTCCCAATGCTGTTAAGCCCGGTGAAAGTAATTGTTCCCTCGGAGTGATCGAACAGAAAAATTGACGATGGACGATGAGTGCGAATTGGTTCATTGAGTTTCGTAAGAATCTCAAAATGGTTCTCAAATAATTTTAGTTCATGACTATAATCGAAATTTTGCTCATTCAACATGTTTCTAACTTACACTGCCCACATCGGTGCGAAATTGATACGATAGACAGGATTCAGAGGGATATGTTTTACTTAAAAATTAAATACACTAAGTGTAATAAAAAAGACAAGTCAAGTTCCCTTTTTCGGCGTTGTATTTGACAATACTTTACAATACACTGATTTTCGCGTTTGCGCATCTTGGCTATAGTTTCTATTGTGACCGCATGAAATGCACAATGCGCATTTTTGCTTGCGTAGAGCTTAACGATTTCATGTTTTATATACATGTACGGTTAGATGACACCAATGAATATAATTGCTATTTTCGAGCACGATGATTGATATTTAGTGACAAGTTGTGGTAATACAGTTTCTGAGCAGTTTCCACTTCCTGCGTCTTAGCTTAGCTTTCTTCTGTTAAATAGGTATATTATTGTCAACAATTTAGCTCAATTTTCGCATACCTTGCCAATAAACTCTTTTCTGGCGCGTTCACGAGCTCTGGAACCAACCTTCTCAATTGCAACGAACTAGTGTCATAATGTTTATACTCTAATACCATAGCATGGAGGCCGTGTGTGCTTCCAATAATACGATTGAAATCAAACTGTATGGAAGCTCTGTTAAAATCAGCACTAATATCCAACGACCAAGTCTTTTCCGATAATTTGAATACGTTCGGCGCAAACCTAGTTTGCTATTAAATATGTTTTTTTGCTTATACCTTTAGAATATACGAAGCACACCAATTTGTTTGCCACCGTAAACCGATAATCGATATTCAAATAAATAGCCAGGAACTTCTGCTTTTGAGGCTGTTGGAGTGATTCGATGAAACCATTGATATGTAATTTTCGTTAGTACAACAAACAGAGCTTGAAACGTAAACCAAATCAGACATAACGCTAGCACCTCAAATCGGGAGTTTCCTTAAAAATTGTCGATCAATACCGATCTGCTTTTCTGCTTTCGCTTTCCGCTTATTGTAGTCTTGATCTGAACACTGTTTTTCCTTATGGCTGTTGCTTGTTATTTGTGGTACAATGATGACGCCAAAGATCGTTACCAATTAACATAAAAGGCAATACATTTCTCTATTTCTGTGGCTACGGAATCACATAATCAGTGTTCAAAGTCACGCAATCACACTACTAATAAAACAAGAATTTGTTGCAAACCATCAACAGCTCAAAATGCCTAGGCTTGACATTTTGCACTACACTCTCTTCGGTGCACTTACATTGGACGCAGAGCCACCACTGAATCAAATGACTATAATCTACGAAACAATTAAAAAGAAACACAATTCAACAGCCTTTGCAACAAGGAAGAACGAAAGGAATGCACGGTGCGTTTGAAGTTAAAAACCGCAAGACATTAATCCTGGTTCGTCATCTCGTGTATAATGCGGGTTAGTGTATATGGCGAGTGGATCGAAGGACCAGTTTCCAGCGATCGCAAGATGCATACATGTTTAAACCTGAGCAGATTTGGTCTTTCCTACGACCATGAGCATTTTCTGTAGGAATCTCGTTAAAGCCACTGGAAAAAGAACATTGAGACAAGAGAAAAGACGAGGTTAAACATTGGTTCTTGCTTTCAAAGCACTTAATATGCGGTGCATAAAGTAGTAGAAATTTTGATTATGGTGCGAGCTAATATTTATCATAAGGAACCGAGTGTTTACTTTGAGTTCGGTGAGATAGTTCAAAAACGAAGAAACTGAAGGCATTATTTAAAAGCTGTTAAATTACAGTTTAGCTCTTCACGTCCTAATGTTAGGACGAGCAGTTTTGTTCACACAACACCTTCAATTTCTTCAAAGCATGCAAAAAACAGAGCTCGGTTTAGAAAGTGATTGTAAACACGACGTGAACGTAAGCGAACAGAAAATGATAAAAACCTTTTCGCGCCTATTTCTGTTTTGGCCGCACCACCATCATTAACTTTTGTAAACTCTGCGTAATTCCACCTGTAAAAATTAGGTTAGAAAAAAAGAAAGAGAGAGAGAGAGAGAGAGAAAACATTGATACAGAGAGAGAGAAAGAGGCGTTTGGCAAATGATGAATTAATCAATTTCACTACATCATAAATATTACACACAGTCAGTCTAGTGCCAATTAATGTGAATAACGATCGGGAAGGGACGTCCGAAAGAAGCGATCTACTAAAAGCTCGCCGACGATACAGGTTAAAGGGACGGGTCGTTGTGTTGGATAGGATGTTGGAAAGGATGGCTTGAAGTTTGCAAAAACCACTCCGGCGCCAGCTACAGCTGGCCAGCTTACCCATCGAGCGATTGAACCACTTCGGTTTGTTTTTCCAGGCGATGAACAGGAAGTAGACGGGAATGCTGGAGAGAATCATAAGACAACCGTAGCCCGTCTCGACGGGACTGGCAATCATTGGCACAACGGTCACGAAAACCGTGGCAATGAGGTACAGTATCGGGAACAGCAGGTTGACTTTGATCGGACGGTTCAGATTGGGTTGCTTCCATCGGAGCCACGGCAAACACAAAACGGCAGCCCCAATGCTCAACTGCAAAGCGAGAAAATTATATCCTGGTCATTTCGCGTCCTTACTAGGCCAGCTCCCTAGCGAACCTACCCACGTCGCAAAACCGACATAGTTGATCAGCGCAAAAATGTCCGAAACGGTCAGATAGAGCATCGAGAGCAGGGCCATAATCAGTACGGCCGGTGTCGGGGTGAGACGCTGGATCTGGATCATGGTCAGAATCTCCGGCATCTGACCTTCGCAAGCGCCGGCATAGAACAGACGGGAAGACGTCAGCAAGATGCCATTCACTGCGCCAAACGTCGATAACGCGACAAACACTGAAAAACACGGAAGGAAGTAGCTTTAGGAAGGGAAAATAGGCCTCCAGGAAGTGCGAGTCATCACGTTGCGTAACCAATCGAAGTTCGTTCGGGGTGACACAGCAAACTCGTTAGTTACCTACCCGGTATCGTCCAGGCGAACATGCCAAACACTCGGTCGGCGAAAGTGACAGCGACCGCCTCGGAACCGAGCACCTCTTCCGGTGAGAGAACCGTGTAGAAGGACACATTGGTAAACACATACACCACCGTCACCAATGTGCAGGAAATGGCGATAGCCCGGGGCAAATTCTTAACCGGATCCTTCAGCTCCTCGATAATGAAGTTCAAATAATTCCTGGTGGAGTTGACGGGCAATGCGAATAAGAGGATTAGCGTCAGTACGGTGCCCTAGCCCTAGGGCGTCTCTGTCAGCTGTCTGCCCGGTGGACATCGTTCGAGCCTGACAAGGTCGCAAGATGAGATATTCCCTGAGACAGCACGGCAAACTTACCAGCCGTTGTACGCAAACAATCCGGAGTAGAAGGACAGTGCCAGCGATGTTACCTCCGTTTTCGTGTTGTCGAACGTGAAGTGCTCGGTATTGCCTGTGGGAAAGTAGAAAAGGAATGCTCGCGGTTATAATGGATTTCATCCACAGCAGAGGCACCAGACGACCAAAGAGCCGCCCAACTCAAGAAAGAAACCGCTCTAGTCTGTCCTGGTTTTGCTGCGATTATCGAATTGAACTCGCACACCGGTCATATCGGTGACCGAATTCGACGATCTGCAACGATCAGAGATGCCGGGAAGTGGCCCAAACGGTAGCAGCATAAGCTTAATCAGCTTAATTGAACGTGGGCAGCCCCGGCATGTATGATCGTTTAATGCGATCACGCCAAGAAAGGCTGTCGGGCCAAAGCCACGCCTGACCCGCTAGACGGTATGATGTAAGTGCAACCGGCAAAGACACAGATTTGTTGGCGTTCAGCTCGACGATTTGTGCCGAAAGCAGTTTGGGCAAATTTTCGCTAATTTAAACACGACACTTTGGTTGTCTGGCCTGAGGGAAGCAGACTTATTTTTGGCTGGTTGAAATTCGGGATAAATTGGAAGAATGGCATACACGTGTGCGAAAGTGCTAGCAACATAAACATAAATTCAACAACATAAATTTTCGTTCTCAATTTACCGTGATCCAAGTCCCTGGTTTTCGAATCCTGACAGTGCATTAACTTGATTTTATAACTTTAAATTGGTTCCACCCGTTCTAGTAACAATAAAGAATAACAAATAAACAAGTCCCCTTTAAGGATAACTTAGAACCTCATAAGTCCTATAAAAACCCATCATAGCTCATCGGGTAACACAGCGTCCTTTTTCCTTCAGATTTCACTCCATCAAATAGACGATTGATGCTACGGAAAAAAATAGGATTCGTGTTACGCGATCTACCATTCGGTAAAGCCGCTTGCTGTCGGCATACTGTACAATTTGTTGCCACCCAATAAAATGCGATTGCGCGTGTAAGCTGGGGATGACAAATAAAGTTGCCACTGCCACCGAGCGCCAGGCCATCGTGCCGAGGATTAGACCTGCTTCTTACAATGTGGCAGCCACACATCCGACCGTTCCGCCGGCAAGTTAAAGCTCTCGCTTCGAAAAGCTCGAAAAAGGAAAACAAACAAATAAATCTCTCATCGCATCGTGCCGCAGAGCCCGCGGGCCCACCACGTATTGCTTCCACGTGCCGCAGTGAAAGTCCTCGGTGGCTGGCTGTTGTCAACTGGCGGCGAGCCCATCTCGGTGATGCTGTGCCGCAACCTGTTTTGCATCGTAACTGACCGCACCACACATCTGGGTGAGGCTGATTTATGCTAACCATAGTCGCACACGGGCCGCACGTCACCGGAACAGGTTGTGCTCCGTTCTGGCGCGGTGACGAGCGCAGACAGTACGGGCACGTACCTAGAAACAGGAAGTATGCACCGGCCCCGATGATGATGAACAGGGCGAGCAGTTTCGCGTAGGTGAAGATGTCTTGAACGGCGGTCGCCCATTTCACGTCCCAGCAGTTGATGAATGTTAGTACCACTACCAAAGAGAGAAAAAAAGAGAAAGACATTTAGAGCGAAGTCGGTGGCAATAAAAGTAGCATGGATTGAACCCGATTTGCATAAACGGTCCGGCTGGTAGGCTTCGGGTGCGGCCGTTTGAAATCGATTTTCCTATCCCACGGATTACTTACGGATGCAACAGACGGCAAGCAGTCTGGCCGCATCCTCCGGCGGTTGGCACTCGGGGAAGAACGGCTTCAGCACGTAGACGCTGAAGGTGAGGGCGACGATGGCCTGCGAGCAGGGGCGCACGATCATACACTCAATCCACAGCCGAATGAAGGCCAAGAACGGCCCAAACGTCTCCATGATGTACGCATAGTCGGCGCCGGACTTTTTGATCATCGTACCGAGTTCGGCGTAGCAGTACGCACCGACCTGTGAGGAGAGCGGACACCAAACGGAGCGTCATGAGCTGTCGGGACGAGATTGCCCAAATTTTATCGCCACATAGCCATTATCCAATCTAGTCTCCCGAATGGTCCGAGGTGACGTATTTGGGCACACAAATACCCGGAGCCGGCTTTCCTTCTTTCGCATGCAGACTTCGGTGGCACCGTGAACCGGTTGCTCGTTAAAATGTCATCGGGGATCGGTCATCGGGACAAACGGGCAACTGGACCAGAGAGGATCGTGGACAGTAGCCGACTTACCATCGAAAACAGGCCCGATAAGATCCACACGATCAGCGACATGTTGACGCTGCCGGTGTTGATGAGGACGCCGGTCGGCGAGACGAAAATGCCGGAACCGATAATGGAGCCGACGATTACCGTGATGCCGTTGACTAGGGTCATTTTCGGCTTCAGCACGATCTCACCACCGTCCCCGCCGGCCTCCCCGCCGTTGGTGCCGTCGTGCTGGTCGCCCTTCTTGAGCGAGTCCTTGCGCTCCTGCTGGTCGTCTTTTTTCAGTGCTTCGTCCTCCATGGCGGCGGCGGTTCTTCTCACTTAGTCGACGGCAAACGACTTCACACTTCGTAACGATGGGACAGCACGGGCGCTGCGCGAAAATGAAAGAGGACACAGTTCGTGTGAATAATACGGTAGCAATATCACGCACTGAATAGGACCTTTGATTAGGGGTCGTTTTGACACGTTTGACTGTGTCCGCAGCAGCAGATTGCCACTTTACTAGCCGTCCAGCGAAATCATTGTGCTCCAATAAAACCACACACTTCTGGGCTTCTGGGCAACCGGCAATTTGCTGTGTTAAATCATGCACATTTTCGAACCGTTGGACGGATTAGAGACGAGACACACACACGAGAGCACACTTTCGATTAGAAACAGTATCGGGTTGTAAACAACGCCGACTGCTGCTCTAGCGCTAGCGGCCGAATCAGAACTAGCGTCCTCGGCAGGATCGCCCCGGCGTAATGGTGCCCGGTGGGCAGGTCTTTGGCCTCTGTTCGTGACGAGCAACGCGCACAGGGTGTGCCTAATTTTGGATCACTTGTTTGTCCATAATGTGTTCCAAATTATATGCTTTTAGTTTTGCTCCTTTAATTCTAGGCGCTTTGAACACTCGAGACAAACTGGTCTAAAACCGAGGGCAGAGCAATGAACGTTCCGCACCGGAATCCAATTGAGCCTCCGGACACACGTGCGGGACAGTGTGGTCCCCCAGAGCACGGGGATCAACGATGGAAAGGGAAGACGACTTCAATTAAAAGACGTCGGTAATCGAAACGTGACGCACCAAACACGGCCGCGCCGGATAAACTCTTGCCCCAGCCGTCATTCAGAAGAATACCTTTCACTGTCGTCACGTTACACGTGCCAAAGAGGTTTTTATGGCGTTATTTAAACAGCTTTAAAATGGTCTACAAATGAGCAGCCTCTGTTTCGTAGGTCTCGATACACGGTAGGGATCGTGGTGGGCGCGAAGATTCAGCACTGCGTGCGTAAATTACGCTGGCGTCGCGTAAAAGCGCACATGTGGTCGTGATGTTCGCGTACGATTATCCTTCGAGGACACGCACGGGTTCGCTAACGCAACCTAGCGTACGATGCTTGCGTTCATTCGCGCGTATCCTTTAATTCGCGGCGCGTCTGTAGGCTACAAGGAGGGATTCAGGGTCACCGAATCACTGACGGGGGGGGCAATAACGGGTTTCAGGCACTTTTGCGACACCATATTTCACTTATCACAGGATTCTCTAAAACTATAATCCGGCTCCGTACGTGAGGCTGGCGGTGAATTACTCGCACACGCATATCGTTCGTGCCACTCTGTCTGGAGCGCTGCTTACCTAGAAAATTAGGCTTCCTTTTCCTGTTTTCGAGTAAGTGGTTTCGTTGGAAATTCCAGAGGGGATTTTTTCCTTCCGATCCGTACAAACATCGAGTCACGAATGCGAAACGCGGACACTTTGACCGCTGCGGCGTTCTAACGGCGGTCACTCACGCCGGTTCAAATCTGACTCGAGCGCCGGCAACTCGCGGAACTCAAACGGAACCGGAATGTGAGCGTCCGGACGGAACGCGCGCGCGCTTCGTCTATTCTGGCCACCGCGTGTTGACACCTCCGCAGAAGGTTCGTTTGATAAGGCTTCGATGGTCCCACCAATGACGTCCCCAAAATCCGGCGAGAGATCGTGCGAGGCTCGCTTTTTTATCCCTCTCGCAGCTACACTCGAGCCTTAAGCCTTTTTTGTGACGCTTTGGCGCTCTGGGTAACTTGGATCGAAACGGGTTTTGTTTTCGTTCTGCGAACACCGTGAAACCACGGTGAGATGAGAATTTTGTCTCACTTCGGCGAGGCTTTTGGGTTTTTGTTGGCCGTTCACGTTGAGTCACGGTCCGATCGGTGTTGCTACTAATGTGACCTCTGCCGGTCCGATGAGAATCAGTCAATCAAAACAATTGGCTTCCGCCGTAACAACATCGAACGTGGCGTGCTTGCCTTTATTGAAACCACATAAATCTAAGTTACTGCTAAAAATTAGCACCATTGCCGGTTCCGGTGCCGGTGCCAGGTAATTATTACGTTTCACACGAGTGAAAGCTTCCTCAGCCAATGCCAAATGCTAAAAAAGCGAACAAAATTTGCGAACTCGTCGTGGAGTTTTTTGGGGCAATCCACTCGTAGTGCATATCGTGGCCGTGGCCGTCCCACATTGAGGGGCTCCGGGCGTCACTAGGTTGATTCTACAAGATTTACTGTCACCGCGTTTTCGTCATAATAAAACGGGACCCCCAATCTCGCAAAACACACAATCCACCCCGCGAAGCAATGATTATCTCCGCCGTCCGGTAATGTTTACGAACATGTCCTTTTTTATGGCCTGCGCCTCAAGTGTCAGCAGTGGTATTCCGTGGACAGCTTTTGGGCAAAACAACTGGTCACGTGCTCGAAAGACGCCAGTCCCATGTACGGTTTGATGGGAAAACAGTAGTAATGTTTCACTTTAGCCCATTCACCTCACGTTTCGTACACTGGATGGGTTGGATTCTGAACCCTTGCTAGCTGGATTCTGAATTGCTTTAAGCGAGAATCATCTCGCGAGCACCGCGTTAACTGTTGACCTTTGTCAATGGCGCACCCGCAATGCCAGCGCAACATTCGTCGGTGTCGGACACAAGAAAAAGCATGACCACAACACACATCTTTCGACCTTCGACGTCTTCTTACCTTACCTATAAAAAGTACGACTAGTAAGCACAACACGGAACTTTTTCCTAAACTGTTCTCCAAAATTTTACGGAACGGAACCGTGTGCCACGCGGGGACACTTGTTCACGGTTCGCGTTTTTACTGAACTGAACTCCGCTCGTTCGGAGAAGAAAATTTGACGTCCACCACTACCGACGCTGCTCTGGGAGGCTGCGGTGTCTGGGAGAGTAAAAAGGCGTTATCCTTCTCCCGCCCTGCACGGTCCTTACGTCGGGGGGACACCGACCGGGGAAGGGCAATACCTATACTCGCTCAGGCAGTGACGTATTCGGCTGAGGGGAGGCTCCAACCGGAGACCCGGCGCATGCTCGGTGGAGGCTGCGAGAGCCTCGTGGTAACGTCACAACGGTTGGATGTCCGCTTCCTCACCTCACCGGGACTTACATGCGTCACTGGCGTTTCAAACCTGCTGTTGCTCCTTGACCGAATCGGAGTGCACTTGCATTTTCACCAGATTCCACCCGGTCTTCGAGGGTTATTGTCGTACGGGATGCGAAAAGTTTTGATTCGCGTCATTCGCTCGATGGTGCTGACCCGATCATCGTACATTGACCGTCCTTCGTGGGCACAGCTTAACCCTGAGCAGTTTATTAACTGTCAATTTAGTGCCAGAGAATCGCGTTCTTCCCGTGGCGTTATCAATTTTCCCATGTTTTTGTGTTTTCTTTCGTTCTATGCTCACTTCAGTTATCAATCCACCAGCGCAACGCAATTATACATCTTCGAGCGAGAAAAGCGAAATCCCCGTCCACAGCGATTACTCGTTGCCCTGAACTTCGAACCGCGGACGTCACCCGAACCCGGTGGCGCCAAGATGTCTTGCATCATGGAATTAAATGTTGGTACCCCTTTCTCGACTGGGGTGACCGTGTGGCGGCTCCGTTCGAGTTGTAATAGGAGACTAATTTACGCGATTGGATTTTCTGCATCCACTGCACAGACACAGAGTTGAGAAGTTCTATCGATCGATGCCCGGCGACTGTGGGGAATTAACGGGCTGATGAAACTCTTCCGATGACTTGCATCAGCTGGGGATGCAATGTGACTATCAGCCCGCGGTCGGAATGACGCCTTTGGTCATTAGCAGTTGAGATGATTGACTGCTGCGGTGTGCACGTCCACGGATTTTAGTTTCTGTGTCGATCTCGGCAACGTCGTAATTATGCGAGTTTGAACACTGGAAATCATCTTCCTGATGAACACTATCAGACGTCGGCCCAAGACAGGTTCAGGCAATCAAATGCTCATCCTGACAACACTAGGCCAGTTTGACACTAAATGATCGTTTTTGAGTGTCGCAAATTGACCAATTTTTTGTTGGATTACTCGAACTCGCCCGAATGGCTTTGTTACACGGCACTAAATCACTTCCTCCATCACCATTACCATAATTCGATGTGATTGTTGTCATCATATCCATTAATCGCGTCAGCGACATAAGCTTGGCGGTAACGGCGTTGCTGATTTATCACCGTGTAGTTAGCTAAGACACGAGCCTCGGTCACGGAACTGTGCACTGTTGCATCACCGAGTACGTTCACCGGCTTGGGTATTTCATTAGAAACCCCACTCTAACGGTTTATTTATGATTTACTACGGCACCTGTTCCGCGGATCTGTTCTGACAATGTAATTGAAAAGCAACAGATTCGTTGTACTTATTAGAAACCGATATTCCGTCAATACTAATCGTTGCCGACCTTCAACTTGCTCCACAATCTGGTACGCAATGCCGTAGAATCAAATTTTTACTCTCACTTGTCGGTCTACCTTGGCATAGTGTTGCCTACGGTTGCTTTTGCTAGGGTCATGGTGCTTGCTTCTCGCTTTTTGCACAGCTCAGCTTATGTCGCGTCGGCCATTGCTAAGCCTACGTTGGGCCGTTGGGCATTGCTTGACGGAAGGTTCAAGATCGTTATGCGGTTTGAACATGGCATTGAGGTTGTTCCTAACGATGCACAATTTTGCAGACAGCTGACATGCCTCTGGCGGCAACTTAGTACGCTATCTAGACCAACGCAACCACCCTGTCGGTCAAACTTTAAACACACCATAAACTTGTTATCAGTTTGTTTACAAGAGAATGGAAAAAAGAGGAGGCTAGCAGCGTGTCGCGCCTAGACCTTCCTTATGTCAACAGAGAATTAGAGTAAATTAATGTCAGAACATAATGATTAACTTTAATTGCTCGGCAAATTACGCTTCGATACAATTTTGCAGATGCAAACCTGTCAGTGATTACGAGTGAATAGACAAGGCTTTATTGGTCACCAGCAGCCAGCGCGAGATAGAACAGTGATGAAAGGCCACGGTGCAATTTGCATGCGTAAAGCCAAAGACAAGAAGCGAGGACTAACAGCTGATGATTATCGAGTTCAGCAAACACTGCTTATGGCAACAATCTTGTAACTATGACAGTATCGGGCTGGTAGAGAGGCTTAGTCACGGTATACCGATAGAGAGGCAACAGGGGCAAGAGTCAATTGATGCTTGTCGATTTGATTTATTGTAACTCATAAGAAACTGTTAATTTGGGAATTGATTCACCTTTCGCTTAAATCCTTCAGGTGCATTTTACTCTAATGAACGCTCATAGGGATGGTCGGTGATCGTATCACGTTTCATCATAACTGATCAATGTGAAGAATCAACGTAATGGTGAGAATGTGGTGCACGAAAAGCAGAAATTTTGTGCAACTCATTTGCTTATCTCATTTGTTTCTTTTCTTATTATCACTCAAATCAAAATTGAACGGTAAAAGGAAAATTTGAATTCGCAATACAGAACATTTCATTTCGATATAAATATTTCGGTATAACAGAACTTACTGTTATACGGAAATGTTTCACTATGAAATTTTTCACGGTTTTCAACGGCAGTGAATTTTAATTTGATGGAATGAAATTAAAACAGATATAAAAATAACATTTTCACTTTTCCCATTAATCTTTTGTTCGCAAAACTTTACCAACAAGTAATTTTACAATTCAAATCGATGCTATTTAACGAACGATTTACGATGCTATTTTCTCCAGTGCTGACCCAAACTGTCCATTGCAAAAATGCAAACGCCTAACAAATGATAGAATTGTTCCTTCCTATAAAATAAGATCCTTCCAGATCGTCATACTGTCAACAAAGAATACTAATGTTATTTGAATTGAATGTTATGCGTCGTTTGCGTAATGCTGTGGGCCATAAAAGAAAGGATTTGTGGAGAAGCAATTTTTGCTTCTACTTCTTGTGCTGCTTTTGCACTACACTGTTTTGAAATCATTTCGTGATCATTTCTCCACAAAATCGACCCAGATCGCTCTACAACCACCGTGTTGAATTGATTTAGCTATTCGCTAACTTCAAGAAACCGATCCGAGGCCACCTTTTACAGCTAAGATAGGATCCGAAACGGAGAATGTGTTGAAGTCTATTCTTAAAAAGAACTTTCAATATCGTTTCAAAAAAGGGATCAAATGTAGACATAGATGTATTGGATAGAGTAGGGACTATTTATTGGTTATTTAATTAAAGGCGAGCTATTTAATGGTGATGACATAGGTTTTGAAATGTAAAGAAAGAGTTTTCAAATTATAAGCAAATTCCCGATATTTTTTGGCGAAAGTAGTTCTTTTGAACGTTGCTGGAACATTTTCTAGTCTCTGACCGTTCCTAAACACTGGATACAGAAATCAGGACCGGCGTCAACCTTAACAAAACAGAATGCAACTCTGAGCAGGACAAAACGCTGCAGTCCAAGTCCGGCACCACTTGGCGGCTTGATGTGCGTACATATGGTCCACAAACTCGTTTCCATTCCTCCAAAAAAAGTGGTCCAACGCCTCCATTAACATGGGGGGAACTATGACCTCGGGATCATCCCGGGACTTTAATCTTCCATGTCTTCGCACGCCTGACTCATTTGCAGTGTGTGAGAAAGTGTGTAACAAATGACCCGCTTCATGAAAAACTGCCAACCACACATGTGCGATACGGTTGCCCGACAATGAGGATACCATTTACGACGTGGGGATCGGCGCACTCGGTGTAACTGATCGGGACCAACAATGAGCGATGGTGGGTACGTCTCGTCCGTCTGGATGGCAGTGTTAGGATTTGCCACGGTTCTAGCTTTCTGCACACGCATCCAGCGTTCGGTTCGCCGGCGTTCCGGGCGGACTGTTATCGTTAGTCGATTGAGATGTGTTGCTGCTGTTTGACGGTCTCGTACCATTTGGTGCTGAATCTGGTCGATCGCTTCCTGGAGACGGTGCGTGATGTGATTTACTGTCGCTGCCGGAACGAGCCGTCGAGCCAATCGGACGAAAGTGTTGAAAATCGGGCAGGCGCTTCGTCGGGCGGAGACTGTAGCACGAAGCAATCTGTGCCCGAGTTGCCCGATAACAACAAGCTGGAACCAGTGTTATCCGCGAGCACCAAACCACGCTACGTCCTGCTAAACGACACCGTGGAGCTACAGCCCTTCTACTACGACATCGATCGTCGAGCTTCTGAGCTTCTGCTGAAGAATCGCCCAGAAGGGACCTGTCTGGTGCGACCGTTCAAGCTGAAGGTAGCCTCAGCGTCATTATCGGCTCCCTATCCCTTTTCTCACTCTCTCTGTTTGCATCTGTCCCGTTGTAGCATGAAAACATCCGGTACATTTTATCGATCCGTGCCGAAGGGACCTACTTTCATCTGTTCATACGGAACGCCGGAAAGAACGGGATGTACGCGCTGGGACTGGAGAAACGGTGCGAAAAGCGGTTCAAGTTCCCCTCGGACATTGTGGCCTACTACCAACTGCACTCGCTCGAATGTACCCGGGCCACGATGATCGCAAGGCTCAAACTGATCCCGCTGCAGCTGTAGTCGGCGGCAACAACAAACTCCGGTTGCCGTTTGGTTTTTAAAACGAAGTACGTAAATAAAATTTTATTCTTCCACAGTAAAATACTCCCGGACTATGTACAGAGCGCTGGAGGCGAATGCTGCGATCAGGTGGCGACCACCGCCTTGTAGACGCAGTGTCCGTTCTGCATGAGCGCTGGCCACAGGAACGCCCGGATGATGTCGGAGCGCTTCTCCGAGATGGGGTATCGTTCGTGTTTTTCAGGCTGCAGAAGGCCTACGGAGCGTGGAAAGGAGGACCATCGTTAGTTGAGGCAATGTCCCGTGTGAATGTGTTTCGGTCTTACCGAGAGTAAAGTCCGTATCCAGATAGTACGGATTGGTTTGATTGACCATGCGCCACGCTAATCGCACGCAGTCGCTGATGTAGTGGATGAGCGGTATACAGGCCTCCAGACAGGGATACTCGTGCAGCGTGGACAGGACCTGGTTCGAGACCTGCCGCTCAACGTCTCCCATCGGGAACCGGTCGGCCGTCTCCTTCAGGTGCTGCCGGACCGCACGGTCGAGCGCGGCAGTCGCGTCGTCATTTGCATCGAGCACGTACAGCGTCCGGCGTACCTCCAGCACTTTGCGCTCCTTCAAGCCGTGACAGGCGCGGAACGCCAGCTGAAAAGAAAGTGATCGCGCCGCGACAACATTAGCGCTCATTTGCCTAACGGCAACGGGGTGTGCCTCGCTCCCGAGGTGTCAATTTCTAATCGCCAGGTCATCACTTAGCGCCCATCGTCGCGGCCTCGCGGTGCGGATACCTTCGCCTGCCTAATGAAGGCATCTAACAAGGTGAGATAGCCCCTCCCGACTTACCACAATAATGGAGAACAGTATTTTGGCCTTCAGCTGGTGGGCGTGCTTGAGCTGGGGCAGCGCGTTCAGTGAGTCCAGGGTGTCGATGCGGTTTTTGCTGTACATCACGCTGTACTGTCGCACCAACTCGGAACTGGAGCGGGCCGCAATCGATCCGACACACACACATCCACCGATCAGCCGGCGAAGGGCGGGCGAAATCGGCAACAAAAGGCGAAAGAAAGAGTCGTTAGTAAGGCAGCGGCCGCGAAAGGTCGGAAGAGAGTGCGTGAAGGCTATACTTAGTCTCGTCCACATCGGAGTCGGAATGGTAACCGTCACTTCCGCCGCTGCTACATCCGTTGCTGGTGGGGCTGCTCGGGGGCATCGAGAGCGGCCCCATCAGCCCGAGCACCGTGTCGCAGCCACGCGAATAGTTCATCAGCAGCCCGGCAGCGGGCCTTTCCTCGGTGTTGGCCGTCGTGTCGGTTCTTCGGATCTGCCCCACGCAAAACAGCACCTCCTTATCGTTCTGCACTCGCTGCGAAAGGTTTTCCACCAGCTGGCCGAGCTGCTTCAGGGCGGGCTTGTCGAGCATCGTCAGCAGGGTTTTGTTGTCGATCAGCCGTTGCTGAATGTCGGCGTAACTGATAGCCAGTAGGCGCTGGTGTGATGACTGAGCCGGATCCTGGTTCGCAGTGACTGGGCTCAACTCCTCCAGCTTGTGGATCGCAGTCTTGTACGTGTCGATGTGCCGCTGCAGTTCGTTCTTGAGCGCGATGTGCAGCGAGATCAGGCTCCCGGTTTGGTCAGCCGTCAGACCATGGACACCGAGTCCCTGAATTGCCTGGTCCAGTTGCTTTCGACGCGCCAACAGCGACTCGCGTAACGCCGGCTGCCAGATACCGATGGCCTGGACGAGCTTGGTGCATCGCTGCCGCAGTCCCGTTTCGTGCGGGTTGCTGAACAACTTCACCAGATGCCACATAATGGCCTCGCACGGCACATCCGGTCGCGGTACGGCCACCACGGCATTCAACCTGCGGACGAATCGAAGAACATCGGAAACTTTAGTGGCGGAACGAAGTCCGAATGCTGACGCGCTGATCTTGTTATAATTGACCCGGACTCCCAGCCAGGAAGTGGACCTACCATCGGAGATCAATTAACCCGTGTTCCCATTTAAGCGGAGCCGCCGTATAGGCAGATTATTTTAGGTGGTTAACGGAAAACACTTTACGTGATTTTTAATGATTGCCCCCCCTTTTTGCTTAACGATATCTTTGCCAGAATGTTATGAAAGTTCGGATAGCTATTGATAGGCTATCCCGTTAGCCCTCGGTTAGGTTAGGGTATTGATGGGCCTCTCTTTCTCTGGTGTTACTGTAAATTTTGTACCAGTGGCGGCCTTCGCGCTAAGCACAAACGCTTAAACTTTGGCCTTCCTTCACGAGACGCTGATTGAGAAATGGTGTAACAAAAACAGTTCAACCCAGTAATTAAGGCCACGTGAGGCTTGCGCCATGAATGTGCGAGCTGATTTACTTTGGAGCGGTCAGCGCCAGCGGATGAGCCACTTTCGTAATTTCGGGCGTACATTCGATAGCCACGCGATCGATAGCCCATTTCTTGTGCAATCCGGAGTATCGCGTCATTATGCCCGTCGGAACATAAGCCACACGAGGGCTGATTGTCGGAATGCAGAAAACGGGTCATGCCGCAGCATCTTTCGATCCCCCCCTGGCTGTCCTAAATTTTTACATGTAAACGAGCAGCCTGGCTCCGGGCTGGGCTTTGAATAATGTTGATCTCCGCTTAACGATCGATGATTGTGTTCCGCGTTTTCTAAATGTAAATCGTGCGTTTCCAATGGTCCAACCCATCGGAAGGGGGTTATCGTCAGGCCGTGTTTGCTGTTGGCTGTGGTGCGCTAATGATTCCTCAACTCGACGTCAGCTCGTTTTTCCAATCTCTTCCGCGCTCGACGACAGGCGACGAGACCGCGGCGGCTTGAGTCCCTCGATTGGCCCAATAAAACCGGGTGCCAAAATTTGCTAACTAAGCCCGGTTGGTTGGCGGCCCATTAGGGGTCCCTTTAAAATGTGAGCCGCTCGTGACAAGTGAAAGCTGTCCCGCCGGGGCAACCGTTCAACTTTTAAACATTAAATCTTTATTTTTGCGCCAAGCCGGCGAGCCGAGACCGGGCCAGAAGAAATGCTATGGCTTGCCCCTTGCCAGAAACGAAACCTAAGCGCCGGAGAGATCGCAAATCTTCGGCCCCGTCTCACACGTGTGGCAACGCCAACTTAACAACATCCACTGTCCTGCGGTTGGTCGGACTGACGAAAATCATAAAATCTTCGCGGAATGCTCATCGTCTGACGAATGTAGACACTTTCTTTCTGCTTAACGTGCACCCTCAGCTACCCTCACGGGTCAGCTCGGTCCCCTCGGTCGATGAACTCTGGACAGTCGGTGGCGCGGAGCATCCGCTCCTCGGTCCGACCAGAACTGGTTTGACCTTAACACACTGAACCGACCGAGAAGCGGAGAAACAACTTTTCATTTCACCTTCATTAATCAAACGCCCGATCGATAATAAATTGGCGAAATGGCCATTCTGTTGCGGCTGCGGGCGAGGTTTTGTTTGTTTTTAGGATGCCTCTCGAGAAAGGCTCCTTTCGCACCCGCCGTGGTGAAAGTATTGTTGAAAGTGGGCCACAGGAAAGCTTTCGCGCCCGCTAAGGACTCCTCTCTTTCGGGAAGGGTTTGGGGGTCCGCTCGATCCAATACTTACCGGTTGAAGAACGACTCGAGCAGGTAGGTGCTGTGGGGCAGTGCCTCGATCAGGATGTCCATCGGCAACTCAGCGACGACCGAGCGCAGCACGGACGGTCCGAGCCGGCCAACGACGGTGGCGGCTTCACGGTACTGGCGTCCCTCGGACAGGAGCATCAGCCGGCGGAGCACCTGCCGGGGGCTGGTGAACCCTTCGCGGCCATCGCGCGGTGGTGCCCGAATTCTTTCACGGCTGTCGGCCATCGCTCGTGCTGTTCGAAAGTCCAAGCGGATTCTCGCTCTTTCACTTCGTGTATTTCGAGTGTCTTGTCGCACCGGGTTTAGGGGGGCTGATTCGCGTTACATCCGATCGCGCCGAAGTGTCCACGCGTGCATCGAGGTGAAGGTTACAGGCGCCGACCACCACATTCCGTTCCACTCACGATCTCAGCACACCGTGACCGCGCAAAACCGTGTTATGCTCACCGAGGCTTAAGCACCGAAAAGACAGAAAAGCCAGACAAAGACTCTTCGCCGAGAGTTTGTCGTGGCTCACTTACGACTGTCTTTGCTCGCGAAGATAGGAAGTTCTCACGACTCACCACGCTAAAGGCACCGACTCACGCAGTTCGGTCGGTGATGTTTGGGCAATGCAAACGCCAGTTATGCTCTAAGCCAGCCAGCAAGCAAACTCTGGCCCCCGGTTACATCACCCGGGCTGGGCGTCAGCTTTGGCCGCGGGGCCACGGTGGGACGGATTTTCACGCACAGACACTGCCACCCACCGACCGACTCAACTACAGAGCGGGCCGCGATAAACACTAGACGTTACGGTAACGGCACTCCTCGACCACACTGGAACGTGTCATCAACGCATTTGTCGGTTCACTCGGTCGGGCGGAAAACTGAACGGAAAATCGATTGCCAGACGTTCGTCACCGTCCCCGGTTGTCTTTGGGTCTTTTGTTTTAACTCCTCTCCCGGTAGGATCCTCCGGGCGAGGGTCGATCAATTTTCCGCAATATTCTACACCACCGACGATGCGGGCGAACGGGATTCGGGCTGTAATGGAGAAGAGGAAGGAAAATAATATAAATCGGTTAGGAAGAGTGGAAAAGCGAGCGGTGCGATGTAGTGGCTTAAGCTTATGCTGTTTGACAATGGTCGGCCCAACGGCCAGAGGCCAGAGAGCGTTTCGGTGGCGGTGTTACGAGGCGCCCAGGTCTGCGTTGTTAACTAAATCATCAATTACTGGGCTCGGAAAAATGCTCTGTTCCTTAATTGTTCGGCTCGTGGTTTCTTGTACCATGACCTCCTACTAAATGTTGGTATTTATCACGAGACTAACAGACATCCCGGATCGACACCGTGGAAGTATACGGTGGAGCATGGTGGAGTGTTTGAATTTTAAACTAACGATTACTTGACATTTAAAACGTTACATTTCATTCTGGAAGTTTTAAACTTATTGTAAAAATTTTGAAATTTACGAAATGAGACACTTTACGCTTGTAGAAAATTGGGAAAATGAAAAGCATGTTTCCAAAGTGGTGAGGCTTCAACTCAAACAGTAAGAAATGTGAAAAGCTCATTTCCTCCTCCGTGGCGATGTTAATAAGCAGAATAAATAGGCCCATTTTTCTCCAACAATGAAGAAGGAGCCATCGTATCCGTCGGTAGCGTACGCCAGCAAGAAATGTTGGCTGATCGGTTCTTCGGCGAAATTGAAGCTGAAAACTTGAACCAAATTTGGTTTTTAACAGGATGGCGCTACGTTCTTTGCATCGATATTTTGGGCCTCATCTTCGGAAATCTAATAATCAGCAGAAATTGTTTAGTGAATTGGCCTCCAAGAAGCTGCGATTTGACACCATTGAACTATTATCTTTGGGGAGCGATGAAAGATTAGCAGAAGCTTACACCAAGTAAAAAAAAACTCATGATTAAGTTGTAACAAACAGGTGATCTCGGCGATCTTCTGTCCGTTCGGGAGCCTTTGCTGCTAGAAATTGGTCCACACAGGGTGCCATTTTGCAGAGATGACCAATTTACTTGGCTCCGCGTGAGGTGTCCTACTCACAGTGTTGCCCATGCGCACGAGCACCTTGATTGGTGGCCAAACACCTTCGCCACGGAAAATTGTCGTGAGCACGGCTAAGTGGCTCCATTAAGCAGTCGGTTCCCGCCGTGTCGGTAATGAACCTCCACTTGCTGGACCGATCAATCGGCATCGGTGGCCGCCGATCGTTGTCAATGTCATACCATAGGCGGCATGCCAGCCAGCGTTCTTTAACCGGCCCCGACGACGATCGCTCTTGAACCAGTTCCCATCGGCGCAAACTAGGCTCTAGTTTAATTAAATTGTTCCGCGATGCAATCGATGGTTGGCGGCTATTAAGAACACCAAGGATCGGCACGGGGGGAACCCAGTGCGATGTTGTACCATGTTGTCCCACTTTGAAACGCGGGAAGAATCAGGGAGAATTACCTGGGAATGCGTCGCGCGGGAAACGAGGTCTAACACGGGTGGGCCAATGTTTGCCAGCACAATGAGAGAGTAATGATAATGCACGCGGTGCGACCAGATTAGGATCAGGCGAGCAAATCGATCCCGCCATGCACCGACATCTCATAAATCGGGCTAACGGCTGGGTTTTATGTGCTGTGCCGGGCCGTGTTCCGGTAGAAATGGAACAGACGACGAGGGTACGGATCCGAAACGTCTGCTGGTCCGTTACTTTCGATTCTGGAGGATTGACGGCCGCAAACAAGCTAAAGGGGGCTCCTGAGTTAAGGTTTCTTGCCCCACAGACGAGCGAACAGCGATTGACTCTGCTGATCAGTAAATAGCTATATTGCACTCTTCATTACCATACTTCACACACGGAAGGGATGCTGTGCCCGTATCATGCCGCTGGGATTTTTTCTTACAAAAGACAACATGTTTCATATGCTTTTCCCATCTTCCCACGCTATGATACCAGGCTCAATTTGCAATCGGCCTTGATCGGCACCACGTTGTTACTGTATTTCCATCCCACCAGCCCCAACCGGTGATGTTACTTTTTTCCAATAATGTTTCCCTGTGCCCAGACGCCAGCATATGTTGCTGGGGAGCATCTTTTTGCCCCCGCCCCGTTGGCCAGGGCTTCCAGAAGGGCAGGAAAAACCATGAGATTGGATTATGTAACACCCGTCGCCGCATCGGTCGGTGCCGCATCTTCGTGTTCGCTACCGGGCTTAAGCAATTTAGTTGCCTCGCGTTTTCTTGCTCGGCCCTCGGCTCTTTTGCGCGCCTTTTTCCGACACTTCTTCGGCCCCGGCTTCGTACATCATCTTCGATGGGATGGGCTTCGCTTGCGGCCGTACCGCAATTACAGTCGCGTAAGATTGACAAACTAGGTGATTCGATGGGAAAAACTCACGCGAAGCCGTTAGAGGACAGAGAAAACAAGGCGAAACGGTGAGGCGTCATTTTTTCCCTGGCATACTAACAACAGCGAATGTTAGAAACAACTTAAGATCGCGCGTAATGTGTGCTTATGTTGCGTCATTGTGTAACATTTTGTACCTAACCGCCATTTAAATGTTTGGGAACAAACCAAATCGAACAAGAAATATGGCAAGTCACAAATATTAAGTTACACCCTTCACAGCTTCATGTAAATGTTTACAGTTGCTTCAATGTATCAGCAATCAAACTATCAAAA
Source organism: Anopheles bellator (assembly GCF_943735745.2). Taxonomy (NCBI): domain Eukaryota; kingdom Metazoa; phylum Arthropoda; class Insecta; order Diptera; family Culicidae; genus Anopheles; species Anopheles bellator. The sequence continues at coordinate 31,272,406 of NC_071286.1, forward strand.
CCCCATTCTTTATGAGAAAAATCTGGTTTTCAGATGCATTTATTTGAGCAATGTAACTTCAGTTCAAGCAATGGAAACAAATTGATGACAGTTAGGTAGATTGGGAATAATTTAGTATCATCAAACGATTATTGGAACTGAATAGCTTTGAGATAGCCAAGGGTATATAGCTAAGCTAAGCTAAGGCCCAAAACCAAAGGGTATTTTGAACATCCGGCATCAGAACCAAGCTTGTTGATAGCTGATCAAACGCCCAAATCTTGTTGACAGTGGCATAACCAATCGGATGAAGCATGTTGTTGTCTGCATCGATGAGAAGAAAGACTTTCCCATGGGTCCAATAACTGCAAAAAAGACTACCAAGCTTGATACCCCCTATGCTCCATTGCATATTCCCTAATCCGATTGCCCGTTCGTTCGATCGACGGCCCCGGTGACCCACAAACCGAGCCGAGTCGGTATCAAATTTTTATAACTCCATTCACACACAGCATCTCTTGGGGGCACAACGTACCTAATGGTGGCAGAAATTTCCACCGAAATCGATACACTCATCAGGGGCATCGTGGCTCCGCACCGCAATCATGGCCGATTAGTTTCCTTGGCCTTGGGCTGGCCAGGAATGGGGTCCACGATTGTAAAGCTGCCCGGTTATTGATTTACGCGGCCAATAAATCTATCACGGGGCTCGCTTCCCGGGCGGATGTTTTGGGAGTTTTGAATACTGCTTTCACCGGGTGGGTCCCAGCGGCCCCCCGGGCATTAATCTTCGGAAGCTACATTTGTGGCTCATCGTTTATGGTGTAATGGCGCTGATTGATTCGCCTCGTTTTCCGCCACCGATCCTCCGCATAGGCCGTGTGAATGAGTGTGCGAAAAGTGAATACTTTGCATTTTAATTTCGATAGACTCACGCCGCCGGGCTCTTTAAGAGCCGGCCGTGCCGGTCTGGCCGAAAACGGCGCCCCGAACACATCAGATCTGCTGGCGGATCGATCGCGTGCTGCATCTAGGTCCGCGAAAGGTAATTAGCTAAGTGTTACGTTTACGGCCGTGCACGAGTATTGGGCCACAATTATGATGCAACCGCACCGCAAGAAGACTCCCTTCGGTATTTTGTTTCATTTATGAGCCCGGCTAATTTGGACCAATTTCCATCAAACGCAAATCGGCCGGATCGTGTCGTGTCGTCTTCCCAGCGGCCAGAAACACTGATCTCGAGCCGGCCCACGCTGACCTCTCTTCAACGTCCGGCCGGTTGGGTGGGCACATTGTGCAACATTAATCGACCACCACGCTGGCTGGGCATATGGCCGCGCGGACGATGTGTGCGAGGATCGAATTAAGGCACATTTTGCATTCGCGCTGCGATCTTCGGCGAACGCATTAAAGTTATGGTGCGTGACCAAGATCGCTGAACTTCGAGCGAAAACGGCCAGCGTCCGGCGAGAGCGCGTAAGCATTATTGTCCGATCAAAGAACTCACAGTACGGGGACGGCTAGAGATGGGTTCCCGAGGCAGGAACCTTTGTGGCAGGAAACCGGAAGAGCCGGTGCTTGACTGATCGATACCACCCTACACCAGCTCGGGAGGCCCCCACCCAGCCAGGCGGAACTTCCTGAGCCCTCCGCTTCGATCCAATGCCACCCGCGTGGAGTGCGTTTTCTTAGACTTTTCTTTCCTGCACATTCCACATTCCTGGCGCAACAGGTGACCAGCACTAAATCAAAGTTATTTCTCGCCCGCCCGTTATCGATAGCCCCGGGAAAGCAGGAAGCTCGGCCAGTAATGAGATTTCGCTCCTTCTCCGTGTCCGCAGGTGATTGACAGCCCTAGAACCGGCCGGCAGAGCGCCTTTTCGCTGCGAACAGAATCTACAATCGTTCTCACTGGCAACCGCGGGCGTGGAACAGCTTTCCCCGGGCCAGTATCCAATTTCATCATTCCTTCTCCATTACAACACTTCGTTCCAGTCGATGGCTCCATTCGCAGATGTTGGATACACAGAGCTGAGTTTTCTTTTACCATTTTTTTGTTGTTATCCCCCGCTCAGTGTGTGGAGCTCCACTGCGAGGAACGAATTAGATTTTTCTAATTGTTTCAAAACTGTAGTGCCACTCCTGAAGTTCTGGATTAAGTGTTGATCATTTGTGGAAATCGAAAAATGCCTAATGTTGGGACGTACGGTAGTTAGGCTGTTAAAAGAGAGATACATTCTAATGAGTTTCGCATTTCATCTGCATTACTGTACCATCTTTAAGTGCCTTCTAACTGAGAACAGTTTAATAATTGAATCAGTCAATCAATTTCTAATCTTCGCGCTTCACTCCCTTCCTGCTTCTTAAGATGATTATTTGATTAGATTTATCGCAACCTGTGGCTCGTTCGTAGATCATCGTTTTCAGATCCGATTAATCGACTTCCGTGCGAAAGAGGTCCTTTCGAACTCGGACAGTCTATTTGAGTGCAAATACGGCTCTGTCCATTCAAATAATAACGAAAACCGAGTGCCAAACCCTGCCTGCAAATTCATCCAACCGTAGTCCCAGTGACGAACCGTATAATAGGCCCAGTGCCTGGTGGAGTGTTATAACAAGTCACCCTTAGCGCCTCCACAACAATTCCCCTTTCTCTCTTTCTCTCTCTCTATCACGTCACCCGCCGCGATGCTGAAGGTGTCAGTGGGTAATGTGCTGCTTCAGAAACAGTGCTGCGCCATCGTCTTCGGGTTCTATTGTTCTCCGCGAGACGTCCCCATCCCAACGGGTCAGCCAGCGCGGCGCGATCTCAAGCGAAACCAAACAGCCAAATTCAAAATCCGTCCTCCCAACCCGCCGGGGGCTGGATGGACCCCCGGTTCTAGCGGACCGGGTGTCATTGTTTGCGCGCCCCCGGGAACGTCCCACGGTCGCTAATGGGGGCCTCCCGAATCGCGGGAGAACCGTTTCCGCTTCGAGTCATGAATTTGTACTGCGAGAATGGTCCCCCCTGGTTGGCCGGGCAGCATGTTGCTGATGTTGATGATGATGGACGAAAAATTGGTGTCGTTGCCCGATAGACGTGTGCTGCTCCCGCTGCTGTCATTAGCGGACGGAAGCGGCAATCCGGTGCGAAGTGAAGCGAAGAAGCCCGGTTTTGTGATGCAAAGTTGCGAACTGCGCCATGTTGCCCGACAAGTTTATGCCATTTTTTTTTTGAGGCAAGGAAGAGTTCAGCGTAAAAAAGGAAATGGAAGACGTGGCGTTCTGGATGCAAGTGTCCGGTGTAAGACCTGGAATCCGATCAGAGCACACCTTCTAATGGGGAGCTCGCGAGCACTTCACGCAAACGAAAGCCTTGGTAATCGATCGCTTTCGGGTGGGTCGCGATCGCTTTTCACAATGGCGGCCACTCAAGCGCACCGGCGTCCGAAGGAAGGATGTGAGTGTGTGGCAAAAGAGCCGCGAGGGAAGACAAAAAATTTGGACCACTGCAACCGCTGGCGATGGAAAATCAATTTACGATTGCAGCAATTTCCATGCACCGGTTGATTGAGCACCATGTTGCGCTGGCGGTTTGTTGTCGTTGTTGTGGCGCGAGTGTCGCGCGAAAGAATTACGCAAATTTCGGTTTTCGGTAAACCGAGAAGTAAAATTTTAACCGGACAGCAAACGGGAACGAACGCCCCCGATAGGCAAAAAAGGCAGGCAGCGGCACCAGAAAGTGACAATATAAAGGACGGCTGATCGAAGCGTTTAGATCAGTGCAAGTGGTCCGGCGTGAGTGCTGGTGTTTCCGAAATGGTGCGAAAAACGACCCTCTGTTTGCTGGTGGTGATAGGATGCGTGGCGCTGTTGGTCCAGGGCCGGCCACACGGCAAAGAGTGGAAGCACGGCGGCGGCAAGGATCATCACTCCGAGGAGCACTCGTCGCACGGCGAGAAGGGCGAGAAGGGGCACAAGCACAAGGAGGAGCACGACGAGGGCAAGAAGGGGCACCACGATAAGGAGGGCCACAAGAAGGAGTACCACGACGAGGGCGGCCACAAGAAGAAGCACCACGACGAGGGCGGCTACCACCACGAGAGCAAGAAGGGCGAGAAGGGCGAGAAGGGGCACAAGTTTGAGGAGAGTGGCCACTTCAAGAAGGGGCACTCGACGAAGGGACACCACGAGATCCACAAGAAGGACGAGTTCGAGAAGAAGAAAAAGTTCTTCGACGAGGACCACGACGAGGCGTTCGACGAGAAGCACGGCGACTTCCACGAGGAGCACGGCTACAAGAAGGGTGGCCACGAGAAGGGCGGCCACAAGAAGGGTGGCCACCACCACGATCACTACGGCAAGAAGGGGCACAAGAAGAAGGGCTCGCACCACCACGACCACAAGGGCCACAAGGAGGAGCACGGCCACGACAAGCACTGGAGCCACAAGGAGGACTTTGGCAAGAAGGGCGGCAAGGAGCACCACAAGAAGTGGGGCCACAAGAAGGGTGGCCATTAGTAGTAACTAGCCGTATTGGAACCGCTTGAGGCGCCCTCTATCGGCCCGGCTAAGAAGTTGAATAAATTGTTATCCATTCTTATCTGCTCGTTCTCTTGTATTGGGGGAAGCTCGACCATGATATCTTGAGTTCCTTTAGCCATCTTCCCCGGGAAGTATTGTAATTGATAGCTGAACCTAAGACTTCAGATCAATCAATCGAATTCCTACGGTTCCCCGAAACTGTTGAAACGGACATTGAAAGAGGATACCAGAAGATCAAACATACATCCGACTGTCCAAACATACCCGATCCAGGTGCTGACCCCGCCAAAGCAAAGGCGCGTGTCGCCCCTGCAGGAACACTGATTGACAGGGCGCAGAGCCGAACAATTATCTGCTTCGAGTGTTGTTGTTATTTACATTGCCTCGAGCACCACTCGCGAGGTAAACAATTGGAGGTGCATCTCTTGTTTACAGGACGACACTCACTAAACGCACGACCACCTGATGATGATGCTGGGAAAGCAAAACAATGTTTGAACGCACGTAGAACTCGGGGTCTTTTCGGTCCTCGCTCGAAACACAAACAGCTTCGGTGTCACTGGGGCATTGTTCGGTGGGGCCGGAGATGGGCGCGACGTCCGTTGTTTATCACTTCGCACTGACCACCCCGTCACCGGTCACGAGAGCGGGTTTTCCAATCCACGACCACCGTACAGTTTCACCTCACGATTGCACCACAGAGAGGCACCATTTTCCATTTCCAATGGCGCGCGCCGTCGACCTCGCCACAAACCGCACCGTCACCACGGGGCAGGTATTATGTTGGTGTGTTCATAACACCGCCGATCGCACCTGTAACACCACCACCCGTACCACCTCTGCTGGCCGCTGGTCCAGCGGTCTCGGTGAGCTCAGCGAAGCGAAGAAACTGCTCTGGAAGACGCGAAGTGGCGGAGACCGTTCGCGATCGCTGCCGACACAAGACTGGCGTGGCTTGGCGCGTGAAGATGAACGCGACGCTCGTGAGGATCGCTCCGAGTGAAGATCGACTCCCCGTCGCCGTCGCCACCGCCACCGCCGCAGCCGCCGCCGTGGCCGGGGAAAGAGAGAAAGTAACTGGATCGTGGAACAGCGCCGAGAACCCGAAGAACGGTCGGCCCGTCGGGAGAGAAACCCGGGAGACCGGCGGTGGCGGTGTGGCGGGATAAGGCCGGGTCCACCGGGGGGGAACAGGTTGAACGCCGTGAAAGGGCGCGGGCGCTAGATGAACTTTCCGGAATGCGCCATCGTGCGGTGACATTAATTTTTGGAGTTTCGCTTTGGGAAGCGCTTCGGCAGGTTTCGGCGGAACTGGGCGTACCGTTTATGGCGAGCGGTCACCGTCCGTTTATGCTACCAATTGTTCGATGGTTGTTTTGGGTGGCCAGATCGTGTGCACAAGTGATGAATGTTTTTGGTGTTTTGGGCACCAAAAGTGGTTTCTCCAAATTAAAGATTCCTCAATTGGACTTCGATGTCTCGGGAAGTTGTCCCAAAAGAATCGGGACACCGAATCCTCGCGGGGGAACAGACCCTTCTAACCGATCCTTTCGTTTGCTGTCAAATCATGTCAGCGATTAGATAATTGCTGTCACACTAAGCCTAAACTGGTCGTTTGCCACCCTTAACGCAACACCATGGGTGTGCGTGTCTTTGATCGAAAACAAATTAGGGCCACTCCCGAGCTCTGCGAATGCGATATGTCTCACGCGATGATCATCTCCTTCGTTTCCGACGATCATATGGGGGCACCCCGCATAGGACCAATGATCTTTAAATAATCGAATGCCGGCATCCTGGGCCAGCAGTGCTAGCCCTCGAGTAGGCAGCTCAAATTAGACGCCCAAATTAAGCCCATTTCTTGTCGCAGCAGCAAACACGCAGCGAACATTTCGATGGCCACAGGCTGGGATTGAAAGAGCATCAAAGCTCAGCCACAATCCCACGAATGTGACATTTAGCAAGTTGCCCGTAGCCTATCGGTAGGTTGGGACGATACTTTTTTGGGAACCGCAAGCCAGTTGTGAAACATCAACTATGTCATTAAGCAAAGCAAGGACGCCTAATGCAGGCCATTTCCGATTGTAATGAAACAAACCACATCAGTTTGGTTTTGTTAAGGTTTCGCTTGTAACCATACGCGTTTTCAGGATAATTACAGCGACAGTATTGTAGAGTGTATCGTACATTCCATTGCACATTTCTACCCAGCATGATAAGTGGCCTTTTAACGATAATGAATACCTCTAACGGGCTGCGTAATTACTTCTCTGCTATCGGCCGAGAATTGATGGCCATATCCATGGAATCAATAAAACTTGGTCCACTTAGAATTGGAAAAAGTTGTACGTTTTCTAGCAGTGCCTCTGGTTGTCGGATTTCAAATGTGTTGATAATCATATCTTTAGTAACCATTCGACTTTCAGTGCTGAAAGTTTCATCTTGGAACGCAGAGTTTTTTAGAAAGTTATGCTTAATGGAACTCAAAAGAAGAAAAATAATTCGGCACACTCTCGTCGGGAATCCCACGTGATCTGCTATAAAAATTTCAAAAACACAAAAATTCGCAAAATCATCTTTACGTGTTGTGCTTTAGAAATTTGCAATAAATTTTGGCCAATAAATTTGCACAAAAATTAATGATATGACAAGGAATTTACACCTGTAGACAGAAATCAAGGTTTTCATCACAAACACGACGATCTATACTCTATACAAGAAAGAGTGCCTCAAAGAGCGAGTTATATCATTTATTAAGTCACACAAAGATCCGGTTAAGGTTTGCCCTGATTTAGCAAGCTGCCACTACAGTAGGGAGTTAGTTCTGTGGTACTTTTACAATAAGATGGATTTCATCGCAAAGGATATCAACCCACAAAATAGCTCTGAACTCCACCCAATCAAAAATTATTGGGCAATAATGAAAAGGAAGTTGAAGAAGACTGAAAAGGTGATGCGGGATGGCGAGAAATGGGAACAAATTACCCGCCGATGTGGACCAGAAGATTGTGCAGAAAATGATGGCGCGCATTCCAAAGAAAGTTCCCGAATTCATCCGACGATCGGCAGAGTAAATTTATACATTTTTCCTCTTTAAGTACAATAAAAGACCTTCATTTTGACACCTTGCTATGTTTCCTAAGTCAAACCAACTCCGAGGTAGAGCTAATCCAATTGTTCCCGAGTCTAAGTGGACCATGCTTTACTTCGATATCATGTCAGAAGTATTGCATGTTTTAAACCGTAACATAAACGTACCACTGAATACCAAAATGGTTGATTTAAAGTTCCACAATTCGTAAGGAATATGTGTGGTTCGGTGCTATTTTCGGATTACAGTTTGATTTCGGATACTCACTTTCAGTGACGACCCATTACTAGAACCACTTTGCCATGCATGCAGCAGTAAGCATGTGAATGATTTAGTAAAGCTCATCCAGGCCACCCTCTGCCGGCCTCCATACAACATTAAGTCCGCAACCGACGAAAGCCTTTTTTCCATAGTTTCGTGACAATTCTTTTAGGATCGTCGTAAGCTTGTTTGAGGTGCAAATTATCCTTCCGCAAGCGCAGTGCTGTAAGCGTCAAAGCAAACGATTAGTTGAAGCAATGTAATTCAGGAATTCCACGCTTCACTTGTCGTTTCATGGTCCGTTTCGGTATGGGTCGTAAAACGCGCATTAGAGTCAACATCCTTGCAGGTCTCATCGGCAGCGATCACTTCATTCAATCATTGATTGCATAAGCGTCATCACGGAGTAGGCCCGCGACGAAATCTGAAACAAACGAATTGGTCAATAAATACGTTGGCGAACATCGCCGACAGATCGGCGCCGCCGCAGACGTACCGCAATGAACATGGCGAACGTTAACGGAAACATTCCGTAAACGTTTATGACATACGGCTGCTGGGCGCGCATCATCGCAAAACCGAGGTCCTTCTTCAGCCCGTTGTCCAGCACGATCCAGTTGCAGGCAAAAATGGCTTCGTGAATACTGGTGCTCTGTGGAGCATTGTAGTGAGCTGCTAGTGTTGGCCAACGGGAAAGGAATCTTCAGTCCATTCTTACCGTGTGCGTCATACGATCGCCAACGAAGCACCAGACGAAGATTTGGTGAAAACAGATCGCCATGTACGCTCCGAAGCGGCAAATAGGAATCATTTGGCCCTTGGCAAACATCACTTCGAACGCGGTCATGCAGATGATGATCGAGCTAGCTACAAACTGTCCCATAATGTTCGTTTCGTACAGCTCCTTAACGCGATCGGCGAAGCTAGGGCAACCAGTTTCCCATAGCCAGTGAGGGTTTGCGATCGGGCAAAACTGTCATCTCAATCACTCACCTTAATAACTGCTGATGTTGCACGATGAGCTGTTTTATGCGGACAGCGATAGCCTCGTCGTAGTACAGGAGCTGACTACGTGGCAGTGGATGTCCTTTGGCGACCTGTTCGAACTCCATGCGCAACAGCACAAATAGCACCGACAGTTGGCTTAACATTTCTGTACTAAAATTTTCGAGCACAACCGTGGACACTACCGAGTGGCAGAGCAGGATCGCTTGACTCGCAAACACGAACCAGTGGCCAACGGGCGTGTCCGTGTTGAACGGAAACTTTGCCCTCAGAATGTGCGATTCTCCGTCGGAGAGCAGCTCCTGGAGAAAGCCACAAGTTTGACAGTGACATGGGCGCACAGGAAGCACCAAATACAATGAACCGAATTCTTACTCGCATGATGAAGAAACCACACATCATTCCACCCAATATAGTCGACGCGATGCTGAAAATCCGATCGGGCAGCGTTTCTCGACGTATTGCCTCGGAAAACTCGGTGCCCCGACTCCGGTAATGTACGTAGTACTCGTCGAACTTCTGCACGCACTCGTCCAACTGGTCGACGATACTTCTGCAGTGCCAGCGCTTCATCAGAACCATCAGTATCCCGGTCAGGACGCACAGATCGTCCCCGATAAACGCGATGTCATCGAGCACCGTCGTCAAATCGTAAGCGACGGGAAAGAATTGCAGCGTCAGAAACAGTTCTAGGGCGTAGAAGCGAAATTGCTGACCGAAAGGTGCTTTCGATGCGCCTCTGTAGATATAGAAAAAGCTTTTCACGGAAACCCCGGCCGTTGTTAAGTGAGTGGTCGCCATACAGTCAGCCCAAGTGCTCTCTTACCGCAAGTTGTCAAAATTTTGCCTCAGTAACATCTTGTCCGGTAGCACGGGCGGGTTAATCTTACACCAGAGCTTTTCCATCACCCTCATCGTGGACACGGGCTCGCCTTATGAAGTCGCTTTGCTAGAACTCCTTTGCGAGAACTGTTCTGCGACAGGAAAATCGCAGTACTTTATAGAAGGATAAGCGCATCAAGCCGCAGTACTGTAGAGTGTAACATTCATTATACATTTCCACCTTCTCCGTACGATAAGTGGGTATACAGGTAGTGGGACGATATCCGAGGTAGGTAATGTATTATGGTAATTAATACCTCTACCGAGCGTAATTACTTTGCTACCATCTGCCAAGAATTATTGAGAAACTATTGGCCCGTTTTTCACAGCCAAACATTAATTATCTCCATGTCGATCGGATCAATATTTTGTTATATTTTGCTAATTACCTTGCGAGTTGATGCAAGATGTAGAAGTAAAATAATGTAATTCTTCACCTGTGAAAGAATATCGAACCGAAGTTTACGTGTGTCCTACCAGTGACTCCGCTGTTCCTGTAATAGGTTTACAGGGCAACGATGTGATTCAGTCTAGCAGAAAGCATCTCGCATCTATTCAATAAATGACTGACGGACTATCAACATTCAGTTCCCCCAATAATAGACTTCAGGATCCACATCCTCTCTCTAACGCAGACGACGGGCTAATCTCAATCCATGATTGTTGGGCTAAATGAAACAACTCAATACTGCGCTCCGATAAACATCAGGTTGGCCGGCATTAATTATGTCGTGTTTGCAACGGAACCGAAGCTCTTCGTTCCCTCGTCTTATGTCATAGTTCCGTTGGCGTTGGCGAAGCAGCGGTGGGAATGTCATGGCAACTGAAATTGTAACGAGCCCAAAACTGTTCATCTCCGCATGCGACTTGCAGATTAACGAGGCAACAAAACCGACCATTTTAATGTCCATTTTGGCCCCACGCTCCCCGGGGACCGAAATCTTCATTTAAATGGCCTGTAAAGTGGCGCATTTCGGAGAAAGAGGGTCTGGCTTTGTGGCCACTTCCTCGGCAATCGGAAGCACCACAACCGAAAGTCCAGCAACAGAAAGCCAAGCTGAACGGCATTTGACCAAACACATGTATGTCGACGTTTGAAAGGAATCGACCCACGCCCGGCTACATGTGCGGCATAAATATGAACATTTCTCTGGATTAGCTTACAATGCTTCATCGGATTACCAAAGTCTCGGGCCAGGATGTAAGGGCGAGACTTTAATTGATCTCCCCAACTTCCTGGCACCCAAACGAGCGAGCTTTTGAGCGCTGAACCGTTGGTCGGTGGAGAAAATCTGGGTCGACCCTAATTTCCCTAATTTCGTCGACCAGACTTCGGCTCCAGGCAGCCAGGGCAGAAAAAGGGGGACGGTCCAAATTTACGACTCTCCGGGGTAAGATTTATGCATTCCCAGAACCTCTCATTATCAGTGGGTTTGAATCTGGCATAGACAATCCAGCGCCTTCATCGTAGCTCTCCAGCGACATTTCTGTTGACTCCGAGCTGTCACCAAATGGTGCATTTAAGACCGGTGGTCACCGGCTGATGATGTGCACCATCCGGTACCGGTTGTCCCAGTGACCTGTTTCCGGTTCCATACTTTGGGCACAGCTCAGTTTTACTATCGACCGATTCTTATTGGAAGAAACTTCACGAACAATGCTTAAACCCACCCTTCAACCGGTTCTGCCTTGGTGCAACTTTACAACCGCCTTTTGAACCCCGTTCACGATGCAACGCTGTCTGGACGGCGGCTTGCATATTCGGTTCCCAACGGTTCACTGCACCGTTGCAGCTTTCGAGCGCCGTACGGGTCAAGCGCTAAAATCGAACAAAAAGTGAAGTGAAAATTGCACAAAAAAGAGAGTTTTTCGCCTCGGGGCTCTTGATATGGTCTTTTTTTTGGGCCCGGGTAGATGGGGAGTTCTGTGCTGCAATTGGGCATGGCCGGAAGCTCGAAGGGTTTCGCTTTAACTTCTTCGCCGCCACGATCGAGGAACGCTGCACAATGAGGAGGAATGAAAGTTTGGGCCGCTTTCGGGTTGGCCGATAAAGGATGATTGATGTCGGAGACGTCACGTGTACACCGGTCGCGACAAAAGGGCCGCCGATCTCGGTTGCCAATCGCTACATGATAAGACCATTAAATGTACTGCTATAACCGGAATTTGCTTATAGCTGTAAAGCTTTTTGTTTATTCTTCAAAATTAATTTCATGCCCCCAAGGATTTTTTTGGAAATACGCCACCAAATCTTCTTCAGGTTTAACCGTCAATGCGTCTCTCGTTTCCGTTTCTACTTTTCCTATACCTACAAAACGGTATCCACAGAGCGGCTTCTTGAGTTCAGCGAATAGCCGCATGGTCACATGGCAAGTCAGGTGAATGATCACGAAATGATCACAAAAATGTGATGCAAAAACACCACGTTTTAGGCACCAATCGACAGTTTACTTTTCTGAGGCCCAAATGGAAACCCAAAATAGATTCCACTGATCCCTTCGATATTCCAACAACGTCAGGAAAATTTCGGACTGGAAAATTCGGACCGATTCTACGATTTTATTGACTTGTACCTCTTAAGTTGATGTTGATGATCGTCCTGGAAGTGTCTCATTTTCAACGCTTCCTCAGCGCCTCATTTTCCCGATACTCTTTGAAACCCGATCCTTTTGTACCTCTAATAAACTCTTGTTTCCGATTGAGTTTTCTCGCGCGAAGGCATTCTGCAACATTTTCAACCTTTTTGGCAGCACAAATTTCATTCTACATTAGCTATAATATTGATCAATTATAGCTAATATAATATTGATCAATCAGATATAATATTGATCAATCAAGTTCAATGATTTACAACATGAGTAATTAATGGAGCCTTATCCTTTGGAATAACAAAGAAAATGACGCGAGTTTTATGTTGGACGTTGGTGTTACTGTACTTTTTTATTTACATTCGCTGAATCAGATGTTTAATGCCATTACGCTACGATGCTAATACTACGCTAACCGGTACGACACACGAAAAACACTCCAAACGCAGCATAATGCTCCACCAAACGCTCTTAAGACGCTCCTCCAGCGCTTGATGCCATCTTCACCGCAGCCCGAACATTTTCCCATACGCATCACCGATTATTGATACCCCGCCGCCAACATCGGGGACAAAACTTTCAGTTTTACATTCCCCGTTCGCGGCAACGGACACCCGGGGAAGCCGGCGAGGTGTAGCCACCTGCATACCATCGGGTGGATGGCACACCTTCACCGATTTGTCCACCGCTGTTTTTTTTTCTCCCGATGGGCGCTTTCTTTCAACAAAATCGCATTCCAATTCAAGCGGAAAAAGCATCACACCTCCGGCGTTTAGCATGTTGCCCGTTTTCGTTTTAAAATCGCTCTCTTCCTCTCCGGTCAGAGTCACCCAAGATTCCGAGAGAGAGAGAGAAAGTAAAACAATAATTGCAGTTAATTTATTCGTATTTCCGATATTAACGATGGCTCGAAAATTGGTTCCATCCCGATGGGCGGCTCTTGGGGACCGTCAGCGCCAAACCCGTGAAGGGTTGGTGTTTATTTCCTGACACGAACTTTTGATTGAATCACCAGCATCTCTGCGGGGGGGGGGGGGGGCGGGAGCCACTCCGTATGTAAATACCGTGACCCGCGCAGGTTGGAGTTAGAGGTAATGAAATGTGGTACGGCAAACAGCGGAACACCTCGTGGCCTCGTGGTTGCAACAGGCGGCGTGATGATACCCCGAACCCGTCTAATAATGGGAAACTGATTACGAAAGCGGGGCCCAGGCACGGCCCATCGGAATGGGCCCTGCGGAAGAGGAAATAGCGCACGGCACCCTGCGGCGGGCCACCGCCGTCGCCGTCGTCATCCCGTCAGCACGGCGACCCAGCGCGAGACCCACTCTTCCAGGCCTGCGAACTCCTGGCGCACGACCATGCATTCGTTGGGCTGCATAATGCAGACGATGATGCATTGAGTAATCGACACCGATAAGCAGCGGCAGATGGGCCACATGCCCTTTCGCGTTCCTTCGGTCGAGTATGATGCATGTGGCGGCGGTCGTGGCAGATGGGCCATTTTCTCTAACCCATGCCTGTTGATCAACATTCAAATCGTTCACAATTCTACTGCAATCAACGCCAACCGCGGTTTGTGGTTTCGTTCCGAAAGTCACGCGCAGCCCGCCTGAACAGTCGGCTCGGCTCGGATTTGGAGAAATTCCGAAGAAGACTCCTGCCAACCAGACATCGTCGAGTCGCGTCAAAACGCGATTACATCTCCTGCTACGATCGGCATCCTCGTGGCCACGTTCCTAATGCGCGGTGCCGGAATGGTCTGCCAGGTCACTGGCGCTCAAAGATCAATAAATAATTTTATCAGTCCTACTATACGAACGAGCAAACAGCAGAGCCGAGCACATCCTGAGCGTGGCATTCGACCAGGCACCCGGGGTGAAAGTTGTGAGCTCGAATTCTGTGGCCAGTGAGCTCCAACACCCGAGAGGGACCCTTTGGGGGGCTTTCTCTCTGTGACGTACTGTAACGTACAGGTTGCCACCGTTCTGCCGTCATCGGTGACAGTTGGGACGCTCGATGCGAAAACATCGGTTGAGTGTGGTTTCACCTGGCAAAATCTTCGCCACGCAATCTCCCCGCATCCGGATCCAGATCGCCACCGTAATCAACGGTAGCGCCAATGATTGCGGCGCACTCCAACAGTAGCGGCCATTAACGGGCGGCCGAGCCGAGATCGACTGATTGGCAGGTTCACTGAATGTTTAGCGATTTTAGTTTAATCCTACCATCCGCCCTGTTGCCTGATCGTCCGGAACAGGTGGTCTGCAGGTCATTTACATGTCGATTTACGATTCATTACCGTCGCCACCCGGTTGGAGCTAACCGGTTGATCCGTTTTTCTTTTGCCTGCACTGGACGAGATGCTTCTCTGGGAGTGTGGAACTGATGACTTCCACGACACTCGACAAAACGAGTGGAAAAATTCCTTCCCCTCTTTAGAAAGGGGGTCTCCCATACAAAATCTGGGTTTATTTCAGTTAATTGAACTGGGATAGTTTTCAAGGAATTTGATCAAAATTCAGAAGGTATGAGTTTTGACATGCATCCAACGGGAAGCGAGAAAGGAAACCGAAGGGAAGATACGTCACCCGAAAGTGAGATCCTCTGAAACTTCGGATCATCGACAAATGAGGCTACGCAGGACGGTAACAGCTAGAAAATTATAAATTTCATCATCCTAGGTTCACCATCAAGTTCTCCTAGGTTCGCCCACTAAAATAGTCTAAGTATTTATGTTTCAATTGGTTTGCATTTTTCCACCTTTTTTGCCCCTGGGATACAAGCTTTTCGTTTCATCTGGGAAACTGTCCGTCGTATCACCGACACAGCACCGGTCGTTGAACTCAACCAAACTTTCTGCTATCAACGCCGAATGCCTGCTGTCAGGCGAATAAATAGCATCGAGTTGAGTGAAGTTACAAAAAAACCAACGAAATCCCGCCCCTATACAGAACCGGTAACGGGGTAACATGTCTGCGTTGGGCCCCGTTGCTAAACGTTGCTAAAATAATGATAAAAAGAAATGGGCGGTGAAAAGGCAAAAAATCGGCATAACTCCACAATCTTTGGTCGCGCTCGAGAGCGAGGAAGCAAACGAGAAGCCGGGAAGAGAAACAAAACCCTCCAACGTATGATGTTGGCACTGCTGCTGCCGCTGCCGCTGCCGCTGACGGCCCGGAAGTAGGTCACTCGATGCCTGCAGGGTTAATTTCGATCCCGACGCACTTCGATCCCGCGCCAAGCATTCGCCAACTCGAGCCCGCTCGCGAATCGCGCATACTTTCATCCTGACCACTTTCATTATCATTCCAATGGGCCCGCCCGTTGACGTTGTTATTTTATCTGCCGTGGAGCCCCTCCCGGGAAGGATAAACTCGTCGCAGTGGCAGGAGAGCGGTGCCTGGATCATCGGCTAAGACGGCCAAGAAGAGACTTTTGCTTTCTTGTCACTTTCGTTAGGTCCCGTCGGCCGGGTGTCGGTGGTCTCCGGGTGAGTCCGGGTCGGTGTGTTTATGTTGTTGTTCGCCACATCGCCTCCACTCGATCGGTTCTCCCAAAGGTGGGCGCCCAGCCTTTGGGGTCGGTGCGTCTCCAAAACATATCGACGATCGCGGCGAAGAGACTCCCAAAAATGCTTTCTGACGGTTGATGAGCCCGCTCGCTGTGACCTCCTGGAGCGGAGTGCCAGAGGAATCGACAACTCGAAGACACGGACAAACGGAGCTGACTCTGACTGACACACCGCGAATAGAGAAATCAGTGTCAATGCTGTGTCACTCGAATGAGGGTCAAACGACATAGGTTCTTCGAGTTGGGGTGTTGTTTTGTGCGAAAATACCGCGCCAATGTTTTGATGCCCCAGGTCCGGTTTGGCAGGCCACATATTAGAAATCGTTGAACGTTGCGATACGGCGAGTGCAGAAGCTCCAACAAGGCCTTTGCCTGTAGGTGAAAATGGTATTGAGAATCTGGACATTTTCAGGAACATCCACTCCATATCTGTTATGGACTTGTTTGGGTCGTAATATGAATTGGTAAGCTTATCGACATCACGCCGCAACGAGCCGTCACGGATATTTGAGCCCAACCGGACCGAACATCAACGGTCGTAAAGTTGCCTCATTCCGAAAATGCATTAGGGCTACGGGCGCGCGCCCCGGAACTCATCTGCTGAGGTTAGAAACTTCGCTCCTAATTAAACCCCCCGAAAAAAAAAAACGTCGACTGGACCATCAAGAGCGAGCCGCTGCTAAGGTGGCTGCCCGATGTACCTTAAACATCAATCAACCCCAAAAATACCTCCGATCACGGCTCCAAATTAATTTTATACCGTTCCCGATCGCGTTCGCTCATCGGAACCCCCAATAACACGGGCGCGGTGGTCCACGATATGGCCGGAGGGCGGATTCACAACTCCACTAACCCTAATTTCGCCCTCGGATGTGTCGACCCGTAGAGCTTGGAGCGCTGGAAAGAATTGTTTCCCGTCCGGTTTGCGCCCCGTTCGGGGTTCGGAATTCTGCATCCGGTGACGGGCGAGCCGCAGGTTGGGAACAGGTCGCGACAAACCGTTCCACGGAACTCGCGCCGTGACTGGTCGGGGCAGGTTGAGGGGCGATCTGATTGAATCTAATGGCACCGCCGGACCGGTGGATGTGCTGCTCATCAGCGTGCGGTTCCAGCCGTCCACCACCGTTTTTCCACGGGGATTACGATTTGTGGACCATGTGGACGGACGACCCGCAAGTCCGGTCCCGGTCGGGTGCACGACGGGAATCCCAGACGTCGGTGGCCAAACGGGTCTCAGGCTGCCCGTCGTTATCTCCTTGAAGTCCAAGTGCGTGCGCGCAGCAACAACCCCTTGTAAACATACAACGCCTCTAATGAAGATGCCGTCGTATGCTGCGCCTGTCACAGCATTTGCATGCCGTTCCCCCAAGGTGGCGAGGAATCCTGCCGATCGGTCGGCCTGTGCCATTCGCCCGGGAGGTAACGATCCCGAAACCAGACCGACCGCACGGTGGTAAATTAAATTTATCGATTAAAGAGGGGCCTCCATTTTATCGCCCGGCGGCAGTGCAGACGGGTCGGACAAAACGGTGCCCTCCGTGCCGCACGCAAACGGAAGCCCGAGGGCCTCCTGGGGCTTCGGCGCACGGACGAGGGTAAAGTAATGTTAATTAAATCACTTTCACATGCGCGACGAGATGGGACTGCACCGCGTACGACCTTTTCGCGGCATCGCGCCACTGACCGCTAGGGATGCCTATGACCCATCGTAGAAAGCGAAAGGGATGCAACTGCACCGCACCGGGAATGCAGCTAATAACTAGGAAGCGCACCGGCCAATCATTGGCTGGCCGATGGCCGATGGACACTTTGCATAACCGAACCGCTGCCTCCTGGCGATCCGTTGGCTGTTTCAGGTCGGCTTTCGAACCCAGTCCGAGTGTCGGTCAGAGTGAAGTCATTAAGGATGCACTTTATCGCGCAAGGGTCGTTGCGCTCGACGCCGGTCCCGGATTAATCTTTCGTGATGCTGCGTGATGTTTGCTGTGGGATTCGCCACACAGTGCACTGTCGTTGACTTCTTCCACAACAACAATAATCACCAATCTACGGGTACGGGCCGATAGTGTCGATAATGGCCATTCACGGACCACCCGCCATGTTGGTAAAATCCATATTCATAACGCGGCGACAGTTCACCTATCCAGGTGTCCAAGTATGGCGGTCCAAGTGTCGACGAAGGGACCCATTTGTAATCTCCATCATGATCGCCGGCCGGTAGCGACGATCTTTATCGCGTGATCGCGCGCGTGCGTAGGCTGACAGACAGAGCAGCAGGGGGCAGCTTTTCCAGGAGGTGCCGACGGGGTGAGTTTTCACTTTCGTTCCCCGCGAACCCGTTTCCCGTGGGTACCAATCAAACGGCGTGTGGAATGTCTCTTCGATCGCGAGGCCTTATGGACCTATCTCGGCTGCCCCGTCGGCAAGGAAAGTGAAAGCGTTGTCCTAGCGTCGACCTAGGCCGATAGAAGTATGACACCTTTTTTGGGGCGGCTGTGAAGATATTTATTGCTCGCGTCAAGCTGTTTGGGATACACATTTACATTGTTCCGCTCTTCCGCGGTTTCGCTGGTCCTGGCTACGTCACGGTCCCCCCCAACTATGGTGGTCGCTTTTCCAGTGGGATTTGTTTTTGTTTTTATTTTTTAACGCTAAGTTACTCAACGAGGCCGAACCGTAATCGGGAGGTGACATTTGAAGCCATCTCGGTTCGGCCATTTTTACAGATAAGTTGAGGGGCGAAATAAGGCTAAAGGCTAGACTGCGCCAAACGCCAAACGGAATGGAAATCTAGGCTGGACACTTTATTGATGGTAGGTTAAGTTTGTATCTGCTATGGAGGTTATAACCTGGAACGAATCGGAGACCAACCAGGCGAAACCGGGTTTCTGCCGTTGTCCCCGATCAACCTGCGAGGGGTGAGAAGTCGCATTGCAGATTCCGGTTCGCAAACTTCTTTGACAGTCCATTCAAACGACGGCTCTCCGGTTCTTCCGGTTCCGGGCGGGCGATTCTTCCTCCCGGCAGAAAGTTGGTACCGTAAAGGGGGTGAACCCGCGAAGCTACCCGGACCCGTCCAGAGGTCGGCCCGGTGCCTTACTCCTGCACCGTGAATGTCAGCTGCTTTCCGGTGCGCGACTCGAACCGGTTCGGCGGCTTGATGTTGAGGATCGCCACGATCGCGATGGTCAGCCCGATCAGCATGAACGACGTGACGAAGATACCGGACAGGATCGGGGCCGTGGTGAAACCGATACAATCCCAAGCGCTGCTGAACTTGGTTTTGCCCTCCAGTGCGGGTTGCACCTGGGCGAGGATGAAAAACAAAACGGAAAGAGTTAAAAAAAATGGCCGACCACGCAACGTGTGCATTGATTAAGCTAACCAGGGCAGAGGGAAGGAGAGTAACATTTCTATTCCGCCCCGAACGGAAAACCAAATCGACCGATTCGGCCGCGCCAACTGCCGGCCATTACGCAATGCGCCTGGCGATTTTGGGTTTTCCGCCGTTCCGAAAACGTTCGCAGCGCACGGGTTTTATTATGAGTTTAAATTTGAGCGTTCCGGACGAGCTAATGAAGCGGCGTTGTCATCGTTAAGGTAGTGAGAGCATTTTGCGCACCGGCGGCCGTTATGCAAACCACCGCCAGGAACCCAGCCCCAACTTTCCCGCTCGCTCGTTAACTGCTAGCCAAACCGGCCGACCGCCGCCCAAATCAATCGGATCTCCGATGTAAAATAAAAAACACAAAACTTTGTGAACATAATGTTGTGAGCCATTTGTTTGCCTTTTTACATGTGTGAGAAATACCGGACCGGTTGTTTCCGCTTTAATCGGCCATCGATTCAACGGGCGACGTCGTTATGGAAAGTGGCCTCGAATGGGACCAAATTTCGGAACGGCCGCTTTTCGCAATAAGTGTTATAATCGTGGCGTTTGAGCTGCCAAATACGCCAAAACGAACCACTCGTCGTCGCGGGGACGCTCTCAGCATCTTCGTTCAATCTTCGAATTGTCTAATCGAATAATTGTTCGCCATTTTCAGCCAGAGGCCCAGGTGTGCCTGCGAATTGCTGATCGATCAGTGAGGTCAGCGAGACGCCTGACTACCATCTCAAGAGATGTTCCTTGCGGCAGATCTTTGTCTCGGTCTCGGGCTCTTACATCAACGCCGCCAGCAAGCGCGGCGCATCGCGTAGCTTCAATTGCACCTTCGCGTAAACTAATAAACAATAATGTTTACATTGTGCTCGCGTACGGTCACACACCAAACATGTGCCGAGCGGCACAGTTATGAGGTGCGCTCCTCTGCATTTCTCCTCCACTGGTCTAGGGGTTGCCACCCCTAGACCGGCTGCTCCACTTTTATCGCCCATTTCACCTCTTGTTTTTCGATTTTCTCTCGCTCTCCCTCCCTGTCTTCTTGGCGTACATATTTTCTCATAATTTGTTGCATCTGCCCAGCGGCAGCTACCCTGCCATTACGTGTGCTGGCGCATGTAAACGGGGCTAGTCCTGGTTCCACGCGGCACGCCGTTTGGAAGAATGCGTGTAATTTGATAATGAATGTGAATCCAATATAATAGACACTCGTGGCTCGTGCTCGATTAATCTACGCCAGACTCGGGTCTTTGTTTTTCCCCCCTTGAAGAGCCCAGTTACAGAAGCTCCAGTTTTCCCATCTAGCCCATGGTTCTGGGAGCGCCACGTTAGCTCACCTGAATGTTTTCGAGCGTCAGGACCGTGGTCCCGTTACGGAACACGAGCTGGCGGCCGCAGGAGTACGAGGCACCGAGGGGAGCATACGGAGCCTTCCCCTCCAGCTCGAGGGTGGTATCGAGAGCCTTGGATCCTTCCTTGCTCTTCGTGTCCATGGCGAACACGTCCACCTTCGACATGTACCAGTAGCCACCATCCATCTCGAAGCGGAACTTCAGGGTAAGCTGAAAGCGCATCACTCAGCTATAGCTCCGTGTCTTCGCCTGTTCTAGCATTACGGCTTACCTTTCTGGCTTCGTCCACCTTAAATGTCACAATCAGCTTACTTTCGCGCTCACGCGCATCGTACGTGGCCAGCGTATGCTTGTCCAGCACGAGGGTCGTTTCGACCTCGTCGGAATCGTTCAGCATCTTCAGAACCGGGGGCGAGGTGATGTACACGATCGCCTTGCCCGGCACGTTGTAAATGGAGTCCACGATCTCAGGCTCGTCCGTGGGGCTACCGGGTGTGGTGCTGGTCGACAGATAGTCATCGCCCGCCTTTGCCTCACGCTTCTGGAGCATGTGTGGCTCCTCGAGTTGATTGGCCAGGATGCCCAGCACCTTGTGCTCGCCGTAGTTTTCGGTAGAATCGCGAAACAGGGCCGACAACTCTACGTCCTGCTGCGACGGTGCCCCGACGAGGTTGATAATCTACGAAGACGGCTAACGTTAGTTTAAATTCGTCGTTTATCGTGCATCGCTAGCGCCATCTAGGTGTCAGTTGTGCAACGTGTCCGTGTGCTCGTTTGCGCTCTCTCTTTCTCGCGCGGCCGCTCTCGCGTATGTTTCGATTTTTTTCTAAATTACTCTTACCTCAGCATTAACGTTGTAATCGAGCGGGTTCGAGCTCAACATTTGCTGGGGGCTGTACACAAAATCGTACTTGTCGATGATCCGCTTGAAGGTGGGAAAATTGTCCTCGGACAGTTTGGTCGTTCCGTTGCGCAGGAACACCACCACGGCGGCCGCGTTCGAGTACAGGTCCCGCAGAACCGTGTCGTCCAGCCCGGCCAGGGCTGGCGTTTGCAGGTCCTTCAGGTCACTGAGGCCCCAGAATAGAAACGGCCCACTGTAGTACGCGTACGAGCTCGGCAGCCCCACCAGCACACCGCTGGCCACGAGCAACAGCTGCAGTCGGTCGAGCATTTCGCCGGGCGCCTTGAACACCAATTAATAACGTCCACCAATTGATCGGAAGCAGTCGCCAACTAATGGCAGCGCGGTACCGCGAACTGTGTGTGACACTCCACCTCGCTTCTTCGATGCGATGTGACGGAAAAATCTTTTGGCGACAGGAACGGGTCGATAAATTTTGCTCTCCTTACGGAACGAACCCGGGAGAGCGAACGGAGTTTCTGCGGCACGCATGCGTCCGACCGAACGATGGGCGAAGAGTGGCCGGTGGAGGCGCATGTACCACGTGCTCTTGTTTACAAACAAAGCTTAATGATTTTTTAACTAATCGGACCTATGAACCCCTCCACAATGAGCTGCTGATAGTTTGAATTTCATTTAATCTGTTTCTTTAGTTGCAACTTAAATTTATTAGCACTGGCGCCAACGGTCATTTCAAATGTTTACGTCCCTCTATTGGCAACGGGGCGCAACATAACTTTCCGTGCCGGGTACGGAAATGGACAGCAAAGCATAAAGGGGGAGAAAAGTTGGGAATCAAAACAAAAGTACACCGCATTCCGCCGCCCCACAGCTCGGCGCGCTTTTCCACGGTGGACCGGTTTTCTGGGCGATCATGCCGCCGGATTCAAAACAGAGAATCGCGACGCGAACGGCGCTAGGTGAGAGTCTCACGAGCGAGAGAGCGAGGGAGAGAGCTCGCAGGAGAGAAACAGTTACGCTGAGTCAGTTGGTAGTTGATCGTGGATCGAAGCGGAAAGGCTTGGACTGATGAGGCACTTTCGGGCTTCAGTGGCTTTAGCGGTGCAAAACTCGAAACTTTCACGAAAGATTTTCGTTCTCCTTGTTACGTCCTGAAGTTATGCAGGTGCGCGAAGTGATAGATCGGAAAGCAAACCAACATTGAGCAGACGTTACATGGCGGGGTTCAGAAACTTCTGCGTTTGTTGCTGCGTACTGTTTTCGCTTCTGGCGAGCGAAGGTAAGTGAATGGACAGGAAGTTCGGCGTCGTTTGCCACGTTTACTTTTCCCCCTTGTACGGCCGGGGTGCTACGGTTGATTCATCCACGCGAAGATTCGTAACAAGGTTTTTTCTTTATTTATCCGGCCTTCGATTCGTTTCCATTCAGCTGGCGGCGTCAACTTGGTGGCGTACATCTCGCAACGAGGTCTGCATGGAGAAATCAGCTTCTCCCAGCACGACGATCGGCAAGTGATAATTGCGTCCGATCTCGAGACAACACTGCAATACCCTGACCAGGCCTGGAGCTGGGCCGTCCATCAGCTGCCGGTCGATTACACGATCGTCGATCCGCAAGAGCGATGCGACATTGGGCGGCTGGGCGAGCAGCTATGGTCGTTCGACGATGACCTGGGCTATCTGATGCTACCGGGAAACGGATCCACCACGTGGCTGAACACCATTTCGCTGACCGGCGAGAAGGGACTGTGGGGTAAGTCGCTGGTGCTGCACGATCCGAACGCAAACGTGCGCCTATGCGCCACGATCACGACGCGCGACGGCTCCCAGGAGCATCTGGCGGAGGCACGGTTCGCGAGTCCGATCACCGGCTCGATCTACTTCCGCTGGCTCGCGGCCAAAGAGTCGAACCACTCGGACACACTGATCTACTCGAATCTGTTCCACGTTCGCGAGCAATCGCGCAAGATGGGCAATCCCGACGCGACCGAGCATGTGTGGAAGATCTACGTCACCGATATTTTCGAAAGTGACGCACAGAATGCGGAAGAAAACTGCAACAAGCTGCAGCTTGTTTTCGATCCACAAAACCGGGGCCCGGGGAAGGCCATCGGTGACATAGACAGCCGTGTGGGTCCGCTACGCATCAGCACCTACTCGCGGCGTAACAAGTTTCCTCAGCTCTTCAACGATGGCCGGCTCGTGTTGCTACCGAGCGATTTGTACGGGCCCTCGCGTAAGCTGTACGTGGTCGTGTTTGATCCGAGCCATCCGGACACTTTCCTAGCGTGCGCTAAGATCCGGCACCAGAAACCGAGGACCGCACGGGCGCTAGTGGACGGAGCGGGTATGCGAGGCGATATTCGGTTCACACAACGATCGCGCTTCGAACCGACGTGGATCAGTGCCAACTTCGCATCGACCGCAAACGATTCGCTCAGCAACGAGAACTACGCCAAAGACGTGTCCAGCTTTAGAGTCAATCAGCTACCTCTGCAAGCTTTTGCCGCTCCCGATGCCACCTATTGCTTGACGTCAGGTGAAATCTTCAACCCGTCCGATGTGACGACGAAATCGGTACCGCCACCCGGTTACGGTACCCAGGATCAGTACCCCATGGGGGATCTGAGTGGAAAACTTTTCAATCGTAACAAAAACGACCCCCACACGCCGTTTCTGCCCGGCCAGAGTGCGGAACTGTCCGGAGTCTACTGGGACACCTTCCTGCCTCTGCAAGGTCCCAACTCGATCATTTTTCGAACTTTCTCCGTACAACGGTTCAACCGATCGCAGCCGGCGAACATTACCGAGTCGCCATGGGCATGTGGAACGGTTGCCCCGTACGAAACGAACCGCCCGTATCAGGTTCCCGTTCACACCGCACAGGTCCTGTTCCGGTATCCGATCGTGGGCCGCGTCCTATTTCGACAGGTAAAGGATGAACCCTGGGCCGACACGGCGGTCATCTTTGAGTACCTCGTTCACGCTGACGGATCGAGCGTTAACAACACGGCCAATCATCGATGGTCCATAACGGCGGATCCACCGGGCAGAGACTTCTACGACTGGCAGAATCGGTGTGTAAGCGCGGGGAGCGTTTACAATCCGTTCAAAGCGGCCGCTCTGTCGGGCAAGGAGTGGAATGAGGTCTGCACGCCCCAATCCACCGAGCTGTGCCGATTGGGTGACCTGTCGAACCGCCTGGGAGCCCTGGCAATCGCAGGAAACAAGCGGGAAGCATCGCGAGTCAGCCGAAAGATGTTCGTCGATCAAAATCTCCCTTTGAGCGGCTATGCGAGCATCATTGGACGGTCTCTGGTGATCTTCGACGATAACGGACCGAAAGCTCGAGGCGAACGGTTGGCATGTTCGGTGTAAGTTTCGCGTACTCTAGACAAACGTATTCCATCGCTAATGGTAATCATTTCAATTCACAGTATCGGTGGCTACCATCGCAGAAAGGTCGTTGCAAGGGATTGGTATTCGAATGGGGATCCTTTGACTGTGAAAGGGAAGCTGGAAATGATACAACAGTCCGAGTACGATCTCACCAACGTTGATGTTGACTTCAAGGGCCTGGACAAAAACAGTGGCTATCATGTGCACATTGTAAGAGGAGGGGAGGAGGAATGCTAGGAGAAGCAAACCTAAAGCGTAATGATCATTCATTTGTCGTTCTGCTTTTCATCGTCTGTAGGCGCCTGTCGAGGGAGACTTGGAATTTCCCTGTGAAGACTCTACCGTGTATGGGCACTGGAATCCGCGTGGTGTCGATCCGAAACGTTCTCCATTGCCCGCCGTCGGTAGCACGGATGAATACGAGATTGGAGACTTGAGCGGCAAGTTTGGGACACTGGATGGGGTCACGATGTACGAACAAGCATATAACGATTCGCGACTGCCTCTGTACGGGTACGAAAGCATCATTGGGCGATCGATTGTGATACACAAGAAGGAGAAGAACCGCCGGTGGGCTTGCAGCACTTTGGAAAGAGGATACAGTCCTAGTGAGGCGCGAGAAATCCGAGCCATCGCTTCGTTCCATCACCCGGCGGGCTACGCGTATGGTTTCATACGATTCACGCAGCTCATTGGCAACGATAACAGCCAGAGTGATACATCGATCGAGGTGAAGTTACGATACCCGGGCAAGCACGATCGTAATATGACGCACAACCATAGCTGGAATATTTGGGTTAATCCGGTAGGAGTTGATGCCACAGTCAAGCCGGTTGAAACACGATGCGTGGCAGCGGGTTTCGTGTGGAATCCTTACTACACTCAGCTGGCTGACCCATTAAACGTGAGTGTCAAACTTCTACTTTCGGTAAAAACCTGATTTAAAAAGCGCGATTCTACCTTTCAGCACGAACTGTACAAACAGGAATGCGGACCCGATAACCCTTTGCGGTGCTACGTCGGGGATGTATCTGCCCGCCTGGGTCCGATATCGATCGGTAGCCAGAGACAGCTTTTCACCGACAGTAACTTTCCACTGGAAGGTACGATAAGCGCATTGGGCCGATCGATAGTAATCTTTGGTTCGGACTACTCCGGCTTCCGCTTTGCCTGCGCAAACATTGAACCTGACCACGACATCGTAAAGTATATCAATCTTAAGAAACCGCCGCGCTTTGTGGTAGCACAGTTCCTGGAAGACGTGCGCCACGTGATGGGACTGCCGGAGTGGATGCTAGCGATCGATTCACGCAGCACCAAGACACTGCACAACGATGCCTGCATTCAAATGATCGTCCATTTCAAGGGCCCCAGTGCGCACAAGATCGAGCAGGACTTTTCACGCCTGCTGGCCGTCGGGCGGCTCGATTCCCCGAGCATCAGCATCCCCGGGTACGATAATAGCAAACGGAAGCGAACACTTTCCTATCGAACGTGCGGAGTGCGTGATCCGAATGAGAAGAACGCAAAGGTCCTGTTCACTAGCAGTGCGACAGGAATCGGGAGACCAATGAACATAGTCTATTTAACTACGATACCTCTTTTGCGGCTGCTCACTCGCGGATTTATCAACTAGACTACTCACCATAGCACGTTTAACGGGGCTTAAGTATCTTAGGTTCATCAGCAGCGCAAACATTTTTCATCCTCAGCTGGACATTGTAGCTGAAACTAATGATATATGCCGCACTCGGCTGACCCAGCTCAGGTTACCGATCAATATTTTGAAAATAAAACAAATACGCCTTAAAGTATGCATTAGTTTGAACTCCTTTTTGGATCAGTAAATTCAAATTGTAAAATGTCGAAAACAGTCGATCACAACGAACATCTGCACTTTCAAAAGTCCTTCGCTTAAAATGATTCGGAAATTCAAATCAAACAACAACTTTAATTATTGCTATTCCTCAAAGATACCACGAATTAAATTGATAAGTTTTGCCAACCAAATATTAGCTAGTCATGATACAGACCGTGCAAAATAAACGCTTTTTATGACCTTTTGTGGAGAACATTATGTCGTACGTACGGTGGTAAGCCTGTCGCTGTTCTTCCTACTCATATTTATGGCTTGAAGACGTAGCCAAATGTCAGTAAAATAATCTGCTTCAAACCAAACAGCACACGAAGAACCTCCAGACAAACGAAAAACTGCAACTGCAGACTGCAACAAACGAAAAACTCACGAAATCGGATGGCTTGGAGAGAACTCAGACTTTCTTCTATAAATACATCACTGGGAATTCTCTCTTCCTTCAATTGAAAGATAAACAGCTACCAGAAGTTCTGTGTCGTGAACCTGTGTGCTTTAATTATTCCTCTTCTCCTTTGTTGTTACAATTGCCATTGCCATTTTAGCTCATTTATCTTAGTGATATTTTCCCGACCCCTATATAGTGGTGTTTCACTTGTTGTTGTTTGTGTCATTGTTGATGTTGTTGATGATGATGATGTTCGCATCATTTTCCCTCTGTATGTGAACCCCGCTCGCTTCATCATTGACATTAGTTTGTGAATTAAAGTTACAGTAAAACAAGACAGAAACAAAAACAAACAATAGAAAACAATAGAAATCATACGGTCAGTATAAAAAAGACGGCCTCGAAACGAAGGTATTATACAAAATAAACAGAATCCATTGTTTTGATTTTTTTTGTTAGTTTTTTAGGTTTGTTTTTGGTTTTAATTATAAAATTTATTCTTCTGCCTCCTCCTCGGAACCGGTCAGCATCGAGATCAGGGCCGCGGTGTCGATGAAGCCCTTATCGTCCACGACCATCTGATCGAATGCATCGTCCACCTCGTCCTCGGAGAACTTGTCCTGTCCCCAGTGGGTCAGAGCGAAGCGGAACTTCTCGCCATCGATCTTGCCGTTGGTGTCGAAGGCCTTGAAGGCGTTGATGACGACATCATCGTCATCCTGGCCACCGCCGGACATGCGGTTGGCGAACAGCGTCAGCAGCTGCGTGAAGTTGAGTGGTCCTTGGGCCTCACCAAGCATCTCGTCCAACTCCTTGTCGGAGACCAGCTTGCCGAGAGCGTCGAAGGTCGAGCGGAGATCGTTCTTGCCAATGACACCGTCCTTGTCGTTGTCCATTAGCGCGAAAGCCTAGCGAGAACGAAACGCAGTCGTGAAAAACACACGTTAGTTATCGAGCGGATTATATCTAGTGTCGTCGCTTGCCATCACACTCCAGGCAGCCCAGTACTCACCTCCTTGAACTCGGCGATCTGCTTCTGGGAGAAGAGCACGAAGACCGAAGATGGGGCCTTCTTTGCCTTGCGGGACGACGAGCCGCGGGTCGATCCGCGCTGAGAGTCCGATGGGGTCGGTGCCGCCGGGCTATCGGCTCCGGGAGTATCGGCCGGGGTGTCATCCTTGGACGACGCCTTCTTCTTCTTGACCTTCTTCTCCTTCTCAGACTGTGGAATTGCAGATTTGTGGAGAAAAACAGGTGATCATCAGTTAAGTGATCTTTCTCCTAGTAGATCACTGCTAGATCTTGGCAGTATCTTCATTGAAAATTGAAATCCACAATATCGAAAGGTACGAGGTAACACTGTTCATCCTTTTCATGGTTCAGTTTTAACCGGATTCCTCCAAAACTGTCCTAAATTAAACGCCCAACATGTGACATTGGCACACGGATTTCCCGAACCAACCAAGGCGGAAAACAACTGCACGGAGATCCATCAGCTTAAACTATCCGTCACAGCGCCAACGCCGCAAGCTGCGAAGTTTATTTTTAGAACTCTGTCTTGGAAAATTGTCTTTCCCCGAGACGGCAAACCGCAAACCCACCAGAAGCTAGCTGATCGGGCGATTGCGTAACGAGCCCAAATTGAGCACACCGATCGTCTTTTAACATCGCACCAATCTAGTTTGGTTTGTGCTTTTCGATTTTATCGCGCAACAGCACCACGAGTTATCTCTTCAAAACTCAAAACGGACCGCGCCGTTTGAACGGAGTTCGTACCAACAAGGAACGCAACTGGCTGACGACGCGTACAGGATGCAATTAAGATTCGGTTCGATCAAACTTCAATCAACGACCGGTATGCCGTCACTCGCACTAGAACTCAACTGTTTCTATCTATTGGCACGACTTTTGAAAGTAAACCGACGGTAAGGGTAACATGTCTACGAAAACAGATCTAGGGCCAGGAACACTAGGATTCATGAGGTCCGGAAACACTTCAAGGATGAACAGGTTGGTCCCACAATTCGGTCTTTGGCAGCGGGCCTACCATGGACTACCAGAACGGTGCTTACCATGGTGCTTAGCTGGTGTGGTTAGAACGACTTAACTCGAGTACAGCTACTGAGCGACTGATTTTAAAGAAGCACCGTGGTTGATAACTACGGTTGCCCCTTCCGTCCGGCGGATCTTATTCGCCTTATTCGGCGAGTGTGAAATGTCGGTTTTATATTTCGTCCTGCGCGCAATCCGTATGCGCACACCGTGGCTATTATTAGGTAATTCGTGGCACCCGGCGCACGGGCCGAAATCGTCGAGACCGTCCGATTGTAGGCCGTTGGGTGCGTATGCGCGTGCGGCCTATCATAAGCATCCTTTCGTGCTGGTGTGCGTCATTATTCCGCTGGTGGTCGCACAAAATACAAACGTCCAACACTGACGACCCACCTGTACGGACGCTGGGGACACATCTCAGGAGGAGCTAATCGCCTGGCCTGGCCAAAATGCGTAACGATTTCCCTCGTTCGTCTCACAGAGGCTAGCTGTATAGGTGTGTCGCCGATAGCTAGGTGTGGGTTACGTCTTCCTAGTGTTTTCCGTTCTGCCACTAGCGAGGTCAACCTAAGCGAAGGCAAGTGGTTGGGAGCGAAAACTGGATCCCAAGACCCGAGCCAGTAACGCCAGCATGTGGCTCACATTTGAAAAACTTATTTTTAACCGCCATTTCCCACCTTATTGCGTGGATGGCGTCGGCGGCTACTCGCTCTGCTGCCCCCGGGGTCTGCTGTGGGCCCATTCCTGTGACCTGGCGCAGCATCCCGCAGCACGTAATACACATGTGGTGCGTAAGCGAACAGTTTTCTCCTCTGACCGGTGGAAGGGAAACGTATTAACAAAGAATTTTCACGGCTTTTATGCTCACGGGAAAGAAGGAAGCAAACGAGATGGAGTCTTTGAGAGAAGAAGCGCAAAAGAAGTACGTATGAAGCCCGCTCTAGCATTTGGCCTATACTAGGCCAAAATACTTTAAATAAACCTAATAACGAGAAACACCACTGGCTCAATTTCCTTGAATATTCATTGATAGCACAAGTGACAAATAAATCATGCGTTTGGTAGAAATGGAATGTGCAAAATAGGAACCGTTGATCTCTTAATGGAGGATTAAGAGGGCCTCATCCGTGACACTGAAATCAACGTGACGGCCTAGGTCTCAGAGTTCATTGCTGTGACACCTGAGGGTATGGATATACTGGCCGGGCTCGTTATCACTTTAAACTAGTCAGTAATTGTAAGTTTGAACAGTTACGTGTTGCTTTTAGATCTCCAACAACGTGTTGGCCTAGATCTAAGACAAGGTTCAAGGTTGTGCAATTCAATGCAAATATGTATATGCGTTTACTACTACACAAGTTATTTCTGGACACATTTATTTGCAAAGAATTTAAAGGTTAAAACCCTACCTAACTTTGAAAATAATGTGGTTATTTCAACTTAGTTACTTCAAATTATCTCAGCATAGTAATTTTATTGACTCTCGTTCATTGTTGATTGACAGTTTTCACCAAACTTTCATCTTTAAAATAGGAAATAGAATAACATTAAAATCGTGCTTAAAATAGACGTTTTAAATTTTTTTTATTTATCACGCTTTCATGTAATGTGTCACAAGAAAATTGCACAAATCAATCAATTGTCACTAATGAGATTCTAGATCCCATGCGAAACCTCTCCTAATCTTATCAGCCAATTGTCATATACCTATTAATGGAATTGAGTATAGATACACCTCAGGGTGTATAAATAATAGATTTCATTCGACATATGATCTTGAGCATTCTTCGTCAAGTTCATCGAGATGTGATTTAATTTTTTCAATATTTTATTGTAGAATGCCTCATTTATATTTGGTTTGGATGATTACTGTAATGTTTAGCGCTACAAAGACTCTAGTTCACGATGGACGCCTTTCGTATTGTAAGGAAATTGTAACGAATTGTTGTAAGATGAGGAAGAATTAAGAAAGTTATGTAGCGTTGCCAATAATATAAATTGATGTTGAAATACATTATCTACAGATATCAGTTTTTGTTCCTTTTTCCTACAGATATTATCAGTCAATCGTAAATTATTCTTAAAAACATAATTTCAATTAGTTGTGGGTGCCACGTGGAAGAAGAGAAGACAAACAGATAAGTAAAAAGGTGATGAAGTGCAAAATACATCAATTTTCTAACTTCGCATGGTTTAGAATATATCTGGCTGTCTGATAAAAACATAGTGTCAACCTGACACAGTTTCCGTCTAGAAAGGATGTCAGGTTTCGGACCGATTCCTGTTGCGCATTTGCCTACCATATTTTTGGCTGCATTCAAAATAGGACTGCTGCCGCAGTTCAAAGCGGCACACGGCAGCTTCAAGGTAGACGAAAAAATAGGACTACATTTGACTGCCTCGTGTTATCTATTACGACTTCTTATATCGTTCAGGGACCATTTTCTAGTAGCGTAACATAACTAAGAGTTTTTGAATTGTTTGTTTTGAGTTTGGAATTGTTAACAGGTCGCAACTACCTTTTCCTCCGAACTGTGTGCTGTACGTTATACTATCTTAGTAAGATCAGTAAACAGGCTTAAGAATCAAGGCTCAAGAATGGGGAGCATGGTTCACTGATTGCCATTCGAAATAATCATCACTTTTGCACCAGTCTGGCAAACCGCTTTAAAGTGGGAACGAAATGTTCGCAATTGAGATCTTGATTTCGGTTAAGATAATTTTAGAACCGTCTCTAGCGATATCATTGAAACCACCAAGAAGCTGAGCATTGAAAATATGGCGAAAGAGAACATGTTCCGGCAAAAGGGACAGCAAGTAACGGGAATTAATAGACCCTGCTTAGTAATTTTACTTTGTTTATTTGCAATCACAGTTCGCGTTGTTAGAAGGCATCGGATCGACGATCTCGACGATCTTGACGATCTTTCGACATGTAGTTACGATAGGGACGATCGTTTCATCATCAGATATCCCTCATTTAATTACTGGCAACAAGACTGCCAAAGCTTGCGACAAATGTGGTCCTACAGAACCTGAGAGCTGTCCAGCGGTACTTTAATCGCTCGATCGAAATTAATTGGCGAAAATTCGACAGCAGATAGTTGGTGCATTTTACGACCAGCTACGAAGAGCACAATCTGTTAGTGCATCTCTACACCGTTCGGATGGGTACGCCCAACACCCGTTCGTTACGCACGCTATTCCACGAGTCGGGCCGCTCTACCACTAGCGGTAGCATACCCTACCGACGACCAAACATTCCTGCGCTAAAAATACTGCCAATAATATCTTCACACATAACAATTCCTCGCACCGTACCCAATGCGTCTCGCTTACGTGTAACGGTCAACCCACGAAACTACCTGCAAGTTCGGTTGGTCGGACGGTCGCTGTGTAGCGGCGCTGTTTGGTGTGCATTGGCTCGTATTGCAGCCGATGATTCATTGAAATTTTTGTGGAAAAGTTTGGCTCGACTTTCTGTTAGACCATCTGGCCGAGTACACAGGAACATATTTTACGGTCGTTGTGGCGCCGAAACATTGGAAGAAAAATCATTCACGTGGACAGAAGACTATTATTTAACGGTTTCGTAACTTCGCAATGATTCATCATTATATCATGCTCATATTGTTTATTTTGCTCTTTTAACAATTCACACGATTAATTCATTATTTCTTTCAGATATCAACCAGCGAAAGATCATTTCTACGTGGCCGCCAGCACTGTGCTTCGTAAAAAAATAGGTGACTTGTTGATTCAATATTCGCACCTACACCACGCTGAGCGAGGCTGTGTCGGTTTTGGCTAGAAAAACAGAAGCTGCAATCTCTAGATGCCCTGCGGCCAGACAGCAGAGCGGATTTCTTGGTTTGGCTCATTCGCAAGATCACGCAGTCGATGGTTTCTTGGCCCTAGCGCCGAAAATAGAACTGCCCACGCGCACAATGGTGCTGCCCGCTTCAATCTGTAAAAAGAGAAATTAGAAAAAAAATGAGTGTGCTACTCTACCGCAGACACACAAAACCGTCTGAGGAGAACCGGTGCCTGTTGCTGTGTTGAGCGGATCCGACTCGACATACTTACGGCCTGTACAAAATCATCCGACATTCCCATCGATACCAGCACTTCGGCCGGGTCGCGTTCGAACGTTGAGCAGATTTTCTCGTGGCAATTCATCAGCGTACCAAAGTCCGGATTCGGACCAACGCTGTAGTCGTGACCGAAGCGGCCAATCGTCATCACTCCGTCACAGCTGAGATTGGGGCATTTATCCAGCACATACTGGTACAGAGACACGGCTTCTTCCGGTTGGACGCCATTTTTCTCTTGAAACATTTAAAATTGTAATCGTTTTAGATTTTTCCAACACTGCTGTTCAAGTAAACTTACCATCCTCTCCACTAGTGTTGACCTGGACCAGCACATTTATCTTGGCTTGCTTCTCCGGGTGTTCCGTTTTTAGCTTTTCCCATGCTTTATTCAACCCTTCGGCCAATTTTATACTGTGAACCGTTTGGATCATGTGCAGGTTCGTAAGATTTAATACCTGAAACAACGATCGAACGATTATCAGTGATCACCGCGTACGGTTTACTAACGTTTTAAGGTGTACCTTATTGATTTTGTTGGTCTGCAAGTGGCCGATAAAATGCCATCGAATGTCCTTGCACTGCTCCAGTATCCTGGCATCGCTTGCTTTTTCCACCAGCTCCTTCACGTAGTTTTCCCCGAAATGGCGTTGGCCCACTGAGTACGCCTCCAGAATGAGCTCGACGGGTTTTGTTTTGCTGACGGCAACCAGCAATGGTTTTGGAATGTTGGTTTTCTGTGGGTGAGATCAAACATAAGCTAGTTTTTCACAATGACATGTTGGTTAGCTAAACCGCGAATGGGACCGTGTAATAATAGCTCATGAGCAACTACGAACAAGCTCGTGTGCAGTATTATACGAATATCGTTTAGTTATCCCATGATAACGGGTGGTTGAGATTTTGTTTACGGTTCATCATCATCTCGAAGGCTTTTACAAACGACGTGAAAAAAAAAACAGACAGAATTGTGTCCGTTCCTCAGCGAATCCTCATTAATTAATGTAAACGGTTTCGCCAATCAATCGTTATCATGGACATTCGCAATGTTATGAATTTATGAAAACATCTTGCAATCACATCACACAAAGGCAATTTTCATCGTATTCTATTGTTTTTGATAGTAATGATTTTTCGTGTCACACTTACCGTCGATCGGGCGCCGTATGCCTCGTCGATTCTTCGCAGTGTTTCTTGAATACCTAACTTTACGTCCACTCCGGCCATGACTTTGCGTATCATTTAATGAGACTAGCCGACACTTTGCCTTATACGGCGATCTGAAATCATATGAACATTGATGCAACAATGTTGCACCGCTAATCTCAGAATAAATCGTTATATTTCAACTTGATAGGGGAAGTCGAAACGGGTTTGTTTTTCTTATCAGCTGCGACAACATAAAAACAAATACAATGACGTTTGGCTGCAAACAGTTTGACGTTTCGTCGATCGACGGTCGTATCACAGTTGTTTGCAATTTGTGTTATACTGCGCACAAGGAGCAAACAATGAATACAAAATCCGCATTGTGTATTTAAAAAACTGCTCGAGTCTTAATATATTACGCAATTCTTGCAATAACTGCGTTTTGGGCGGTGTGCACGACATTACAAGGTATAAAGAATTTGATTTACAAATAGTTTGGTTCTGCCGGTTGCGCCCTCTTTCGGGCAGTTTGTTCCCCACACTCGTACGCAATTGAACCGGTTAAACCAGTTCAAATTACCGGTCGAAGCGCCAAGTGTTTTGAAAATAATTTTCTGTTTGGTTTTTCCTCAAAAGCGTTCTTCTGTCTATATTTTAATTATTTGTTCGCAGTTGTTTTCTCATAACATAACTACCCTTACAATTATTAGTTTACAATTACTTTATCTAATCTATCTTAATCTCTAATCTAATATATCTTAAACAATAACTGTCGGATTTTTCGTATGCCGAAGATCAACCAGATTCGTTCTTGAGTGATTCTTGTTCTATATTGTTAATAACTTATATTAATGTTAATCCATTGTTAATAACTTATATTAGCTTACACCATTGAATTTTCTTTCATTACGAATAAACAAAACAAACTGTTGGAATTTGTATTGAATTAGTTGGCGGTAGTCAACCTTCCCCGGCGATAAAACATCAAATCATTTAATCTAAGCTACCTTTGACACCGCAATTACCATCAACTATCAGGCTCCATTTGCCAGTTTTAAATCACCTTTCGACGAAGTAGTTACAAAATTCAAAGTGAATAATATCTAACGCGTAAACGACAAAAAAATGAATCGCTTCAACGGTCCTGCTCCAAATCAGTATAACTTACCACCGGCATTCGGTTTCGATAACCATGACCCTCGAAAAGAACGAAAACCGATGTACTCGATGAGAGCACGAACTAACACCACTTACAAAACGCCAGGCCCGGGTCCTGGTGCACCGTATGAAGTGCAGAAATTGACACGTTTTGGCCGTACACAGGAAGTGTCCTACTCGATGCGGCTGCGGTTGAACCCCCCGAAGCAAGACCTTGTTCCCGGCCCTGACCATTACGCCACACACCTCGTTCCAGCAATGAACGGTAAACGTGCTCCACATTACAGCATTCGAGCACGGTTGAAGGACCCGAATAAGGACGATTTTCCCGCACCGAACAAGTATCTAGGTGACTTCCGTGTTGTGCGCCCGACAGCACCCTGCTATACGATGTAAGTCAAATGAGCGCTGCATCGAGCGTCATCATTGCTCTACAGTTCTGTTGTTTTTTCCCAAAGACGAGCGCGACACAAGGAAGCATCAGTGTTGCAGTCGCCTGGCCCTGACCAATATATTCTTCCAACCTGTGATGTAACACACAAGCGGCCTCCAAATTACACGATCCGGGCACGATTTCCTCCGATTGTCGACCGAAACCCCTATCCCGGACCCGCCAGTTACGGACTGATGGACCAACAAGTGGGTGAATCGGCTCCAAGCTACAGTTTCCGTGTGCGCTATCCACACTGGACTACTCCCATGATTGTGCCGGGCGATCAGTGTTGAGCTGGCGATCCCACACGATCCCGTAGTCCAGTGTCCTAGACCGTTCAACAGGAGCGAACACGGATACCCAATTAACGGGGACAGAGACGGCACCCAATTGGCTGGTGACATGATGAGGCACTTTGGCCCGAGTGTCTGCTTGACTGCAAATGCTAAAAGCATAAACTTTTCCCCGGACTATCGGTGACAGCAGCACTTGAATGGGAATGGGTGAATGTCGAAATGTTGGCCAGCTAAACGGTCCGAAAGTAGTACCAGGCGAAAGGATCGATAAATGCTGTGTGAAGTTGTTGGTTTTGTCTAAGTGGACCAACGGCGTCAGGCAGTGGGCAATCTGGCAAACCTCTGCAGTGCGGGAGGTCTTGACACTTGGCTTCTAAGCGTCTCCTCTCAGCACATTTCAATCGAGAGGAATATCTGGACTCGTAAAAGGATGTGAATATTATGTAAGCTGGCCAAAAATAAAAACCATCTGTAAGTGGTGGTTGGCTGGAGTTGAGGAAAAGATTTAAACCTTCATTTACTGCTGAAGAGTAAGCCTACGTTAGCGATCGGAATCTGAGTATCTAAAACTTCATTGATATTTGCAGTTGTTGTCGGAACAAACGATACGATACTTCCTCTCTGTTATGCGTTGGAACGGAAACCAACAATCCGAAGAAATTGAGTAAAATCGAGGCGGATATCAAAATGTCAGTGATCAAATTACCGATTCCCTGAAATGCACTTTTCGATGATAAAACGATCATAAATGCTGACCTTACGAAAAATATGCCCATCTTAAGCTGCCTGGACATTGCGGAATAAGTTTGGTGCCTGACTCTAGCTAATTTGTTGTTTGTTCAATGTTCAAGTTCCACAGAGATTCTAATAAAAATGCTACGTTTTGTTCCCGATTTTAAAGCAAAACCGCAAGTGCCATGAACGTCTTCCGAGTAACGTTAGGTGCTCCACCTCGTCGTCCATCTTACAGTCCGTGGGCAACCGAAAGCGCGTGTAGAATCTCGCCTTTAGGGGTCCCGGTAACCCCTTATACCAGGACCCAGGGGGCCGGCCCTGGGCGGCAGACGGCGAGCGAAGACGCCCCGAAGTCCCCCGAGAAAGAGCCTACACCAATTAACCGGCATAACGAGGATCAAATTACTCTCCCCCAAAAGCCACACTCATTTGTTATTCAGTGAATCGATCTTGTCGCACCGGATGAAAAATGTCATGAGGATATCAATAAAGCAATAAAATCTCGGCTCGTCTTTCGAGGCAGCGTGGGAAGTGCCCGGCGACGGAAGGAAGGCTCCGGCCGAGCTTCGCCCGG
The DNA here is from genome assembly GCF_943735745.2 of Anopheles bellator. NCBI lineage: Eukaryota > Metazoa > Arthropoda > Insecta > Diptera > Culicidae > Anopheles > Anopheles bellator. The sequence goes on from NC_071286.1 coordinate 31,310,058, forward strand.
GGTTTCGGTCTCGATGTGGGCTGTGTCGGAGGGGAGGCGAAGAAACTACGGGAAACACCCCATTTTCACTCAATCCTTCCATCCGCTTCGCCGGAGCTGTGGGCCGTCGCCGCCGCTGTGGATGATGATGATGGCGATCGTTTCCTTTGGCACTTCAGGTTCAGGTTCGCCGAAATCACCTACTCGAGAGAGAGAGAGAGAGAGAGAGGGAGAGGGAGCGAAACCCGACGCGATCATAAGCGGCCCATAAATGACTCCTCCGGACCCTGGACGAACGACTCTGATCGGAGACACACCAGGCGACACCGGACTCCAGCGCCCAAGTAGGCCGTGCCAGGGTTGGCCCGGGCAGGATGGTAGGCACTTTATGGCCCACCATCATCCTTCGTGTCTTCCCGTGTCTGCCTTCATCTTCGGCTCCGGGTTCGGCGTGGCGCAGTCGATTAGATGCAATAAAAACTTAATTTGATTAGATATTTATATAAGCCGATCGCGCCGAATGCGCGCGCCCGAGTGCCCCGTCGAGTGGCGGGGGGCAGCCACAGGGAGGCACCACACCCGGGCGGGGGTCCCCGAGCCCGGTCAGCCCTCGTGTGGGCACAGGTAATGTCTCAATTAGACGCCCGGCTCGGTTAGATATCTTCTTCATCTATCACGCGCGGACGCTATGGACCCGCCCGATGGTCGTTCGTCTTTGGAAGGACACGACTCATCGGCCGAGGCGCCCATAAGCCACATGATTGCCGTGCCACATAACGTGCGTTGTCGTGCTTGATCAACAAATCGATCTCCATATCGGGGGGCGCGTGGTCCGGCCAGCCTTGGAATGCATAATTGGGCTCTAAAACAACACACCCACCTTTCGGGAGATCGTGGTGGCGGACGATCGGGAAACGTTTTACATGCTGAGGCTGCACCGGAGACTCCTCCAGCATCCGTGACCAGCCTGTTTTACATCCATCCTGTCGTCGTCGTCGATCAGTCCACCCGAGCCCGTAATGAGCTCGGAACCCCTCGATGGGCCGCGATGGATTCGTTGGACCATTTAGGGACGAGGATCTACTTTGTGCCATACACAAGCGCCCTGTCTCTCTCTCTCTCTCTCTTGCTCTCTGCTGTATCTCGCGTGGCCAACAAGGGGAGACGCCCGTGTACCTTTTCTGTACTTACATCATCCATTACGGTGGTACCTGTTGTTGAAGTACTTTAGCGTCACGGCTAATTTAGCACGAACCCCACGGCACGGACGAAGCCCGTCGCCGGTCGCAGACGGAACGGAGCCCCGGTGTCGGGGGCGGCGGGGAGCGCCACCGAAAAGGGTGTACTGTTGGTTTTTGCTCACAAATTTAATTATACGCATTTTTGTGCGCATGTTGTGTTTTTTTAATGACCATATAATTAATTCATATTTTATTGTTCTGCTGCTGCCGCTGCTGCTGTTGCTGCTTCTGCTGTCGTCTGTTGTTGGCGGCGGCAGAGGGTTCAGTGTGCGGTCGGTGGGCCTTGTTGTGTTTTGTGGTTATTTCCTCGCCTGCGCCGTCATTATCGTCGCCGCTGATAAGGGCCGGCGGTGGCGGTGGGAGGCTGGGGCTCAGTGAGGGCCCAAAGGGTACCGGGGTTTTGCATACAATTACACGCACACACACACACCGAGAACCGCCTTTCCGGTTAGCGTCTTTCGTTCCGTAGTGCTTCCACCGTGGTTCGCGACCGGTGCAGGTGCGTGCATGTTGACCGAAAAAAAAAAACAAACAACGGAGATGTCCAAGATCCTGTCCTGTGCTCCTGTCTTTGGAATGTGGCCGCAGGGGTGATGGTAAAAATGTGCGCATCTTGGGATGGTTTTACGCTGCTGTAAGCGTTGATGCGATAGGATGACCTGATGACCGGCCATCAATGACGGTTTCGTCGAACGCAGATTAATATATTTGAAACGGACGATAAGCCGAGTCTTATTGGGAAAATTGAGCTCAAATTAAAAAAATCCTAAAAAAAGGATAACGTAACTTACCATGGCCCTAATCTAGAAACAAGTTACAAGATAAATAAAGCAATGATTTTTCGCGCGATTTTTGTCCACAACCAGGTCCGTGGTCTGGCGAGCCCATAGTTCTCACCGATGTTCGCCTCATTCGCCAATCAGTCGTGTTTTCTCATCGGAATTGACCCCCGGTCGATTCCGACCCATCCCGTGCGTGCGGAATTAATTCGGTGTTCCGGCAGACGACCGAGATGGGACCCCAACTCGACGAAAAGCGACGAACGGCGGGCGAATGGTCCAATGGAGAGAAAATTAAATTATGATTAATTACACGACTGATGCGGCATTACGTACGGCGGTGGTTCGGTGTTTTTTTCCGTTCCTTCCCCTTCGCAGGACATCGATCTGACAACTTACTCTCTCTCTTTCTCGAGAAACGGTGCGAAAATCTATAAGGCCCACGAAGGACCCACACTGGACCCACTGGAGCTCTGGTGGTGCTCTCGTTTTATAGAACTCTTATATTTATCTTAATTATTCACCCGATCCCCGGCGCGGCCCTCTAATTGTGGCCATTGCGGCGGCCGGGATCCAACCGATCGGGTTGCCGGAATGGAAGGCAGCTGATGGCCGGGTCTCGCTTGATCCATTCGTGACGCGTACAGCTCATTAGCCGGCCCCACGGCACGGCACGGATCTGTGCACTTCCGAATACGTTGCGAATCTTGGGCGAAATTGTGGAGCAGCCGACCGATCGGCACCACACTAGCGCCAACAAATTACCACCGGCCGGCCGGCCTCTCGTCGGCTCCGGCGGTGGTGCTTGATTTGCATAATGGATTTTCTTATTGCAGTTGCACGCCGGACTCGCTTGCCCCAACCCGCCCAGTCTCCGGTATGCTCGGAGGGCGCACGAATTATGCGTTGCGGCCTTATGCTCGGGCCCGAGCCGCTTGTGTTATTTTGCGGCCCTTTGGCTCTGCTCGGGCCCGTTTTGTTCGCACCATTTGCGGTGCCGGCCCCCCGCCCGTGTGCGTTCATCACTTGCGCAGGGTGATCGGTGCCAGTGCATCATTACGCCGAGTGCCCCTGCGCGCGATAAAAAGGCGATCGATGCACGCAAACGCCCCGACGTTGGCGCAGTGTTCATTATGGCGTCAGGTTGTTAATTAACGATCATTTTCGAGAGGCACACGGTGCAGCGGCCAGGATCCTGCCAGCCCGATCGTGTCGCCGATCCATCAACCGGGCGGCCAATTTGGCGTCGGGAGATTCGATGGTCATCGCGCGGCCACCACACAAAAGTACATCCTTGGAAATGGGATCAAACCGGCCGATTAACCTAAATCGTCGTGGGTCAGATATCCCGCCTAATGGGCGGGTTACCGCCGGGTACGCGTGTATCCGGTTCGGGCGAACGCTCAAATGCTGCCGAGCCCTCGTCAATCCCGTGCGTGATCCGGTGGGTATTTTACGAGCTTTCATGATGGCGCATAAAAACAAGCGCTCTCTTAAAATTAACCCTTCAGCCTCGGACCCGGAAAATGTCAGGCGGCGCAGCGCAGCGCTTGGCCTCTAAAGCCGATATTTTTATGTTCGTTTATTTATCCCCTATTGCGGCTCCGGTTGGTGCAGTTAAATCATTGATACTGCTGCTCGATGGCAGCTCGAGGGAGGCCACTTCCGAGCGTTGCAGTTCCATCGCGTCCGGTCGTGCATTCAAATGAGACACCGTTTTACGTGGCCCCGTTGACTGTCCTTCGACGCATTCCCCGTGACGTACGATCGCGATCGGGTTACTGCTGAGCTCTGAATTCGAGGCTCACCTGTCACCAGGAACCCGGTCCGGTCAGGGGCATCACACGGGCAGGCTCTAAAATTTTTCCATCGCCAGTGCCATTAAACATCGCCGATAACAGGACATCGTGTTAAATGGGCTCATCATTAAGATATCTTCATCACTGAAACAATCACCACAATGCATGAAATTCAAACCCCCACCCGGGGTGGAATGCGGAGGGCGTTGAGTGATGCTGAGCTAAGGCTCGCCCCTAATCAACGCCAAACGGCGGGCCTCTCGTTGCCCCCCCCGACGGAAAGATGATGGCCCCATTACTAGTCGTCTGTGGGGGCCCCTAGGTAAGCGTTGGCCCCCGGGGGCGATGGGTGGGCAGCATAGCCGCCTCTCTAGCAGCCACCATTCGCCACAAATCAGTCACTCAACGGACTCGTTATGCTGCGTCCGACCACTCCCGCCCCGGCCTCGGAGAAGATCGAATCGTGAAGATAACAAATTACGCTCCAATCAGTTTGGGAAATTAATTTCGATTTCCAGTCGATTCGTTCCGCTGATTTTATTAGTTTGAAAGGTAGGAAAGGAATTTGGGTGCGAATCGGGACAGGATCGGGAACGACGAACGTGCCCCGGAACTGCTAGCGGGGAGCCAGTCAAGGTATCACATTTTTCTAGAAGAATTATGTAAAGATGCTCCGTACAGGTTTGTGATTTCTTCGATTTTTTCGACTTCGACTAAACTAACTTGGTGATTTGGTAACAAAAAAATCTTGTTTATCTGACTGACTCCTTCTGAGTACGATTTTTTTTATTATTTTCTCAGCATACTACAGGCTTGAAAGGCAAACGCAAAGTCGACATTTTGCTTCAGTATTCAACGCTCGAGGCTCTACCGCTTGAATCATTGGCCATTCGGCAGCGTGCGATTTTGGTTTCCGCTGCGCCAATTTGCAATCGGGCGCAAACGTTAACGCTGAAGTGTTTTCGCACCTTTGCGCACCGTCCTAAGCCGGGGCGGATTAGGTAGTCAAAAAGTTCACCCAGCATCCGAGTTTCAATTACTGGAAAGGCCACTCAATCATTCACACCTTTTTCCACGACTTCCCGGGTAATCGATACGCTGTTCCGTATGTTGATTTAACACCGTTTGGCTTTGGAGTTACTTCTTCTACTCGAGTGTCACTTGATCTTCTTGGCACTGTTGCGGTCTGTCGATGTCCCTCTCCCTCCTTCTCTCTTTTTCTCTCAGTTTAGACACCTAATTGGGTGTGAAATTGAATTTTCCCTAAGCAGCATTCGGTGCGGCAAACATTATAGTTTATTATTCTCTCTTCTCAGTCAATCAAGCAAAACACGGGTGCGAGCCGATGGCGACCCTTTGATGGCCGGGCCGTCTAGCGGGGTTTGTGCAGATCGCCACCCCGTGTGAGGACAGAAGTGGACCGCGGACAACCGAAAGCAGAAATCATCCCGGACATGTGCGAACGGCTTAAAACAACAGCCTCCGGTAATGGAGGTGGAACACAGAAGCGGAAAACCGTTCCCGGAGCGCCGATCCGGGGCCCAACTAAGCCCAGGCCCGGGCCCGGGTAAACTGAATTAACATAAATTAAAATATAAATTGCTTGTCGAAACCAGTCGGGGCGGTGCGAAAATTGGTTCGGCCATTATTTTTAAGAACCGATTTTAGGGGCGAAAATCGTTCGACCCCAAAAACGTGCGATAAACGCGAGAGGGACCAGGAAAGTCGAGATTCGCTCGACTTTCCTGGCCCTCGGCGGGCCAGCGAAGCCGGCGGAATGTCGGCAGTGGCTCCGGGGAGGCGCCGCCGCCGGGCAACACTAAAGTCACACTGGGGAGCTACATGAGGCGTAACGTAATGTTTTTGACATTACAGATTAATGCCAAACTGCTGCGCCTCTGTCAAAACATTTACGGGTCGGCCGAGGCGTAAACCCGAGCGTAATTATTTTTTTCATACGCTTTGCTTACAAACAGAGGAGAAATTTAGTTCTTATTTGCTGGTATAGCAACAAAATCGAAAAAAAACAGAAAAAAAATATTCAGAAATCAATTAATTTCTCTTCTATTTCTATTTCCTCGGACCAAAAACACGAACGTAAACACGTTTGACGTTTCGTTTTTATATTTTTGCTGCCACACGAAGCGTAAACGATTTGACATTACAAATTAATTTTACGCTGGTTTTCACGCCTCATGTAGCCCCCCAGACACAGTTAAACGGTGAGCGGAGGGAGCGAAGGGCCACGCGGTGACGCGGCGTGTCAGTTAACGAGGTGCAGAAGTGCGCTGACAAGGGACAAGGGGCCGAGGACGTTCTATCCGGGCAGCCGGGGCCGGGGCTGGGATGGGATGGCCGGTAATTGTGTGGCCGAAGCTGACCACTGGACGCTGGACCTATTTAAAGTCAACAAAACGACGCTCATAAGTCCTAATTCCAGCACTTCGGTGCTAGGGTCTCACTCTCGTCCGCACGGATGATTGACGGATGCGGTGCGGCTGCCGTCCTCCACCCGGTCCAATCCGGCCACTCTACTCACTTCCGAACGGTCAGGATTCCACTCACGGCATTGCATATGCAGGACCGGCTCCCCACAGGACCGGTGTTCTAGCTCCTGGAGCCCACTTTGGCCAGAGTTATGGCCTGAAGTTTCTCACTTTTGCGCCCGAATGGACGGTTTTAGGAGAGCCCCTGTGTTTTTTTTATGATTTATTCAAATCGCAGTGCCTTCCGTACGAGAAGCCCATTTTCTCTTGGGCCGTTCCCGCTTTCCACGGATCTCCGCAGCGCAGTTGATTTACGATGCAGCGCAAAAATGATGCGCAGCGAACGGGATGGACAACAGTGTTTAAAATTAGCTTCACTCGCAATCATTTTCATAGTTCAATATTTACATAGCACATTTCAATGTTATTGTAACGCAATTGTTATTGCAGCAAGCAGCACCTTGCAGTAATATCGAAGGTGTAACGAGGTCTAACATTGACTTGAATTTAAAAGATACAATTTGTTTGACATTAATTTAACTGAAAGAAGCTCAACTCAGGTCTTAGGACTTGCAGAAAATATAAGACCTGGGCTAAAAATGCCCGTATCTGAAAAAGAAAACGTGTTTTTATTTCGTTCAAAATTGTCTATATTCATTAACGTAATCTCCTTCAAAAGTCACACAATCTTTCAAGCACCGCTTCAACATTTTAATATCACTTTTGTAGAACGATTTTACTTTGGCTCAGAATAGGCCCCAGATTCAGTGGTAATTCAGGCAAAATTTCTTACCAGTGAGCATATTTTAATGGACTCGTTTTTTTGTATTTTCAAACTTCAAACGCTTCGATTATGCTATATAATTATTGTTGTTAATTGTATTTCCCTTCTCAAGGTGATCGATGAATATTACACATCACATGATCACATCACGAATTTCCGAGGCCATAACCTTTTCAACCGACTGTTGTCCTTTCTACGACGCTTTGGACTAGGTTCGCCAGTTGCTCTCCACTCAGATGACGATCGTTTTTGATTCCGGAATGAAGAGATGGATCCATGTTTGATCCATTGTCACATATCGACAAAAAAGTTCCGGTTTGTTATGTTTAAACATAGCCAAACACTGTTCAGAATCAACAGTAAGTCCTTGGTTTTGGTCACCAGTAAGCAAACGTGGTACTCACTTTGAACAGAGCCTTCTACTAGAGCCAACACGTTCTCAGGATATCTTTACAATGCCAGCTAACTCACGCAATTTCACTTTACGATCATTCAAAAACAATTTTGTGTATTTTTTGTGGTGTTTTCTGCCTTATTTGAATTATTATTTACTAACTGAAAAGGCGGTGAATGCAACAAAACTAGGGCCATCCATGTTTTAGGCGCGAGACTTTTCAGCCCATGTATTATATATTTTCTTACTTTTAAAACGGGAAGAGCTATGTTATCATCAACTTTCAGGTTTCATGCGCCTTGTGCCTTAAATATGGTATCATTCAGTTCTCAGAAGATTGACTGTCAAGTGAATCGTTATGGCTTGCTACTACTTTTTATATACTCTGTCACTGTTGAATTCTTATGATGCTCCAATTCATCTGTTATCAATGTTTCAAACAATAATCAAAACAGACGGACTAAAATGTGATCGTGGTAGGACGATTTCTTGTTTCTCCTGATTTTACGGGCTGAGCTGCATTTTTGTTGCAATAGACTCGAAACGTGAACATCTTCACGCCGTCCCGGTAACAGTTTAACAATGTGCCCCCTTTTCCTATGGTTTCATTCCACGAAGGATGACTTCATGCCCGTATCATATTCATCTTCATTAGCATCAAACCTCGGGACGCAGCAGGCCGTGCAGTAATTCGATAACATCTGCGATCCCGCCCTGCGTCGTCTGCATTACGTCCACCGATGGTGCGATAATAATCCTAATTGATTCGTCCTGCTAATGTACTGTGACAATGTAACGGAATGCGCGCGTCGCCCGCGAAATGGCCGCGCGAAAATCCTCGCACGCCCCATTATGACGATCCTGCCAGGATTGGGTTTCGCGCGACACGCTGCTCCGGGATGTGGCCAGCCCGGAGCAGAAGTGCCCAACGAAAGAAAGGAGTGCGAAAGGCGTCGCTACACCTCACGAGCGTCATGTTACCCGTTAATTAATTTGTTTGGTTATTTTGTAGCCAACGCCAACGCGAAGATCCACCGAAGGGCGCGCGATGGAATGCTGCACGAACAGGAGGTCGGAAACCCTACCGGTTGCCAGCCTGTTGCGCCGTTCAATGTTGGCCGCACTCTTAAAGACGTGGCGTGTTGCGTGCTTGCTGGTCGTTCGCCACAAAACGCGAAAACGAAGTGATTACTTTACACTCAAATCATAATCGAAAGTTTATTGCCCAAATGGGTTCCTCCGACGAGTGTGTGTCGTGTCTGGAACAGATTACCTCGTTTCGGTTCTGTCGGACAAGGCAGACACGGCAGGTTCGGAGTTCGGGGCTGTTGGAGAAACTGTGGAAGCCTCATTTGGGCAAGGCAGATTAGGCAGACTGCCCGAGTCTAAACAGTACGCCCGTAAGCCCGGGCGAGCTGCTACGAAATTAATGACCATAAATGTGGATAGCAAATTTTGCCCAGTTTATCATCTTTATGCTCGACGCGCCACGGCATAGGTTACCGGCCACATATCTGGTTGCATCGCGCTGTGCCTCCACGCTGCCGTTTGGAGCCATTGTGGCCAGTTTCAGTTTCGCCGTGTAATTTAAGCATGGTAATTTATTTCGTTTATTATTTAAACATTTCGATAACCGGCGGACCGACGGCCTAGCCCGTGTCCGTGTCCTCGTCAGCTGGCGGCCTCACGGGGTCCGGCCGGTCGATGATAATCGCTGCCGCCGGAACCAGCGACGCCATTCTTTTTACGTTCGTCCACTAATTTTAAGCGCACCATTCGCTCGCTTTAATGGCCACGCCGTAACGCAATTTATTATCGGCCAAAAATTATAATTAACTAAAGATATTGATTTTGGGCTCCATCTCCGTGGCATTTCGACGACCGACGTCCTGGCCCTGGCACTCAACAGCACAGCGAGCGCTGGGTGTAGGAGGAATGCACTGATGGACACACGGTTCGGCCACAATTGATCACCTCCGCTGCTCCGGTGTCCTTTTATTTGTGAGCCGCTAAACGGTCTGATGAATAATCCTCTCAAATTACCCACGGGGCCTCGGAGGAGGTAATGTTGCACCCGGTACGCACCCCCGGGGCCCTGTTTTGCATTTGGCACTCTCCGGCCAGTCAGCCAGCCATGCAATCGAAACCTCGAAGCCGCCGCCACGATGGCCGCCACGGAACATCGCGGGGCGAGAGCAACTGATTATAATATGACTCCTTTTGCCACGTATCAATTATTTAATATTTATAACTTCAAACAAATTTACCAGCGTAATTTATTACGTACAAAATATATATTGCGCAATAAGCGAAAAATAAATAACCTCCCAAATTGATCCCCGCACCGCGGGCCCGCGAGCGGCCCCTCCGATCCGGGCGTGCGTCGCAAGGTACAAGTGGCCATCCTCGCCACCGAGCCAAGTGGCCCGAAAAACTCATTTCTGTCCGAACCCGAACGGCCGTTTATGCCAAAGTGAGCCTTTTCGTAGCGTTTGAAGGAAAATTCCCGGCTCGTTGGGTTGGCAAGGGTTGCGCCCCGCCCCGCTGCGCTGCTGCGAAAAGGGAAGCAAACATAATTTATTGCCCCAACAACAGCTTGAAATTATCGAACTTTAGTTTTCGACTCGTAACGCCTCCTTTCCGCAGGAAACCGGGTGATAAACTGTGTGTTTTCTCGCGGTCCGAGTCTCGCGGTTTTTTTTTCTGCGCAGTGCTGGAAAACTCACTCCCGGCCCCGGCGTGCATCATGGGGCCATCTCGATGCTCGAAGATTTACGCGCGGATAAGCTTGACGGGGGCCCGTTCACGGTCCGGGAAGGAAGCATTACTCAATAACTAATGAGCTCCGCTTCGTTCGACGGCTTCGATGACAGCCGCAGCTACAGCAGCTATTGCTTAATAGGATTTCTCCGGGAACCGTTCCCGAATGGCGCTGAAACACTAGCATAAAACATAACGAAAGCAGGGCAGCTGCTGCCGCGGACACTGGCAATGCCAATTGGTGGTGATTCGATTTTCGAGCGATTCGCTTCCATTTTTTTCTGGTTGCTCATTTTTTTAACCCCAAAGCCAAATGCAATCGAATGCAAATTTGTAAACAATATGAGAGATTAATCTTTACCATTTTTTATTTAGCATGTTTTTTTTTTGCGCTGCCATTTATCTACTACCTATGGGCGAATGTGTCGCCCGGAGTCTTTTGTCGGGCCGGAGTTATTAATGATCGGTCAACATACTTCGATTTCTTCGTTTCGCTTTACGTTGGCTCCCGCATCGCTCCTGCATCGTTGTGCTTCGCAAAACAATGGCTTTCGGGAAGGCAGTCCGGGCAATAAAATCTCGGCCAACGATGACAAACGTGGCCTTTTTCGCGGTGGACGCGGAAAAAAACAAAACGCCGGAGGACCATCGGAACGAATTCCTCGGCCAAAACTGTCATAAAATAACTCACCCATTTTTTCGGGCGAGTCCGGCCGTCGCGCTTCTAATGTGTGATCGCTTAACGGGCCACATTTCGAAATGAATTCATGATCAAATAAACTACCCGTTGATTTATGACGTCATTTGCCGCACGGGGAATGCGCGCGAAGCATGGGAGCGAGAGAGAAAAGGGCTCCAACCCAAGGGGCTTAGCGCGTTTGGCCGGGTTTCTGGTCAACGATTTTTTGTTCGATTTCTACGTTCGCGTTTCAAATCCCGGAGGCAATTTAGAATTTTCACAATCAAATTTGTACCCCCCTCCATTCAGTTCGAGTTGGATTTATGCTGGGACCGGGAGCCAAAAACATGATACAAGAAAGGATACGAGAAAAATGGAACACAGTATTGGCGGAGAGGGCTAAAACATGCAACGAATATCAATAAATGAGGCTGGCGCATTGAATGGAACAAAGCCGATCGCGAAGTCGGTGGCGCAAAGTCGCCGGAACATGTGAAACGGACTCATAAATTCGAAACAATCGAACAGAGCGATGGGTTTTTTGGGGGGGTTCCGAACACAAATGCTCCAGTTAGGGGGATCATCCATCCGGAGCAGCGTGATATCGACGACTGGTTGCGGTGCGTTTGGGTTCACACAAAAGTTTATCGGGAGACAATTTTTAACACACCCAACAATTGCCATGATTGTTAGGTCGCATCGAAGCAATTATTAAATATTGCATGAATCAGAGTTCTACGCATTCGTTTGAAAATAAAGGAAACTAAGCTCGATTTCGATCCTTTTGATCAACCTACGGACCACCACGTTTCGAAATCATGCTCGGCTCCGGAAATGCAAAGGGACAATTCGATGCTAACCCCGGCACTTGATCACCCGAAAACAGACAGCAAACACTCCAAAATACCACCCGACAAGGGCGAAGGCCGACAAGGAACTGATGCCAACGCAGCGATTACATTTATGCAACAAATTATGCATTGTATTATGACTTAAATTGGAATCGCGCTCTGTTCTGTCCATTGATTGGGTGGTGTGTGTGCACATGCACATAGTCCGCAGCATTCAGAACCGATTATGCTGCGCTAACTTTCGGTTTCCGTTCGATTTATGACCCGAACGAATTCAAAGCGCCCCCAAGTCAGCGCCAATTTGGGTCGCGAGGCGCGATTATTGTTCACCCTTTAGCAGGGGGGTCCACCAAATGTGTGTAATATCTTGTCTTTTAACAAGTTAACAGTCGGAACAAATGGCCAATCGGATCGTGCGCCCCGTTTGGAACGGAACTCCCAGTCCTTTCACAGCCCTCGGTGGGACGGCGCATGCGGCCAGCGGTAGCGGCATTGGGCGGTAGCATTGTGTTTGGCGTTATAAAACCAGCAAAAGTGTCAGAAGTTGTTGGCGCTATCTTGTCGAGGAGATGAAAGCAAACCGAACGCCGCCAAAGAGTCTCGGAGTCGTTTATTTGGTTATTCTTCGATAATATGAACTGCGCTTGAATTCTATCGCGTCGCAAGTTGAAGAAATGTGCTTCATCGCTCAACGCTGCTTATCTGATGGGACTTATGTTTGGTTTTTCCCAACGAATGTTGTTGGATCCAGTTGAAAAAAACAGTTGCAAACAACAACATAAAAATGAAGTCGGCTCGAAACGTTACTTTAAATCACCCTTTCGCTGCGATATTGGCACGTTATGTAGAGCAACTTGCTGAGATGTATCTGAGCTCTACTACATCTTGCAAACAAGTTCCGAACGACAATTTTATTCTGGTCAATAGTCCTTGGTTTCATGACAATCATCGTGTTGATGTTTTCCACTCCACATTCAGTTTTCTTGTCTTCAAACGACATACTTTAAAACATTGTTTCGATATTGCTTCAATAGTTTCAGATTAATAGTTATTCAGTGAATCCACTTCTCTATTTTGTATACAACAAAATTAATATACTTTCGTAAACATTACTGTACACTTTTTGATCATTAGTTTTTGAAAGGTACACTCTATTTGTCTATTCCTGAATTATGTGCCGTGTTAAAAATCGTTAAAAACATTTTTTGGTGGCTTAAGAGCAATTCTATGTAGTTGCAATAATATATAATCAATAACAAGATGCTTAATTACAGGAGAAAAGTAAAGAGTTTTACAGAGCCTTTGTAGAAAATGAATAGCAATAAGCGATACGTTAATCAATAGATACTATAATAAACTTTCAGTTGAGTTTTTATAATGCTTTCTCCAAACTAGTCAAATCTATGATTAATTAGAGGCCATTGGAAAAATATATAACTAAACGACTTTACACGACCTAAAACATTCGTAAAAGATCTGCAAGCAATCCTAAGTCCCGTTTGCGCCAGAAAACAATCTTCATCAAATGAAGTCTAGAAAGAAGTGTGAAGTTAATGCGCCAGAGAGTGAATGCATTTTATGTTGCGTTGGCGCATCGTTAGCGTACGGCAGTAGCGCTTGGCTGAAACTCGCTATGCTCAGCACCATAACTGGGCTCAGCTTCGTTAGGCAGCGCATTATCCACAACCACCACCACTGGGTCCGGCAAATCCGGAAGGAAGCCTTCGCGGCCGTGCGAAGGAAGCGTACGTAATTAAGCGCTTAAGCAAATCTTTCCGTAATGTGTTTCCCTTCGTTTTGATACCGCGCGTTTCGCTTCATTTTACGAGCGCCGGTTCCATTCCATTTCCTTCGGAACGGACGCGAACGCAATCTGCGCTGCCACCGGTGCTGCTGATGGGTCGATTGTAAAACCTGACGCCAACTGCATGATTAGTTCGCCGGGTGTGCGCACTATGTAATCGGGCGGCAAATGGTACTTCTCCGTGCTGCGACCATGGTGGCGTCATAATTAAATGCAAAACTGTTCATAACCATCCTGCCGTTTTATGCACTCGCTCACTCATGCGCACTCCGGCGCCGCCATCATCGTCGTGAAGCGGAAACCTGCCAATGGTTGGCTAATTCAAATTTAATATTTATATTTCATAAGTACAATCATTAAGCTGTATGCATTAGCGGACGTAAGCGATCATTAGCGAACGGCACGCCCGCTGCCGGTTAGCGAAACAGCGACTCCTGAGACTGCGAACGCCATCGCCCAGCTCGCCGGTTTCCGCGAGCCCCAAACGGATACAATCAGCAGCGGAAGATTAATGAGTAGTGATTATAATCGCATTTGAAGAATCTATACACGCGGACCGACTCGGATGCACCCCGGATCAGCACCCGGTAGGACCGGAACAGAATTCCCAATTTTAAGGGCGTGAAAGATGGCGGAAATTTCGATTATAAAATTGCGGGTCCCGGATCAGGAAGCCAACCCCGTTCAGCGTTCGCGTATCAATCGCTCCGGGTGCCAATTATGGAATGGCTTATGGAGTGATAAACAAATAACGCAGTTCATAACCAAACGAAGCTCATGAATGCCCCCAACATACTCAGAGAATTCGAAGCGGGCGAGTTATTTCCCCTAAAATGATTGAGCGTCATCGCGCAAAGCATAGTAATGAAGATTAGAGACCGTTTAATTGTGAGTCCACCCGTGGATTGTAATGAATCTTTGTATCGTCATCGATCACACCAAAGTGCCGGGTTTGTGTGCCTCAAATGTGAAGTAATGAAAAACAAGAACCCTAAACAGGCCCCGGAGGCACAGCATACGATGATAAACAATGATCGCACCCCGGCGCGAGCACAAAACGTCGTAAAGTTAATGTCCACGGCTACCGGCCGTTCCTTACACGCTTCCAATCCGCGGGCGCGGGGTTCCGGAGCCTTCTTCCGGTTCGATTGTTCTCCCGATGTAATTTCCAACGGAGTTCACTCAATTACCATTGAACCGTCACCTCCTAACAGTGCTTTTAACACTTTCGTTACCAGCCCGATCGCGGTAACAAATTTGTTTCGCGCTTCGGGGACGCTATCGAAATACAATCACCTCGCAGTCCCCCAAGCACCCCCCGGGCCTCCTCAGAAGCCCGGCACGAGCCAAACCGGCCAAATCCCCACAGCCAATTATGCGTCCTTTCCGACGGTCGGCCCGTTGGTCGTTTAACAAAATTTCTCCACTTTATTGCCTATTGTTACCGTTGGTTGTTGGGTGGCGTCGAGGGTTTGTCGAGGGGCCACAACAAGTGCAACACCACCCCAGTGGGGAGATGCAATTTATGGGCACGTCTCGCTGCCGGACGCCGATCAACAAGTGCATTTTTGGGGTGCGCTGCAACCGCCCATTGTGCCATTTTGGGGCATTGTTTTCGGGGCGCTTGATGGGTGCTCGTCGTGGCCGGCACCTTCTAATTGTGTGCGGCGAACCGCACGTGTCTCCCATGCAAGGAGCAGGCTCTCGAGGTGTGATGTGCATGTGCACCGACAACAGGCCCAGAGACCGGTCGGTCCGGCCGATCGTGCGCCCCGCAAACGATTCGAAACCATTTTCCAAATTTCAATTTATTGCTTTGATACCGCCAAAGTTACGGGCGATCGATCGGCACTTCGCACCGCGCCGCGATCGGGGATGTTATGCTCTTGGCGTACAGCGTTTCGGGTCTCCGCGGGTCTTCGATCGTGATCGCCGGTGCGCGATCATTAATCAAAACCTGGTGATCTTCACCCGCGCCGCGAAACGAAGATCGGAGATCGGAACACGGCGCGAACCTGCGGCAGAACCTGCGCAACACCCCCGAACGCGCCCGATCGCGATCCGGTGCCGTGGTGCTGGAGCTTTTCGAATGTCGAAAATCAAACAAAACGGAAAGAAAATATCATTTACCGAGCCGCATTTTAACGTGCGGCGTGGGGCGCTGCACCACGCGGCTCTCCGGTTCTCGGTACGGCTCGGTCATAACCATAGCCCGGGACCGGGTCCGGGCCGGGCCTTCCGATGGCCGGCGCGAAGTGTGAACTTCGCTGCTGCACGTCCGCCGCTCGATGTAGGGGCCCCCTGTTGGTGCGGGTGGCTGATCGGGGGGGGTTCGGGGTGGTGAGTGGAGGAGAGCGAAGAGGGCGCGTGAGCTGGCCCCATTATAAAGACGCCTATTTGGACATTATCTTAATATCTATCTTATCGAAATATTAAAAGGATAAAGACGTCTTAAAAGCAGCGTGTGGCCCATCGGACATTTTTCGGGGTCTCCCGAAAGTCTCCCGCCGCGCCTGGAATGTGTTCTAATCGGTGCCCCGATCCGCGGCGCTGTGCTCGATATCGCACGGCACGGGACGCTCCTTGTTAGGATACGGCCAGGCAGGAGAGTGGACCGGCAGGTTAGGTGGGCCGGGTGGGGCATTCGATGTGGCAATAAGTAACACCCGATAAAGGGATTGTGGTGTTGTGCAACGGAACAGAGTGTCGGACATGAACACCCGAGCGAGCCGTGAATCATCGCACTGGATCGCGGAGAAAATAATCGGTTACAGGTTTCGGTCAGTCCAGGTCGGTTGAGATTTTTGTATTTCATTTCATTTTTAATACTCTTTTTTCCAAAATTCAAATTTTTTCTTCTTCTTCCAACATAAGGAATTTACAAGAACATGTGGAATGTTGAACTGAAAGCACTACAAAAGCTATTGCTATTGCGAAACCAAAGTTAGGCGATTTAATCTGCTAAATATTTTCTATGAAGAAACCTCATTCGATGTTATCAGCATGAAATCAGCATTTTTTTCTTTTCACTATGCGTTGAAAATAGAGTCGATAGAACATTATGTACGTGAAGAAAATCTGCAAAAAGTGTTGAAAATCCGTATATGGCTTATTAACATATTGCTCGCTTCCCTCGACTGTAGATTGCAAATGCTTCCACAATCGCTTGCCTATTGATCCGAAACCAACTTCCGGATGTGAGCAGAGGTGTGTTGAAAAAGTTGTGATAATTTTGCATTTACGCGGGCTACGTATGTCTGATTTTCGATTTTTTGTGGTGTTAGGTTGTTACACGAAAAATGAAACTTTTTGTCAAAGATGGTACCAAAATGATGAAAATGCAGAACATAAGGCATGCAACACTATTCAACTAAGGAAGATAGAACAAAAACCAGGGCACGAAAGCTGTATGTTAAAATGCTCGAACGATTCGACTTTATGGAAATAGATGATGAATTAAACGTTAAAGCTGACTTGAATAAACTTCTCGGTATTAAATGTTACACAGTGTTATATCGTGTCGAGGTCAGCTACCATGCCGATGTGAAAGATCAAAATGAAGAGGAAATTACCCAAAAAAACATACATGTTATATGAGTCACCCGCGAGAACGAAGAGTTGCCAAAACAGACAATAATATCCCAATAATCCAACAATCTTTAAGCAATAATCAAATGGAAGCAAATAACTTGTGTATTGTTCTGGCCCGATTAAGCCACTTTCCATTATGGAAACGATGCTCAGAATAGGCAAAAAGGCGTAAAACGCAAGAATTTGATTATCTGGTGAAGTGAAAATTGCACGACTCGAAGATGATACCCAATTATTACTCTTTTGATGAATTCTTTGTTTGAAAATAATTAAATTTTTCGTTGTTGTCTTTGCTCAGAAACTAAATTAAATGCGCAGCAAATATTGCGATCGAAGCCGATTGAGGGATCGCCGTTCGATTTGTTGGTAAGGAAGCTTCGAAAGTGTTACAACCGTTGTAGGCAGCCTGAGCTTGCGGCTGCTGTCGCAATTAATTCCGCTCCATAAATAAACAAACGTAAAGATGAGACCCGCCAGTTCCACGGAAATCGCACCAATGTCGCACCAACGCGATGCACGGCCTGAGGCTGGGCTGGCTGGCGTGGTTTTGGTGGTGCGTTGCCATGTTTATCGCGCCCCAGCATTCCCGCTGTTTTTGGCGCGCTCGTCGATCCGATCGTCCGCAGAGCTTGCGGACGCAAGATTAACGTCTTGGGCCCCGTGTGCGAGGCAACGTCCACGAAGACACCACGTCTCCTGTTGAAATGATACCACTGCGGGGTCTGCGGATTTCCAGGGGGCACGGACGGGACGCCATCATCAGGCGTCGTGATTGCATGATGCTGATTTTCGTTTTGGTAACAAGCTTATGACATTGTAGTCATATCATGACATCATATTTTACACTTTAACATCTCTCTTGCCTTCTGCCATTGGCGTCTCTCTCGCTCGCTTTGGCTGCGGTGAATGTCTCTCGTGTTCCGTCGGGCACGAGCGTAGGACGAACTGAGCCCCAAAGGTAATAGAAAGCCGGACCTAGCCACTAACCTACGGACTATAATACGTTTTCTACTTTAAACCCCTCCAGTGAGGTCTGAAAGAAAAAATCCAAAGGAGAGAAAAAGAGAGAGAGAGAGAGAGAGAGAAAGAGAGGGAGGGAGAGAGAGAACGGGGTGGAAAGAACGCTGCTACAACAAAGCAACAACGAGAACGTCAAACATAGACTCAATTTAACGCGACGTTTAATAATGATGTGGAAATTAATATGTTGGATGCTAATCTCTTAATAACATCTTCCGAGAATGGCCGGGCGCGGGCCACGGGCTCCAAAGTCGTGATTGTGGACTTTGGAAACGATGTGTTCTCAGCTCACCCCACTCTTCACCATCCGCCTCGCTTTTATGCTCAACAGAGGCGTGAACCGGTGTGTGGACGAATCTGGGCGAGTCCAGCGCCTCCCGACGGGGGGTCATCTATTTAGTGAGGGGCCTGTATAGGATCAAGCTCGAGACCTTCCCCCGGACCCGTTGCACCGGCCGCTCCTAATCAGACTGGCCGTGTATTGTGTCTCCTAAGGGGTCGCAAGAAACGTTGTGGTCGTTTTCATTCTTTGCATATCTTGGACCACCGATCGGACCAGCGGACCAGCGTTCCGTGGCTCGTTGTGTAAATAGGAGCCTCGGGGCTCTGGGCGCAGGCGGAGGTGGACCCCTACGAGATCCTGGAGGGGAGATCCAGGCGTCCAAGGCGACTGAGCCATTCAGCGAGCTAAGTGGCAGTCCTTTTGTCCGCCAGCTCCATTCTCGTGGCCGTGGGTTCTCTTTCTCTACATTTGAAGAATCACACCGAGTAACGTAATATGATCAAATTAGTTTTGATACCGTGATAAGTGCGCTCATAATTTTCCGCTTCTTTGCTTCGCATCGTTTGGACCACGGGCAACCCCAGCCTGGCTACCAGCGCCTGCCAGAAGCCGAGGCTGCCGAGGAGGGGGGGGGTTCGGGGTCCCCGGAGATGTCCGCACGGCCAGCTGGCAGGTTGGTGCACCTTTCGTGGCCGCCACCAATTTAGCGTCGCGATGATGCGAATGTGACAGGCGCATGATGTGCACTCGCCGGACTCGGTTAGACATCGCTTTCTTTTTCGGCTCCGCGAGTGAGGACAGTTGCCTCCTCCAGTTGACAGTAGCTGTCCTGCAGCACGCTGGAGGCCTCGTCCGACGCATGTTTCACCTGATTGTCAATTGTGATTATTGTGAGGATGGTACCCGCTTGACTGCTACTGCTGACGGGTGTGGGCCCCGAAGGTGAAAACCCGTCACCCGAGCCGCAGGATCACTTCTGGCGGGCAGTGGCGTTTCCTGCAGTCACAACGTTAATGCGTACACGTCACACGCGTGTAGGGAATAATGTAGCAATTTTGGCGTACCCGAATAGGAGGCCCAGCGCATAATTTCTCATTATCTCCAGCGTGTACTACATGATTTTGTAATTTTTAATTAGAGGCGTGAAGTAATGGTGCAATGGTGCCGGATCCGGCACAGGGACACCCGTAACCTTGGGGCCGCTCGTGTACGCGCAAATTAACTAACATAAAAAGTAATGAAATTATAATAATTAATTATAAAAATCGATTGTGTGCAGCGGGAGCAGAAGTGCGATACTCGGCGTGTCGTTACGCGGCGCGATCGGATCGTGTTTAATAAGCAGTTTGGCGCGTCTTTGCGGTTAACTATTTTGTAAAAGTTAACGGCTTTTCACCGGTGGCCGTCACCCGTTCCAGTGTCTTGTCCGTGAAGCGGGCACACGAGACACGAGTTTTTGGCTGCAATGCAAATGAAGCATTAATTCCGCAGCCCGCTGACTGATGATCGACTGATCGACGTGCTGCGTGCGCGCTGCCCGGTCCCGGTCAGCCCGTCAAACTATCCAACCGTGTCCTGGAAACCCCGGATCACTCACCAACAGGTGACTGACTCGGCCAGCAGCCGTGTACAGCGAGCCGCAGAAGAAGTTGTGCTTTGGGAGGTTGGCCAGAGAAGATAACATAAATCTTTCCACCGCACAGCGAGCCGCACGCGACGATCAAATTTCGAAATGTCAAACTTTTAATCATAGCTTGCTGCTGCTGCTGCTGCTGCGACTTGTGTCGTTTGCTGTTTTCGAGACTGCATCGTACAGCTGCCCGGTGCTGTTTTGTGTCGCCTTGAGTTAACCGACGCGCGAAGCTGCGGCTGAAATATGTGAATAACTAAGTGAATTTCACACAACCCAATTACGCGGCCTAATTATGGATGTATAAACAAGTGAATGGCAGGCATACGGTAGCATTTTACTGGCCGGTAATGGAACACGGCCAGGAAGGCTTTGCGGAAACAATGTTGTATCGGGTACGCAGCACTGCATTAAAGTTCATCAATATTATTAACTTGTCGGCCGAAAAACCGGACTGGTAATGATGGGCAACTAAGTAGGAGAATGTTTGCCGGTTTTGAATGGTTTACTTTTTTCCGGCACTCCGTTCCGTTTCCATAGAGCATCAATCATTGGACAGCGAAATCTCTCAAATCAACCCGGCCGCGGAGTCCCCGGCCTTGCGCACAGAAGTTCTGTTTCACACGAGCGACTTCATTTGTCCATAACTCTTACCCAATTACAGCTGACAGTTTTAGAGGAGCAAATAAAGTGTATCTTTAGTCTGCATCGGCGTGCAACCAAATTACCAAATGTGCAAAGGCTGCACCCGCACCGGAGCACACCGGATGTGGGATCCCCGCCTCGCGGCAAGGTAAACAGATCGGGGGTTTATGATGAAATTTACACACGAATTTTACTGCCTTTCAAAAGCCTTCAAAAGAGCTACGGCCGATCCGTTTTGCGCGCGAAGCCAGCGAAGACGCCCATAAACAAAACCAACAACCAGCGAGTCCGCGGTCTTTAATCTCTCAATCATTAACTTCCTTCCGTCTCAGGTGGCTTCTCCCCATTCCCATCCCCATTGCCACCACGGGCCGGAGTCTGGCAACAATTTCCTCGCGCCAGCAGCTTGCAACCGTTTGCAGTTATGACGCTCCGCGAATCCTTCCTTCGGTTTGCTCCTGCCGCCTCCAAAAGGCCAACTAAATAAACAGCGGCCACGCTCAGGCGCTCAATAAAGTTCGACAGCAGACGTCGTGTCTTCGGCGAGTCCGCGTCGCTGGTGTGCCCAATCTCCTCCATATGCTGAAACTTTTATGGGAGGCCTCTTAATTAAGCGATACAGATTGTTCGAAAGTAATTTCAGATAAGTCACTTCTCGAGACTCTGCCGCGCGGCCAAGACGGCTACTTCCTGTCGGTCTGCACTGATGGCTGGTCTGATGCTGGCGGCGTCGATGATGATGATGATGGTTGAGGTTGGTTGAGAACTGATGGGAACGGTGCCTATCGATCGATTAGCAGTGCCGACGATATCGTTCACTTCAGAAGCACAAACGACACATTTCGGGTTTATCGTTCCGTCGAAATCGTAAACTGAACTTCTGAAAGCTCTCGGCTGCAAGATTGTTCTGGGCAACGCAGGACCGGCAACGTTTCGGAAGCTTGCGTGGCTCTTGCGGGGCGGCAAACCCTTAAAATGTCGGTTCGTTTGCGTCACTGTTGGCCCCATCGGTTTCGATTGCAGTCAATTGATTCCCGAAAGTAATTTTAACCAAACGTTGGGCACAGAAGTTGTGTGTTTCAAGGCTGGATTCGTTGCATTGTACAACTGTTCCGGTAGGTTGTAGATTTCTTCTCGTTTTTTCCGCACCGCAATGCATCGAAATGACGAACGTAATCAAGCGGAAAACAATGTAACACGTTAATGACGGTTGATGAATGACTCGTTTGCAAACTTACTCGGTGAAAGTAGGACATAAACAATCGGGCATTTTAATCTCGCTTTTGTAAAAGTGGACTCGGTACAAAGTAGTGCAAACTGTGTTGCGCAAGTTGAGTGTATTTTACTGGCAAGCCGGTTGCCGGGACATGAAAATCTGTAGTTCAATGAAGGCCGTGTACCGCTTTTTGTATATGAGTTTAAATGCAATTGGATATGGATCAATTGGATTATATATTTTCAACTCGATTCACCGCAGTTCACTGACAGTCAAAGGTTCGGTCTTAATTAAACTGTAGAGTGAACTGCAATGCAAGGATTTTCCAAACGTAAACACTTTTTTGTGTTTTCATTGTTAGTCGTCAACGGAAATCCTGTTACGAATATTGCGAAACACTTGAAGGAAAAGTTAAAATTATTCAATTGAATAAAATTAAGATTAAAATTGAATTTAAAGCACCATAATCATTACATCACAACTTTCGATTCACGAACTCGTATTATCCACGTGCCATTCCTATAGTTTTCATTTTTTCAGATAGTATTTAGGTTTTTCCCGTGTTGATGGAACAAATTATCACGCAATTTGCCTCGTATATTCTCCTGTTTCCTGCAGACACTTGGTATAATATAGCGAATTTGTATGTACTTCTTTTGAGATTACCTGCGTCGCTATATTTGCAGTGTATGGTTGTTATTATGTTGTAAAGCAATTGGCGGTAGTTATTGAGCACACGCGTTACTGGGAAATAGTGTTCCAAAAGCACCGACAGAAAATTAAATACGCTCCTGTTACGCTCCGCGCAACCGCACACGGCATATGCGTCGCTGACCACAAACACCATTTTTTCTGCGAACAGTTTTAAATTGAATTCCTCGCCTTAAGTTTGCAAACCGAACCATTTGGCCCGGACGACCGGACATCGCCGCCTATGTGGTTTGCACACAAAGCCAACCCCAAAGCCAGTAATCGGCTCTACTTTTTTTTATAATAACAGAGATGAACCAGTAATTCGATTTTCGCTTAACGAATCCGCCGGTCCGCCTGTCTTGCTTCTGATGCAGCCGCCATATTGCAAAAACCCATCGCCATCAAAATAAATAACTTTCCATCGATCTGCCATGGCCGGAACGACGGGCCCGTGGGTTCATTTCGTTTCACAACGCCACCTTTTTGCGACCGACCGACCGACAGGACTTTGAACAGTCCCGATCCGGCGACGAGGTGACTACGGCGAAGATCGATAATAACGATAAATGATATCAATAAAATGCGACAATTTTCGCATTAAATGAACCATACACAATGGGACCCCGTTGGCGCGCTCGGAACGGGGAGCTGTCGTGGCGTTGGCGCATTAATCGGCTTTACGGTCGCGGGTGCAAAACGAGCAGCATTAAAGCCCGTCATAAACAATCACCTGGAGGCGACCAAGAGAGCCGTCCGTTCGGCTCAACCGATGGTCTGAGCGATGGTGTGGCCCTTGCGGCTCGGCGAATCCTTTTCAATTAAACTTTAATGCCATGGCATGGAAGGTACAGCAGCAGAGAACGGCCCTGAGCCCACCATCTGCCGACATCGAGGACTGATTTTGCCGGAACGGCCACTTTTAGTTTGACCAGTTTTCTTTCTCTTCAACGTGATCATTGTCACCACAATTGCATGGTTTGGCTTAGAACTTTCGGTTCGATTTTAGAAACTCAAAGAAAGAGCCTTTGGCAGGCTGAGCTCATCTTCGCAAACCACAGGCGCAAATCAATTCTAGTCGAATGTCAGCCCGGATCCTCTGGCCGGACGCCCAATTAATTTCGAGCCGGGCAGATAAATGGCGCTTTCGAGCCGTTCGCTGGTGTCACCCGTTTAGCAGCATTAGCCAGCATAAATAGCATATTTCCCCAGCTCAGTCGGACGCAACGAACCGAGCAGAGGCGTGGCTTACCCAGCACATCAATTTACAACATATTTACAGATTATGCTCTCGGTCAGCATAATTTTCACCCCGTTCGCGCCGATTCCTTATGTAGACGGGCGCTGAAAGGTTTCGAACCGCCTCCTTTTCGCTCGGCCGTACATAAACGCGAAGCGGTTCCGTACTATTTACTTCGCCGGTTCGTCGGTTCGGTTGGTTCGTCATAAAAAGGCTGGAAATTGAAACATAAAACTCTAGCCTTTATTTATATGCTCGAGATGATACGCTGATACACGGCCGCACACGAAACGGGAGGGAAGATGTGTCGCATTGCTGCAAACCCGAAACGTGGCGTTCGTTCGTTTATCTGTCATTACTTAATGCACGCCTTTATTGCTTCGTTAAATTGTTGTGCTCGCGCAACACTTGCGCAAACGCGCCACGAAGGATTCGTCACCGCGATTCGGGTGTTGGTGTTGGAGAAAGTGCGCGCACACACTCGCAGTCCTGAGTGGAGCTGTCCTTGGGTCTCTGGATGCTGTGGAAAATCTTTTCATATTCGTCCGCAAACAAAACCCGAGAAAATGATGTCTTCGATTTCCGTTACTGACTGGAAGGAAAACTTTCAAAACTTTCCAATTTATCCAACGAAGCAAACCATCTGTACACTTTATTTCCGGAAATCCGATCCATTCCGGTTGCCGATGCAAACTGTTGCCTGCTCAACGCCCTGCACGAACAACTTAATTTTCCTACATTGAAACGCAACCGTTCCGGGCGGGCAACGTTAATGGCTAATAACCGTTACCGTTCTATCATCGGCTGTGTAATCACCTTCGCCGTGATGAATGTGATTAAGTGTTTATTTCCATGCGCTGGCTGGTAACACGTTTACCATCCTCGGGAAAATTCCTTTCTCTACCAGGGGCCACGCTCCGCCGCCGGGGTTAACGCTGACGCAAAAGGCCCACTTCTCGGCGGCAAAGCAGCCAATAGAAAAATGGCACAAGAGCTTCTCTTTTCTGGTGATTTCTTGTTTCTCGTACCACACACCTACCGACTTGCACACAAACCCACAAATAATATGTTGTTTTTCTGCGTGACCTATGTGCAGCGCTAGCGGTGGCTGAGTCCGCGAGGATACGCTAAATCCCTTCACCACTCATCGATCCGAGATGGTACATAAATTTTCCACAAACACCACAATATTCGGTGCCGGTTCCAGTATACATTCCGTGCACATAAACCTCGTTCGCCCCATCTGCAAACATATCATCAGGCAGGGCACGGCGTTGGCGTTCCGCAGCACTTGGCGCGGATTACGGTAGGAATGAGTTTTTCCACCCACCGAAAGTAACGCCACGGCGGCCAAACTATCGATGGGCCTTATGGGAAGCAATTTTCGTTTCACAAAATAATTAGTGTTATTTATGTTCTTTTTCATTTCTCGGAATAAATTAACATCTTGTTAGGGCACTTAGCAATTACGGTCCAGAATTTTTGGGGGGGGGGAAACCAGAAACCAGCAGCAGCCTACACTAGGCCCGAGGACCGTCTGCAACTGATGGTGGGGTGTAAGTATGGGACATGGAACGAATTATCGCCGGGCGACCAGATATCGCGCTCCCCCCACACGAAACTCACTTTAAGTAGTGCGGGTGAGTGCATTATCGAGATCGAGTCGAGAACGAGAAAATTGTTGCACTTCGACCCCTGCGAAAGGCCAACAGGGACGACAGAAGAAAAAAACCCGAACTAGAACACTCCATAATCCTAGATAACAGTCGCTGATTGTTGACTAATTCTTTCCGACCAGTTGCCGCCGACCGATGGAGTGGAACTATCTGATCGGAACAGTCTTGTTTCTTGTGTAGTACAACAGCAACGGCCCCACAGCCGGTTAGATATGCCGCAGGGGTTCGCTGTGGCAGCGTGACAGTCGGAAACTTTAGGCATACTGATTACGCAGTAAATTAGTTTCACCCAAACACCACTTGCAACGTTGTGATTAGGTAGTGAAAATTGTGTTCACAATTTAAAACTCTTACCACGAAAATCGAGTCGAGTTTAAAATTTATTCAAATACCCTTTACTCAGCATCTCATTTGTCCCGTTGGTAGAATTTTCCGTAAAATTAACCCAAGGGACCCGTTGTCCCTCACTTCGTCGTAAATTATCTCTTGCATAAGAAAAAGGATTGGTGAAAAGATGTTTAGTTTTATGGCCATGTTTTATGGCATGGAAACTAGAGTCCCCAGAAACATTTTCCTTGTTATCTTTAATCACAGAAAAGCGACGCATAAAGATGCCGGGCGATGCCACTTTCATCGATCTTGGTCACGTCGAAATAAATGGCCTTTCCGTCTGATTCGAAGGGCACAGTGGCGGGCACGAAAGCCAAGAACGGTAGCATCCGCACCGGCGACGAGAAGGATTATTTCTCTAAAACGAAATGGACCATAAAAATATAGGAATAAAACTCTGCGCTCCTTCTCAAACGATCACAAAGGACAAAAGGATAAGTGTGCTCCCTTTGCTCTCCTGGTGGGACGAAAATCTTGGAAGTTTCCTATCTGGCAACGGAAACGGTGCCGAATTCGGTGAAGACACTTAGCGAGTATCATTGGCTGGTCATTGTAGTTCCTGGGGAGGAAAAGTTTACGGCGTACGTGAGTTGAAAGCAAGGGATTAGTATTGCGCACCCGAGAGAATCTGCAATAACGTTGTTCCGTTTGTTTAAAAGCGATTGGCCAAGCGAATTTCCTTCACGACGAATCGAAAACGCAGACGCATAGTTTGAGGTATTTTTACATAAATTTGTTACCACAGTTTAAGCTAATGTTTTCACGTACTATTGAAGGCCCAATTCAGCAACCATATCAATCTCACATCTCAAACAATGGAATATTTTCTCAGTATGAGCATTTTGCTTTCCCTGGCGCTACATAGATCTAGCAGAATTAAACCGCCACATACTCCGGCGGCAGGCATCCTCTATTAATTGTGAGGCATCGGGTGCGATGAGTAAACACTTTCTGATTACCATTGTGTCTATTTTCCCAAGGCCCCGCCGATGACGCCCGATCCGTACCGTGGAACGCGGTGTAACGGTGGTGCCGCGGTTGCCCGATCCAATTACTCACGCTCTTTACAAATAATTTAAACCACTTTGCTCCAGGCCACCTGATTCAATTATCGCACCGTTGCTAGCCCATTTGTCCCCGTTGTCGGAGGAGGTAGCCCATTTTGGGGTAAACGGTGGCCCCCCGTGAGGCCGTTGTCGTTGAGAGCGACCGTGTAAATATTTTCCCAGTGATTAAGATTTTAATTGGGTTTATCGGTGCCGGTGCCACCGTGTCGGTGCCATTACGGGCCCGGGCCCCAATCGCACTGTTGTCGTTGTAATCGTCATCATCATCATCATCATCGTCACCACGGACGACGAGGACGAGCACGGTACGGCCCACGGGTAACGAGCGCCGTAACCGAAAAAGGGTTTGGCAAATATTGAATCGTCCCAATTGCCTACGATTAGCTGATCGTCCACCCGCGGCGCGGCGACATTGTTGCCAGTGGCCACCGTCACGATCGACGCCATTTGCTTTGTGGTTTTTGTTTTTGCAATTTTCGCACGTACGCCGGCACCGGAGAGTATAATTTCGTGAAATTGAAATTCATTTTCAACCCCGCGCAAAACTGTTTGCAATTATCCGCTGGCAAACACGGGTCCTGGGTTGATTGTTTTCGATGTTCACCTTGCCACGTTGGCCATGGCCATCATCATCATCATCGCCTATCATCATCACCATCGCTCGTTCATTAGCTCGTTATCGCAAATTGGGTCCCCGGCACTATTTGCATTTCATTCGGGTGCTCCGTTCGCGCGCCAGGAATGCGCGCCGCCAAAAACGCGAGTCCCGCCGAACGCCTCTTGGGTGGTTAAATTAATTTAATCAATTAGAAAATTTTAATTACATTCCGCACTTTCCAATGGCCAATGGCCGGTCCCGGACGCTTCAAACACCGATTTACGGGCACGATTTACGAATTGAATGCGCTTTTCCTTCGTTTCGAGCGTGCGTCCCTTATTGGTGGCCGTCGGCCATAGTGGAGAAGATAATTTATCACTTTTGGGAAAACAATTTGTGCGTGACGCGCCGGTTTTTTTTCTTCCTTCGGCCAGCGAGGTGAGCTTTGCCGAGTTTGCCCGTGGGCAGTGACGAATGATTTATCATGTTTGCCATATTTGTTCGCGCGAAGATACTGTCATAAAGCGTGACGCCAGCGATGACAGTGACGATTGATACGGAGCAGAGTCGCAGGCCAGGCCCGAACAATCGAAACCAGCGAAAACAAATCGACCGGTCGTCCGTTGCTGAGAAAGTTGGCGCCGAAGCCGGAGCCGGAGGACAAGCGTTTTACGACGATAAAGATCTACGAGGCAGAAATAACAACTTAATTGGCTGACCAGGCGAGCGCTCTAGCCAAAGGACATTCCAAGCACCGGGACTACGTTCCGCGTCGGCATTGTTCCGGTAGACAGCTGGTCGGCAAACAACGGGCCCGGGGCCGGTCGGGCTAAGGAGATGAAAACAAATTAAAACTAATAATAAAGTGAAAAAGGCAACTAACAAAACGGTCCACCGGTGGCCGTGGCGGGGCGCGGTGGAAATCAGTTACGCATTCCCCGGGACATCAAAATTACGCCATGCTGAGCGCAGGAAGATAATTTATTTGTTTCAAGTTCGGGCCCTTCTGGTGCCGCGCGTCCTCTCGGCATTCTCCTGCAGAAGGGCACGACACGATTGTCAACCGCTCCGCTGGAATGTTGAAAGTCATTTCATTTGAAACCGGAGCACATTTTTTACTGCTTCTGGGTCTATTTAAGTGTTCGGATTCTTACGCGAGACCGTGCGAGACGATTGGAGGATCCTTTTTTTATTATTATTATCTTTGGTGTGTTGGGTTTCGGTTTCATTTCGCTTCGGTTCTTGGAATCCTGGAGCCGTGCGAATGAATTTGGCAAAGTGATCGCTCCATTTTCGTCCGCAAGGTGTTTAGCGGAACGTGTCGGGGCTATTAAATCGACGAACCGTATAAAAAAGCAATTTTTAAGGACATTTAATCTTCCATCGGAATTTTGGACCGAATTCGGTTCGAACGACGGAGAAGTTGTTCAAAGAGTAAGACGAATTTCATAACGATTGATCTTTTACTTAAATTTTTCAGTTTTATTTGTTTTAATTGTTGTAGCGATAGGACAAATTTAAGTGTATTTCGTGATTTTTGATTACAGGAAGTAGAACCATCAATTTTGTATCAGTTGTTATTTATTGTACACACCATAGCAGTGCCTTGATCTAAAAAGATCTATGAAATGATGGATTTTCTACGATTACGGCTGTCATCGCCGAAAACCCAAGGGTGTGATAGGGATAATACAAGGATGTGATAGGGATCGCACTGAATTGTTTTTGAACCTATATGAGTTAATGAACCTACGAACCTCTGAATTTCAAAAGTTGATAAAGTGAGAAGGGTTGATTCTTAAATCTCCTACAAACATCGAAGCTAGTTGCAACCAGCAATGGTTGGATAACTAAAAAATCACTGTTGCTTCTGTGACAGACAAAAACTTCCACGCCACGAAGCGTCTAAAACCGCGTCTAGTGAAGTATCAAATCGAAAACCCTCCAATCCCTCATTAAAATTAGCTTATCAAGGATTGAAATAAGATTAGAACAAGCTCTGTCGTAAGAGCATAGTGTACGCAAAGGATTATTTCCAATGAATGAACAATGATGACAATGAATATTTGTGAACATAAAGTTTAGGAAAAACTTAAAAACCATCTTATTTTAAGAACACTTTTCGTATTTTCACAGTTTCAATTACAAATAGTCAAAAGGGAATCAACATCTTTGAACAACAATAATAATGGTTAGTTGTGAAAACATGGGAACGTTATTGTCCAAAGAAGGAGTTAATTTTGTTGCCAGGACAGTTCCATATCGACACATCTCATTTATATTAGGAAAACATATTGTTTCGAACAAAAAATCTCTGTTGTATTTTTGTGGTTTAAAGAGTTTATGTACTCAGGGCTACATTCTGAAGACAACTCTTCTTAGTGAATTATGATTCAGTAACAGAAACATAACGGGAAAAGGTACATGATAAAACGCTAAAGTTATAGTTAGGTTCTGTTTAGAGCAAGTGAGTAACTCGAAGGTAAAACCCAGCATATGAAGACACGCGAATGTGACATGGTAAAATCCCGTTATTCAAATCTAAAATTCTGATCCCTTTCATTTAGCTCTTCATGTCACTCTAAATTAATATCACTAAAATAAAGTTATAATAAATCGTTGAGGTAGAATTGGAACCGTTGAGCGAGCAGTATTTGTGAGAGTTAATCTTTATCTTTAAAGTAAATCTGTTGCACTTTCTCGACACTAGTGAGTCGAATTCATGACAGCAAAATGCAGTTAAAATTATCATTAGCTAAACTTTGATTTATTTTTAACATTTAAGACAATTTAAGGACGTAAATAAGATTGCTCACTTATCGAGTAAACTAGCTAAATCTATGGATCCTGCTTCAATGTCATCTAATTTCATATTCAACTGAAACAAAATTGTAAGAAAACATTTCAGCAAAATCAGCATCGGGATTTAGTGGAGTTTGTTGAGAAAGTAGTTTTCATCGCAGCCACCAAAAAGCAGAACAGCGTGGCGAAGAAACAATTTTCTATTGCTTCGCACTTCGAGAGTTAATCACCAGTCCATCAATTAGCGTTTCCCTCTTTTCAACTCGCAACCGAAACCATGCTTCTGGATCGCCGTCCCCAGCCCGGGGGAAGTGTCTCGAAAATGGACTTCGCTGCCTCGGCATTAAGCAGCCGGTGAAAAAGTTGTAATTTTTCCACATTCCCAAAAAGGGGCCCCCGATGGGGCCACATAACGAGCGCCGCCCGGGCCGTGTGAACCCCTTTTCGACCGCAATCCACTCTTCACAGAGCCGGCCAGACTGCGACTGCGATGCAATAGTCAATCAATCTGGCCAATATACTTTAACACCATAATTGCCCGGACGACCAGGCTGCCCAATCGTGCGCATGAATGCAAAATGGGAATTTGAACTGCGGCCGGAGCGGCCCAGCTTCACTTACCACATCGGCGCCGGCATCGGCACTTTGGTGCCGCGCGAGGTGGCTCGGGGTTGGCAAAGGGACTCAGAAATCAATAACTTGCTGCTTTATGCACGATTTAATTTAATCAATAGTCCACCCCGCGCCTGCCCGCGCACATATACGCACGGTGGGTGCCATTGAATGTCGCGGCTATGTTTTCAACCAAGGCGCTGATTGGCCAACAGCTCCGCGTTCACGCACAGATCGAGTGCGGGGCGGGAAAGTGCTTTAGTAATTCCAACACAATTACCAAGCCCGAGTGGAGCCCTGTGAGTGCTCCCCACCCCGGGCCGAGTGTTCCCCTGGGCCCACCGACGCAGGAATGTTGCCGGGGAGCCGCGAATCGAGTCGAGTGTTCACGCGGAGATGTATGTTTGTTATTATTGTCGTCCATTATGGAGCTATGGATTGGAAATTATTGGCCCCGGGTTGAAGTCGCGGTGGAGCGGACGCTGTCCTGTTCCGTTTCCCGAGGGTACCGATTGTAGCTTTCCACGCCATTAGCCATTCGCGAATGACGATTGAAAAATGATACAGTTAAGAAACGGGCGCGCCTTACCATTTTCGCATTGCGCGCGCCACTCGGATTGCGGATTGCAACGTAGAAACCGAGACTCGCAACCTGTGTGCAGACGAAAGACGCAGCCAAACGTTAAATTAGTACCGCGGACCGGGTGGTACCGGGTGTAAATTATTCCAGGCTCGCTGAAGCAAACAAAACCGAGGGAGGAGAAAGGCAGGACCCCAACGTCAACCTTTGGGCCGTGGTAAATAGAGATGTTTCTGTGCCTCTCGCGATCTTCGGGCGGGCGGGACGACACGGAAACCGTGAGTTCCTTCGAGCAGAATGCCTCCCGAAGACGAAGACCGGGCTGTGGGCCCGGCCCGTGATCGAGGGCTATAGATTACGGCGTGATAATGGACCGATAAATATGCCCTGCTATAGGAGGTCGGCGGCGCTGGTACTGGACCCGCGCGATGTAGACAGTTGCAGGACCGCATGAAGCGTCCAGTTACGGGGCACGATTCACCGATGGGGTGTTGGGCCTAGGAGTGCCTAGGTGAGCCCCATTGGGACCCAGCTGCTTCCGGCCGCTGGAAGCATTATCATGAATCGTGATGTAGTTGCCCTGCCCCGGCGATAGGTGCTAATTTGCCACAGTCGCTTCGAATCCCCTAGACGCGAAAAGCTTCGTTTCTATCGACAACGAACGTTTGGGCCAATGCACAACGGAAAAGAAAGCTAACGAATTTAATCAAAATAAATAAATTAAAACACACGAAGAAGAATTGGTAAATGCTGAGTGAGTGCGTCGGAGGATAATTAAAAACATTACATTACCAACTATACCAAATGGATCATTTCTTCACACCAAACAACTGTTTAAAGTTAGACAACTTTATACTTCAAGACCGCACCCGTTTAACGAGGCACCAAAAGAACTAGATTTAAATGTTTAACGAATGTCTCGTTGGTTCATTAACGTATGTTAAGACACTCCGCGTTGGTGATCATTACAAAGGCCGCTGCTTCAAGAGATATGGATTTGTGCAAATTTTGTTTTATTAAAAATTTTACTATAAACACTCGATATTTAGATTCGTTGCCAATCCTTCTACAGCGCACAATACTTGTTGGCGCGCCAACTAGAACCAGCGTGCGGTGTATCCTGTCGACCGACCGTCCGGTCCGGCGAATGGCGAAAGGATAGCAACGGCATTGGGCAGTCGCGAGGTAGTGCTTACTTTATTTATTTATGCACATTAATGCAGGCTCGAGGTAATAGATTAATAGCTTTTCGTGCTATTACAAGCATAATTTGAAGCCATGATAAAGATATCCCTCGCGGCCGCTCGGAACTCGGACTTCGGAGCCGGCCCGAGAGCCACTCGGCCCCGACGTCCGTGTTGCGAATGTTTTGCTGCCGCCGCTGGCCTCCGACGTGCCGTTGGAACGGGCGGGATCCGCGCAGGAATCGAACCGATCATCGATCACCATCGGACCATTCAATTATCACATTATTAAACGCTTCACGCTTGTTCGCCGACCGTTCGTCGATCGTTTTTCATAGGAAAACCGAAACGTGCCGGTGCGCTAGGCTCCTGGGACCCATCTCCCGGCGTGTTTGGGCAATTTTCCCCCGCCGTTTCCCGGTGGGTCTCGGCAGCATCGCGAAATAAACGGTTGCTGCCCGGTGGCGGCTGGCTCCATCCCGGAGAGGGTTGATTTTCGGTTCCGCGCGGCCGCACTCAATATGCATTATTCATTCCGGCAGCGTGGCAGCGGCCGGAGTGATTGGACAAAAGTGATTCACGATTTGCATCCGCCGCTGGACACACGCTGAATTCGGTTGCAAAACATTGTAAACGGCGACCGCTAATCCGTTGCAACATTGTCCGGTGCTCACGATCGCCCGGCCGGCTCGATGGCCGGCTCGATGGGGTACATTGTTTTAAAGGGGTCAATTAAAGCGATCCACTAATCGCACCGTATAATTCACTATTTGGCACAGGACGCTTTCCCAACCACACGGCACGGCCACCGGCGCGAGGAACGCGGAGGAATCCGGGGCTGGGCCGTAGCGGGCCGACCAATTGACCCCACGACTTGCCGCGTGAAAAATCAGCGGGAAAAACGCGCCACTGATTGCTAACTGTTTATATGCCGATCGAACACGTTTTCAGGAACAAACTATAGAGTAGCTCCAACGGCGGAGCGATGCTTTGTGGTCCACAGCAATCGACCATTAGTCGATCCGCGGAATGCCCTGCAGGAAAAGGCTCCATTCCGAACAGATGGAATGGTTCCTGTTTGGCTATGGAAACCTTTTCATTTACATTCCTTTTAAACTCCAGCACACCAACTCCAGTGTGGCCGTTCGTGGCCATTCGGATTATCGTGTTACGATTTAAAAAAGACGGCCAATTTATTAACAAATTAATAACACAAGGTCAAATCAAAGTATGGTCAGTATGGTTAAACTTTGAGCAAATGCTAGTGTTTCCAAAATCTATCGCGAATCCACTTATAGCTCAAACATTCTTTGTTTATTATTTTGATAAAATAAATCCATCGAAATAATCCTTACTCTATCCAATACTGCTATTTTTATTTTTTTCCAATTTTCGAAACGCTGCCAACAGTTTCTTTTTGGAATAGTCAATACATTCTCCGTTTCGGCTCCTATCTCAACCATTGACTGTAAAAGGGGTCCACGATTCGGCCTCCTGAGTTTATCGAAGTCTCATGGTGCTAACTCAGGCGAATATAGTAGTTGCGGAATACGATATGGGCCGAGTTGAGTGGCCGAATTGATCACGAAATAATCACGAAAGTACGATCAGAGCACTTCCTCGTGAAACGAAAACCAATAATTGTTTCTTCACAAATCTGGTCCATTTTGACGCACAGAATTACGCAAACTACGCAAAACATTCAAATATTGGTTTTTCTTCGTTTAAACATAGCCAAACGCTGCTCAAAATCAACAGTTCGTTCTTGTTCTTGGTCCAAAGTGAGCAAACGTGGTACCGACTCAGAACAGAGCTTTCTCATAATCTAATGCTCACGCAATATAAAGCCACCACTTCCTTTTGATATCCTTACAATGTCAGCTAGTTCACGCAACTTCACTTTTCAATAACCCAGAAACGATTCTGTTGTTTGTTAAATGTTTTTTTTATGTTTCCACCGCATGCGGATGGCCACTGCGTTCTGTATCATCGGTGTCTCTACGTTCACGTTTGAAGTCACCAAACAACGTTTTATTGTTGTTTGTGATGAAGCGGAGTCCATATAACTCATTTCAAGCCTTTGCTTCGCTTGAACGAAATCTTTTCCCATCAAGAAGCAACGTAAAATTAAAACACGAAATTTTATTTTTTACCTTATATTGAAATTATGAAATAATTTACCTTATATGAAAAGAAACGCAATTTTTAACATAAATTATCACAAACTAATGAGCGGGATATCGTGCAATTTAGCAGCGGATCTTTGAAGGTTAGTACTAGTTCAAAAAGCCGTGAATACGAAAAGACTAGCTGGCCAACTGCCATTACCAAAAGACTAATGCCAACTGTTGGGCCCGAGTCTCTTCAGCGTACAAATATGAAGGCGTACAAATAGATGAAACAATATCGAAAAGTGAACAGATATTACAACTGGTGGCACCCTATTCTCAATTCTAGAGAGTTCAGCATTTGTTTCACAATGTTGCGTATGTAAAGTACATTTTCGAGCACGGTTGCGGTACGAACACCGTTTGACCAACTCGAAGCCACCAAAAAACGTTACCCCGTTAATTACGGCGCTTTTTGCACATTTGCAAAGTAGAGGCCGATACCAGGAGCCGTCGCAGGCCCACTCCTTCGTCGGCCATTACCTTCGTGCGCTGCAGATCGTAAAACGGAGCGCACTTCGCTTTATGGTATCCTAATGAAGACACCGTTTCTTGCCGCGCGCTAGCCACCTGGCCACTGGCCGCCGGTGATTCGTGTGGGGACGGCAAACAAATTCAGCGGAACGGAACAGCCCAACAGGCCGGGGCTCCTTGATTGGTGCTGATTACCGGAAACTTCGAGCCGCGGCCAATGGCGGAACGGCTCGGATGGGTATCGCTTTCGACCCCCTCCACTCCGGGCTGTGGCCGTCGACCCGTCGTAACGCGATACGTATCGGTTTTCCCCTTCATCGGCTGCCCGAAATCAGGAAATCTATCATCGGCGATCACATTTTGTCAGCCATGGTTAACCACGGTTTGATGAGCCGTTTCCTCGGTGCCTCCACCACAGCTATGTCGTCCGTGCGCCACACCCCGATCCCGATGATGATCGATTGACGGGGCGATCGCCACACTCCCGGCTACATAATGTCACCGACTGAGGCACTTCACCGGCACTTGTCACCATCGGGCCGGAGTGGAGTGGAGTGTTTGGTGCCCGTTGACACGGGATGCCATATTAAAGGATGCATTCGGTTGTTGACCACCCTTTTCGATCACACACACAGTGTGTATTGTGATTCTACATCTCGCCCACCGGCGTGCCGGACATTCCTCGGGTCACATTCCTAACCCCCCTTGGCCGCTTGTATGGGTGTGTGAAAATGGAAGTAACATGATTAGAACGCCGAAAACATGGCCATGCTGCACGAGATAGGTTGACCGTTTCAACATAATTTTCCCGTCATCCTTTTCGCTTCGGTCAATCGATTATCGGGCAGCTCCGATTGTTTGGGGGCGAAATGGGACGAAACGATCGTAGATCTCGGTGCCGGGAACCTCCTACAGTGACACGCCGTGAGCCCGTTCGTGAGCTATCGCGTTTGGGTTGTGCGGGGCCCGGCTTCGGCCCATATCATTATTGAGAAATTTGGTCTCTCTCCATTCTCCCCAAAACCCGAAAATGTGTTCTGCTTTCTTCTTCTGTTTCCTCCCACTGGCTCGATAGTATGTTATCTTGTTACAGCGAGCAATGAAAACAGCAACAAAACCGAACAAAATAAATGACCCAAACTCGGCCCGACCCGGCCCGGCCCGGCCGGCTCGAGCGGATCGGAATTGAGCCGTGAACGTATTAAAAATCAACGTATAAGCTCATTAAATTAAGTTGATTATTTGATTACGGGCCATGAATTAGCATAATTGTTGAAGGAAAACAAATTTTTCACCCGATAACGACCCGCCGAACGGAGTTCCGCGTTCTGCGAGGCCACTGGAAACGATTAATGTTCACAGTTAATAGATTTTCTCTCGTTTTTTTTTCCATTTTATTGATAATCTTTGAGCCGAAATGAATCATCTGAAAGCCGATTCTCGCTGCCCGGCGCAGGAATTTGACGCGAGGTCTTTGGTTGTTTTGGGTAGGTTACAATACACAACGTATGGTTATGAAATTTGAAATTATGGTTATGCTAATTATATGTTAAATTATATTTGCAGGATATCTTTTTAACTTACTTCATTAGAACGACCAAGACGCAAGTTGTGTTGCGTTCAAGATGGCTCTTAATGCTGCATTCCTTATACTTTATTTTCATAGGAAAACTCTCGAAGACTGCATTCTCTAGTTACATGAAATAATGTTGCACCAAAAGAAGTACTCCGTGTGCTCGTCCTCGCGCTCTAGGGGTTCGGCACACGAACCTGTACGGAAGAATTGGGCGACACTTCGGTTGCCCCACGGGGCTCAGCAAATATTCAAATGAGCGTCCGAGAAAGTGATCGATCGAGCACAGTCTGGAACGGTGTATCGGCCCTGGCTGCCGAGCCTTGGCCGACCCGACCCGGCCCGGAGGAGAAAAATTGCACTCCATTAAATGCTCCGCTCCCTCGTGGCTCCCTCGGGGTGGACAAAAATGTCGGCGGCCCGAAACCGCGCGAAACCCACGGGACCGTAATCCTTCCCCTTTCGTCGTCGTCGTATGTTGCGCGCGCGCCGTCGGGGTGCTAATTGGAATCCGAATGAATTCGAACACCGCGGTGCCAACGGGGGCAGCGGGCCGGACGGCGGACGGGCGCGGATCGCTATTT
This sequence comes from Anopheles bellator, assembly GCF_943735745.2. Taxonomy (NCBI): domain Eukaryota; kingdom Metazoa; phylum Arthropoda; class Insecta; order Diptera; family Culicidae; genus Anopheles; species Anopheles bellator. Next base: position 31,347,637 of record NC_071286.1, read on the forward strand.
GGCGTGGAATTGAAATGTTGTTTCGACACCTTTTCGGATGATCGCGCGATCGCGCTGCGGACCCGCGGGATCCGTTTTGGTGAGGTTATTGATGCTGTCGATGTGATTTTCCTCTTTTCAGTTGATTTATTTTGCAGCGCTTGCTGTGCCGGTTCCCCGTTCGGCCGGGCCCGGGCTCAACTTATCGGAATTTATCTTAATTTAACAAGTTTTAAATGTGAGAAAATGAGAATAGTTTGAATAAATCAGTGGATACTGCCTGACGTGTGTTTTTGGGGGCCCCGGGCGGATCCCGGACGAATCTCGGCTCGATGGCTAATTGATTGGAGTTTTATAGGAGTTCATTTATTAATTAAAGCCCTCGGTACGGACCGGGGATGACGCAGAACCGCACCCCAGACGGTCGATGCCGACGGTTCGGTATCTTCGATCGCTTTCTGCCGCCGCCGTGGACCGTCCTTGCTCGTACAGACGCTCTGTCTACGGTGGCCGGCCCGGGTCTCCGGCTGTGGACACGGCGAACCGACGACGAGCAATTCCGGTTTGCAATTATTCCCATTCCCATCCGGCCAACTTGTGGGGGGCAGGGCGCAAGGGGCCGCCTGTAAAACAAATAGCCCTTGTTGTGGCCGTTGTAGCGAACCCGACGAACAGCCCGATGCTCCCGTCTCCGGCTCCAATCGGCCCGGATCGTAACAGCCCATTAAATGGGCACAGAGAAGGTGATCGCGCTGCCAGGACGCGGTTCCGCGGCTGTCCGGCTGTCGTCCGGCCGGGCTTCGTCGTCGTCGTCCCCGGCGAGGACGACGGACGAATGTCGAAGATTGCGCAAGAGAGATATCATAATCGATATATGCGCGGATTGTGTTTTATTTCGCTCCTCTTTTTTTCTGGCTTCGCAAACAGAGCACTGCACTTCTTGTGCGCTTCCCGTCTTCGCCCTCGGGCCCATTTCGCGGACATTTTCTTTTTCCGCGCCGCGCCGCCGTTTTTGTCCTCCCTTTTTTGTTTGCATTTTTTGCACGATCCCTTCGCGCGCGCGCGCGCGCTCACCCGTTCGTGAATGAATCGTATTGAATGGCGGCCCTTGGAGCATCCGTCTCCGTCGGCCCGGGCCCGCGGAATTCGATGGTCCGGCCAGCCGGCCTGCCGATGCTCGCCAATAATCCGGCCGCCTCCGCCACAGCCACTGCCGACGCCGGACAGAACGTGGAGAACGTGTGTTTCCCAATAACAGAAATTAATTGCATAAATTTTATTTACTTTTTACGTGCGCGCGCGGGCGTCCTTTGCGCCTTTCACGAGCCCGCGAGCCGATCCCCGATGCTCGATGTGCTGCACTTTTCGCCGTCTCCAGCCGTCCTACAAATAATGGTATGTTTATCCTTATTTTCCGAATTGAATTGAATGAAGTTATGCCGGGGATTAGCGCGGTACGGGGTGGCGGCGGCCCTACTTCGCCGACCAGACTCGGTGCCGACAGTACGCGGGTGGCGTGCCTTGGGTCCGTGGATCGAAATTAGTGCGCGAAAAGAGTGCGCGACTAATAATTTAAGAAGTGCAGCGAAGATAACGGCAACCGGATCGTTGCCGCCGCACAGTCTGCCGGGTTGCGAAGTCCGAAAAGGACAGGCGTCCGCGGAGCGGGCACTCGGTCCTGTGCTTTAATGAAGGCTCAATGGGCGCACCGATCTCGGGTGACCGGAAGTGAATAATTGATCACGCGTAGCAACGGCGCTCATTATGCTGTGGATCTTACAAACTGCAAGACGAAGCGGAGCCTGTTTGTAAGATGGGTTGAAAAAGATGGCACCATTTTCTTTTCAGTAGCTCTTTTACATCTTAGAAGAACGGACCGGGCCAAATTTATAACTCTTTCGTAACTTTTGTTTTACTGCTTTTCAAAACATCGTAAAACGAGCATGGTGAGGTTCAATTTTACACAAAATGTAGATATAATAATAAAGGTTGAATCAGGTATGTTTTTCTAATTAAAAATACAATTCAGATTATTAAGGACATGCCAATTGCAACATTGAGCACCATTGAATTTCGTTTCAATAGAATTCCGATAAATTGTTATTATATTTTATTTTTATTGGAACGGGCAGAGCCGTATTAAGAACCAGCTTTAAGTAGATGTAGATCATTACTTATTATAGAGTGAGCTAAAGCTTAAGGACCTCTGTTAACATTGGGGGTAAGTTTAAGGAACTCTTACATTTTTATTCAAAAGTGAGTGTTGACTACAAAGAAAAATATAAATTCTTTACTCATAAGGAAATGAATGACTCGAAGCAAAATAAACTTAAGACAGAGCTCAGTTTTTTCGAACAGACGAGAAGCAAAAACTTCGGTGAGCATTTCACATGTCCGTCTTACTGTCCATAATTCTTGGAAAAAATCAATTAGTTTAGTGCTTTGCAGTATTCACATTTCTTTTAGTATTTTTGGTATTTTATTTCTACAATTCACATTGTTTTAAAGGCTGCTATATAATTTAAAATCATGAAGCTCACGGCTATGACTCATCCTTGCTTTGAATACCTTTGCGACGCAGATCAGTTTATCTTTCTAGCGCTGCCAAATTTTTAATTTGCACATAATCCTCGACGGATTTGTTGGACATCAAAACGATCCGTCGGCTGATGGTTACCTTTCGATAAAACCATTCGTTATGAAGCTCCCAAAGTGACTGACTCATAAGATTTGCTAACTCACTGGATGGGTGTAGCACAACCGCCGGTGTTATCATCAATGTGGATCCTCTAACCGAAACGCGACCACTAAACTCATCGAAATCTTCCTCTCGGACGCACGGCAAGCATCCTTCGTCGGCGGGCACGCAGGCGCAGGCAGGTTCATTTATTACACGTGAAGGTATCATAATTAAAAGCGAGCGACAGATCTCGAAGATGCTCCGCGTGAAGTCGGCCAGCCTTTAATGTCCAGAAGCTGGGCTTCCAACACGACATAAAAATACGGAAAATTATTTTGATAAACCAACGCGTATCCCGTTTCGTTGCCGTTCGCGGAACGACCCGGCGGCGGTAGCATCGGGTCGCTAGCCAGGCAAACGCTGCCGGTGTTATCGCGGCTAATCTTGTCCACATCAAGCGGTTCCCGAAAGCAATCAAAGAAACCTTCCCGTCCATCGCTTGCCCGCCAGTCGGCAATGTAATGGAATAAAATATAATAATAAGATACCATAAAATTAGTTCAGCCTTTAAGCAGGGTTCGTTTGATGAAGCTTCACTTGTCGCTTGCATAATCGTCCCCGTCCCAGAACGAAGACAATGTGATAAAAGTGTATGATGTGTGCCCAAGAATTAAATCTGATAATGATACAAAAATGAGTTAATTTCTTGTTGATTCTTTCGCTATCGTTTATTTCAAAGTTGCTTAAGCCATGCTTTCAGCATATAAACGGGCAGGGCCAAGAAAGGACTCCAGAGTCGAAGACTGCTGCCCGACTGATCGCAGACATGAGTTAATGTCTTTCATGCCAAGTGTTTCAAATGGTCGCACCTCAGCGGCACGCAGCCCAGATCGCTGCGGCGACAGTCCTTTCGTCCACCGACCAACGTTTTCGCTCGGCAGCGGTCAGTAAAGTAGGGGTCCACAGATAAACTGGAAGCGATAACCTTTCCATCGGACGTGGTTTTTCGTGGTTTTTGTGCCGCCGCCGCCGCCACCGCCGTTGCCGGTGACTCAATTTGCACGAATCGGCCACCGCGGCCTAATTAGGTGCTTTCTGACATTTGATTAAAGCGAGGCGGTTCTGCACAGTTGTCGTCGGAATAGTTTCGCCCGGCCCCGGATCATTTTACGGTGCGAACTACACAACACCCCGGCCGTGAGAGAAACCAGATTCGAAGCGAAGCACGCAAAGCAAGGAGCCAGGCCGGAGTTGAAAGATAAAGACGAGATGATGATTCACCTTACACTCGCGGCGCTGCGCTGGTTATGAATTCCTGGGGGACATACCACATGCCCTGTGCCACTGACGCATGGCGCAACGTGATGCTGGCTTTGTGGAGGGTTCATTCGGAAGGCTGTTTCACGCACTGAAATGCAGATTACCTGCAGCTCCCAGACTGCCTGTCTTCAATGGTTAATTAATTTTTCAACGTGCTCCGTGCTCGCGATGGACACCGCCAAGATTCCCGCATTGCTTGATACGTTCCGTTTTATGGTCCTGTGAAGGATCGATCAAGTGCTGCTGGACTTTCACAGCGTTCGCTTGGCGCATTCCTTTCAGGTCAGAAATGTTGTCTTTATTTAAGCTTTTAATACTTTCGAACTAGTGGAACAGTAATTATTGGCGTAAATGCTGGCATCGTCAAGTCTAGCTAAAGACATTGTAAATACTCCTGTTCGGGAAAATAGCCTCTCTAAAAAATTTAGATCAAAAGTGTATTTTTCTCCATTTTTTGTTGTAAATAAAATATTTGTACCAATTGTTGTACAGAAGCGAATGTTTGGACAATAATTGTTTCTCACTGTGCAACATCCACCGTGCAGAGTGCACTCCAACCATTCAACACTCGCGATGCGGCGGCAGCAATTAATCTCCAGACAGGGTACGACAGCCAAAGTTGAGTCGTGCGAGTTGAAGCAATAAAGAAGTTCGCTTAAGCTAATTAAAAGTGCGGTATGTTGCACCACAAAGACTATCGGGGGGCTTCTGGTCTGTTTTATGGGACCGGCTGGAGGGATTAATGTTACCATTATAGGGCAGCCCCAACACCACCACACACAGGGCGGTGCATTCCGGAGAGGGACGACGTCGCCTTCGCTTTCGCTGGCCGCCTCCCGACGGTACAGAATGCAAATACGTGGCCGTACGTGGCTTGCGAACGCCAGAAGGATGATGTAGGAAATCGAAATACGATCGTTTAAAGCTTCATTAATTATCATTACGACGCTTCAGGTGGTTTCGGGTTGTGGCGAAACCGAAAGTATTGATACGAAAGGGGGCTCACATTTGAAAAGCAAATATTTGTTTCGTCCGAGCACTCAAACGGTTCAGACGAACCTCTCGAGGGAGCTGCGTTCATCCTTTTTTTTGTGCTTCTTGTACGACGAGACCGACAGTCGGTTGGGTGGCCGTGTACTGTATTGACTGAAGACGGTTAGATTCTTAGTACAGCCAGATTAAAAAATATCATTTATCTTCCATTCGCGCGGCACACGGATTGGGATATGTTCCATCGATCCCAACTCCCAGGAGGCTAAGGAATCGGCCGGGTGCGTGGTCTGAAATCGATCGGTTCCTTCCAACGGTTCCAATGGATCCGACCGATAATGGTGAAGAGTTGAATAGCCCCGCTGATGTAGCATTCAGTGCCCGCACAATGCTTGTTTGACAGATTTCGTCAATTATGCTTTTTGAAGTGAAGTTATTGAGCTTGAAGTGCTTGGTCTACGCGGTTCCCCGTGTGTGGCACTGGTCAACGGTCATGTAGCTTCTCATCATTGGATTATTGTGTTGTTGTGTCCAAAACCTACTCCCCAGAAGAAGGTGATTGTGAGATTCTCTTTCATTGTCATAATAAAGTGTTTTTCTGGCTTCAGTTTGAACTTTTCAAGAACCTTCGGGGTCATTATAGAAAACGTTCATATATCTTTCTAGTACGGGAGAATTGTGAAAACGACACGGTAATGCTTTCTGGTAGAGTGACTAATGTTTACATTTATGTTTTGTTTTATTAATGAAACGGTTCGAAATATACACCATTATTTTTTCTAAATAAAATCAAGAATAATTAAAAGATTGTGACTCGTCCGTAGATCGTATGTCTCACTGGAATGATTTATCGGCTTCAAACCCTAACAAATGCACTAACTTCGAAATTTTAAGTGCTTAGTATGGCTCTGTTCGTTTTAAAAATAAATAAATAAATAGACAAAAATAAATAATGTTACAAAAAATACATAAATTAAAACGAAGGTTAACATATGATGAAACATATGATTGTATCCATAAAGTTAAATCCACTGAAAAAAGGAATGTAAAAAGGGAGCTTAAAATAAACACCGAACCGCGTAGTGTGACGTGGTTATCGATTGGCTGCCGTTTCCCTAGAATCGATCGTTCGAGATCTGAAAATAACGTATGATCGCATTTTCCTTGAGCTGCCTCATCAGTGTGTATTTTTAGCGTCACATTAAAAGTAATCATCCCTTCCGCGGAAGAAAGAGAAAGAGTTGCGTCGGTTAGCGTTCATCTGAAGTGGGTTGTCGGCGCGATCGTACGAAGGATGTGTTTCGACTTTAATTGATTTTTTACTTCACTTCGCGGACCACGCCGCGATGCCGAATCGATTAACGCGGGATTTTACGATAGTTGCCCACCCCGCGTAATGCCTTGCGCTGCTTTCGCCGAAGGTTCATAAGGCTTGTCGTCACCTTCGTTAATTTGTATATTTATCGTTTCACTTTGCCAAACGGTTAGGACGCCACCGTCGCTGCACCCGTGGGCAGCTGCACACGGGCGAGTGCATTTTAGTAAGACCGCCAATCGGCCGCCATTCATTATGCGCGGAAGTGCGTTCATCGATGTCATCGTGCGTAGTGAAAGGCCCATTATGGCACGCCGCTGCCGATCCGCTCCTCCCCTCGGGCGCTGCCGATCATTCGCCAGTCAATCCATGTCATCGTCACCTCGCGATAAAAGCGTTCGCATCCTGGCACCGCAGGCACCGCAGCAGCCGGGGAAGTGTCGGGCCACCGACTCACCACTTTATGCTGGCCGGCGGGGAACACTCATTCTGGCGGCTCCGGTGACAATCGCTTCTCGGAAGAGGCAAACGAAGTGCAGACGATCCTGGCACTCGGAGCTATCTAGTAAATGTCTGCAGCTTCCTAGTCTCGAAATGGGTGGCTCGGTTCTCCGCGCCACTCTAATGCCGCGAGCAGCACCATTCGTCCACGCATCATCCATAATAATTGCTCGCTTAATTTGAAAACGCGATTCAATTTGTACGACGCACCCACTCGAGTCGGCCAGCTGCAGCAGCAGAAGCACCCGCCACGTACGGGTCGCACCGAAAACGATGATGGCCCTTTGACGACAGAGTGTTGGAAAAATTTCGGTAGCGGTAGCGATACGGCCCGCCCAGCCGTTGATGGTGGGATGGAAGGATGGAAGTGTTAAATTATTGATAAAATGTGTTTGAAATTTTAATGCACTTTCTACGCGGAACGGTTCCCGGGGTGCCGGCGTTAAATGTACGGGTGTTAATAAATTTTCGGCACCAAATTGGATTCTCGTTTTCGTTTGTTTTTTTTTAGTTCTTGTCGGCCATTTTCGGGACGGTCGTTGTTGGTGATTGTTGCTGTTATGCTGTTGTTTTGTTCCCCCGTTATCCACTGCTTCGTGACCAGGCCCGTGCCTTGCGTCGCACACTTTTTTCGGGAACAACGTAGATGGTGCGTATCGATTATGAAGGTTTTGAAGTGCGTCCTGTGCGGACCACCGTGAAAGTGGTGAGATCCTGTGAAGTGGATTCCACCAGTCGTCAATGGGTGGCTTTGGCGAAAATTGTGTTTGTTTCAGCGGTGGAAACTTATAGTACGGTCGATCGAATGACTGAAAATTATCATGCAAACCTTACACACAGATTTTATATGATTGAAATTACAATTACAACTGTCAGCACGTAAAAATTACTACTGTAGGCACGAGCGTCGTCCAATTGCAGATTTTCATCTTGCCAAGCGTGGTCTCATTTTTTACTTGAAGTAAATGCACTAATCCAGATATCCGAAGAAGTGACGATTTTAAAAGGATTGCTTTATTCACATCAGTGTTCTAAATTATTTCGTCTGCTTAGGATCGAGGCGAACCAATTTCGTTTGAGTTATGGAAGATAGCCGCCTACATGTTCAATGACTGTGCCACAATCTCTGAACTTTCTCTCTCTCTCTTTTTCTCGCTTTGAAAAATCATACAGAGCAAAGCGTGTCATAGACATAATTAAAACCAGTTCCGACAAGACCGGCATGAAGACGTAATCACTCATTATCGGCGAGCGTTCCGTTCGAGCTAACATTAAACCTCGTATCTTCCACTTAAACCAGACTGTCCCCGGCGACGAGATCGGTTGTCGGGCGGATGATGAAATGAAAATCATACCACATAATCTGCGCAGGGACACCGCGGCAGTAAAATCCTAAAAGGCAACAATTATTTTACCATCCCCGATGCGAGAGCAAGATCTGGAACACCACGTTTGGGTGAATTTCCCAGCCATACCCAACCCGCGGCTCATTTCCACCCTAGCCGACTAGCCGAGGGAAATGCGTCTAATCTAATCGAGGAAATTGTCTGCCGCTTTCCGGCGGCGTGCAGGAAAGTGGTTTTGTAGACCGCTGCCGACGCCGCCGCTCGCCATGTTCATTATTCTTAGTTTAAGGATGAATAGTGACGCTAATTTTCAATGGCATCCTCGGCACCGAACGGCCATTGCCGCCGACTGCAGGGACGGCCCCGTTTAACCCGAGGGTTTCCTGGCGATGGCGATAAGTTCTTTCGGCCAATTTATGTAGTAAAGGCTGATATTTATATTGGTTAATTGCTTTGGTCGGATTTGGTCGACTTCCCCTTCGGGACTGTTGTGCCGGAATCAACCGGATTTGCGTCCCGAAAAGGGGCCGTCGCTTCGTGCGCCGTGTCGCCGAATAGTCATTTTGAGAGGAAGTTTTGCTTTTGTATCTGCCTCAGTTCCATTTCACGCACAGGCTGTTTCATGCTGTTCATGTTTGGTGCGGCTTACCGGAGCGTTTTAAGCTGGATGAAGGGAACAAAAAACATACACTCCGAGATCTGAAGCATCGCACGGAACTTCATTCCGTTGTTTGCCAAACGGTGGTTGATGCGTGAAATTTCGAATTTTTCACACCTCTTCTGACTTTCATTATGTTGATCTTTTCCACTTAGTTGATGATATATCTTTCGGTTGCCCCTCTAGTCCGTCTGAACACCCAACTGTTTATTGCAATCCTGTATGGCCGAGCCGAGCTTTGTTTCGTCCCTTTGTTAACTAACCATTTTCCATAACCGAGCGCACCCTGTGTGTCGGGAACAATCGGGAACCCCTCGAAACTAACAAGGAAAGCCCACACGGCCACAAAAGCGCATAGGACATCGGCTTCCCTTGCACGGCAGCTGAACAATGGCACTCGACAATAAACCAATTTTCCGATCCTCTCGAGGATCGGATGATGATCCTGCCCGTTCACAAGCGGTCAATCGAAAGCCGGCGACCCGGGCGGCGTTGCGGTGATGTCCTACTTGACCCCAGCAATCTGTGTCCTTTTGCAATTCGCATCCTACGCCCAGCTTGCAGCACAATAGCATAATTCGTCGAACACGGCCGAGACATGACGGCGCACGGGTTTCCGTGGTGGACCCGACCGACACTGCTAACGAGTATCTAAAAATCGAAAAATCATTTATTAATTTATTGTCTTCAATGTCCTTTTTATTTTGCGAAAAATGTACTGCGCCGCGCTGACAATGGCGACCGGCTTGCGTCGAACCGAACCGAACCGAACCGAACGAAATGTGACAAATATAATATCTGCTCGGAAGAGGCACCCATGCTCACGGACGATCCTTTGCGGAGGGCAATTTATCATTCGCCTTTCAATGGAATCATTCCCCAGGTAAGATGGCCAGGGATGGCAGACTCGATGGCATGCGAAACGACAGTCAACAGTCATCTGGTTAGGGAACCCTATTGTCCCTATTCGTCAGGACCAATTGACTCCGGCATAAAGGGCCCAGGGGCCTAAAGTGGCAAACAGGAAGCCGAGTGGCCTGGGCGCTGTGAGGATTCAAATTAATTTGTATTTAGTTTTATTTCGTCTTGACATTGGCTTACGATCATATTTTATTGCCATCGTACGGTTCGTCCTGCTTCTTCTTCTTCGTCGTCGTCTGCGATTGGCACTGATATTGGGCAACATAGGTTTTATGGCCAACCGGTCCCTGGTTCGTTTTGGTTTTCTGTGGCTCTTTACTTCGCCGTGGCTCTGTTTGGTCCCCGCTGTGTTTTATGGTGTATGGAAGTCGTTAGCATGTTTTATTTCGGATGGTATTTTAAAATTGGACTCCGGTGTTTTACGGCTGCAGTCCCGGCCGCAACCTTCTTCGAATTCGATCGAAAGCCCGCACGTTGCCCATGCACAGACTGATCCTTCTCGATCTCTCGATAAAAAATGTCCTGCGCCTAGCCGAGGGCGTCAGGATGTCTTTTATATTCGGACGATCGACCAGAAGTGATGGCGTCTGTGGCTGTTGCTATTGTTGCCGAAGGTGGCATGTTGTGTAGCGCATTCGGATGCTATCAGGAAACGGTTCTCCATAATTTTAACCTTCGTACATTTTGGCCAAAGCCTCACTCTACTATTTTCCGATTATTCAGAAAAAGAAAAATTGGATCAAGCTATAGCGTAAAGTAAAAACGGCAAACAACTTGAAAGTCCTCTTTTAAATATTCTCTTCGGTAGTCCCTTTTTATGGGCTTTCACAAGCGCTCGCGCCGTCCCTGCGCGTGCAAAGCAATCAAAAATGATGCAACCATTACTTTCCAACCCCTCGGTCCATTACAATTCATTTAGATTCAAATCGCGTCCAATCTTGAGCGAAATCGTTGGACTCGGGACACGATATCACCCCTGCGTTCACGTGGTTTCGGCAGTTCATAAACCGTCAAGCGCAATTTGAACGATTATCTCCCTTAAGGACAAGCGCCATAACCGTAGCGCCGTAACTGTATCCGGCAAAAATTGAACGACTCATAATTTTCATGGCATCGTTTCATGGACACCAGGCACGAACCCCTCTGCTGGCGCGGTGAAGGCCCCGAACGCGCAAAGCTGGGCTTGGCGGGTTTGGCTGCGACAACACCCCAAAAAAAGTCAGAACATCCAACATGGCGATCGACCGTTATCCTGATTGACGAATCACCGCTTCCTGTTCTCCTGGGGTCGATTCGACGCGTCGACATGTTATACGCACGCGTATAATGAAGTGCTCTAAGTCGTCCTCCGAAGTCACACACCGCGGTGTTGGCGAAAGGGACGCGCACACGCTTTGGCCCATCTTGCCTGCGGCGGTTTGCACAACGCGTAATGTCATTCATCGGCACGGATGTAGTGCGCCGCATTACGCTTAAGTAGAAAATAAATTACTTTTTTCATAATCATAAAAGTCCATCTTCAGGCCGGCGGCGGCGTTCGGTCCTGGTTGGAGCGGAAGTTGTCGCCACTCGCTCGGTAGGGACGACAGCAACCAAGGGCGACGGAAGGTTTCGTAAAATAAAATTCGCATCCATCATGCGGGAAACAAATCTGTGCAAACGAATGGCGTTATGTATGGCAGGCGCAAAAACTGGAATTTATTAAAGCGCCTAAAGGGAGGTTTTTTGATAATTTTTTTTTTCATTTTTGAATCTGTCAAACAAAGTCACATGGATATTTTCTTTTGTTAGTATCATAAAGGATTATTTTACATGGTAAAAAAAATATTTTCAACCAAATTTTTAATTTTTAATGTTTTAATTTTATGAGCTTTAGAAACCGAAAAGAATGTTCCTTGAAAACGTTAACATTTATGCCAATTTCTCGTACGCATTATAAAACTAATTCATCCTAGAATGGCAGTAAATTTAATGAAATCAAACTTCTGTCTGTAAAACACATACACAATTTTCCATGTAGGTAAAATAACACATCGCTCAATAAGTCCGTAGGATAGCTTATAAAACAACAATATTTTGATATAATTTGTATTTATTCATCAACATAGTCTCCTTTTAAGGCGATACAGTCAGTCCAACGCTTCTCTAACTTTTCGATACCATGTTTTTAGAACGATTTATCTTTCCCTTCAAAATATGCCTCAGTTTCGGCGATGACCTCCTCATTCGATCCAAATCTCTTTCCCTGGAGCATCCTTTTGAGATCCGAGAACAGCCAATAATCGCTGTATCCAATAATCGGTTGGTACTGTCTAAAAATCATAAGGATTCTGTATTTGTTTCGGCATCTATATGTCATCCTGCGAACTTATTGAGCGATGTGTTAATATTAAGACTTAGTCAAAGATCATTCTAATCACATGAAAAACATATAATTTTCAACCATATCAAGAAGATTAGCGTCGAGTGATTTCTTAAAGGTTCTGCGATGATGGCAGAATAATGGCGGCGACTGGTTCACCAATCTTCAATTATCGCAACGTCGAATGCATAATTTTGTCTACCATCTAACGAACCGCTCGATTTGCATTTAAAGCTCTTCAGAGTTGTCCGATGTTTATTTTATTACTGCAATCCAGTTCTATTTGGAATTCATCACGAATCCGCCGAAAAGAAACCGAACCGATTCGGCGGAGAATCGTGCTGGAACTTATTCATATCACGGTATGGATGTATAAAGAGCAGGATTCGCAGTTTTGGCCGCGGCAGGCATAAAGACGGGTAATTCTAGCGATTGATCGATTTTTTCCACTCATAGATCAGACAAGGAAAATCCTTCGCCCTCTCCCTCCCAAGTGTAACGAAAGCATCTTCAGAAACGTTCACCCAGCGCACGTAGGGCAGTAAAATTCAAATTTCCTGGTTGGCGCGCATCTTCTTCCGCCGGTCCTTTCAACACACTTTTTTTTATTATTATCTCCCGCCGTCGCCCGCCAGTAGTAAAATGGCCGGCGGATGTTTGCTGTTCGACGGCACGTTTCCCTGCACGAGCCGTGATTGTGGCGGTGTTGGGAAGTAAAATTGGTCCTCCCCTGAGCGAAGCGCAGACCATCGACGACAGGGCACCCCGGGGAGGATGTGCTTTCTGTTCAGCGCACAATCATCTTAATTCGCCGAAAAGCAGGTTCCTAACGGCGCCATTCGCGGCCACGCTATACTGGGCGCCTGTCTTGGGCTGTAATTTGCATTATTCATGCCATTTGAACTAAACGGTACCATCTACTCCCAGGGGAAGCATCTGAAGCGGAACGTTGGAAGGATAACCTTAACTCTCGGGCCCGCTCCGAAAAGGGATCGCTCTAATATCGGCCAGATGGTTGCTAATCAGAACACTGTTACGAGCGGTGATAGGCGTAATCGATCACCGACGACCAGGCCCAGGACGGCTGATGTTCAGCCCTCCGTATTACGAAGAAAATGGTTTCACCCCTCAAATGGCCGTGTAAACGGAGAATTTCACGCCCGCAAGTCGGAACTCCTCGTGGAAAACGCCGTTTGATAACCGTTTCCAATTTTCCTCTCTTTCTCCTCGTTGCACGGAAAAATGATTTCCTCGATGACATACTAATTACCCGTTCGTTCGTATTGTGGTGTAAAATGGAAGGAAAGATTTCCGTTCCCCATTTCCTGCTCCTTTTCAGTTGGTTATAATAAAACTACCTATTAAAAAATGTAAACAAAAAATCAAAGAAAGCGAACAATCTGAGGTATCTCGTGAGCTATTTGACTCAACCAACGCCATTAAACGCGCCGAATTGAGTTGAAATCACCTTCTCGTCGCAGTCTTACTGGCACCGTTTTTTTGTATGTCCTTCGCTGTTCTCTTCTCGCCCGCCGACCGAAACAGCAAACCGCTCGCCTGATCCAAGAGCCATCCCGATCACGGTTGGACACAGGTCCAAAAAAAGACATTCGGATCGGTTTCTTGCTTTCCAATCTTTGCACTCCGACCATCCGGCCGTTCAGCGAGCGCGATTCCGGCTGATTGAGCGACAAGTTGCAAACGGAACAGAACAGACCGCTGACGTGTGTTCTTCCGCACTAATGTCCGCGGGTCGCGGGTCCGTCAGTTAGACTTTTAAATTTGCTCATCAAACCGTGTCCGTGTTTGGAGGTTCACATATTACACGACACCGCGACAATTCGCGATGCCGCGCAGGATTATGCCGAGCGGTCGCCGTTTTTTTGTTTTCCATCACCAATAATTGAACAAAAAGGCCTAAACGAAAGGACCCCTTTTCGCAAGTGGCCGGCACAGTGTAACGGTAAACAAATGCTCTCGCACCACCATTATGCTCCACATTTCGGTCGCCCGAGGAATGCCTTTGTTCGGAATCCGTAAAATCATTCAAATGGACACACGTTGTTCATGCCGTTCGTTCGATAGCATCCGGCGCGGTTTTGGACATTTTTTGGTTTTTGCTCTGAAACTCTTGGCACCTTTGCCTTTCTTGTTTCGCTGGCACGATCTTTCCGCCCGAGATGCGCCGCCAGATCATGCTGCGATCGACCGCCGACTTGTCAAGTTGACAGCGCAGCGGACGTGTTCGTCATGTTTGCTTCCGATCGGTTGACGCATCCAAATGGGGCGGTATGCTTTTTCTAGTGGCTTTAATTTTCTTTTCATCAACCGGCATAAGGATAGTGCCTCACGAAACAAGTGACAAATTTTACCATTATCCTTAGTTTTGAAATTTATGTTTTTGTTAATTTAGGGTGATCTGTAAGGAATATTTTGTTTAAATTTAAGTCAGCGTGGCGTTATTCTCAAGCCCGCAGCTTGTGTACGGGTTCCATAAATATTCTGAAAGAGATTGATTTAATATTTAAATATGCTGTTGCCAGAGTGTTTCGTATGTTTTCCCACGAACCGAACCGTGCCGTACCGTGCCGATTCCATGTTGCGCCACTCCGCAAACCAGCAAGCCGTTTGGGATTCGCCCACCTAGTTACGGGCAATGTTCGATCGTTGAATGTGTCCAGGAATCGAGTGACACTGCCGACAAGCGATAAATTACCGAAGACGGAGGGGTTTCGAAGGCCCCGAAAGAAACGTTAAAAGCTCACGACGTTAAGGATCCGACAGCTACAAGGATTCGTCTTTCAAGCAGCTCTCTTTCCTCCTCCGTGGCGAAGGGACACATGTTGCTCGGCTCCTTGGAAATTGAATCCTCAGACCTCCCAGGCGTGTTGACGTCGCTGTCGACTAGAGGACGCCTTACGCCTTGCTCACGTCATCTACGATCGGCCGATCAGGCTGCATCTGTGTGAGGTTTTGCTGGCTTCAGACGATTGTTTTGTTGTCCTGTTGGCTCAACAGATTTTGGAAACAAAAGTATGTTGCAGTTGCTCGGGCCCCTTGTTCAATTTGATCGCCACTTCGCAGGCTGTATCCCGGTTACCTGTGCTTATGTAATGAATCCACAGTGCGGCCCGGGATGCCTGTCCGGATTTTCCTGCTGCCTTCCTGTGGCCTGTGGCCGACGCTTTGATCCTTGCCATCCGATATCCCCTGGAAACAGTGCTCTGCCTGCTGTGGCCGAAACGAAATCTAAATTAACTTTTCGGGCTTCTGTCCATTGTTAGGGGGAAGCAGAAGTTGTGGCCGTGCCGTGATTGAGGGCACAACACTACCGTTCGTATGCGAGGAACGATCGGTTTTGGGAAAGTGAAAATGAAGACACAACACTAACGACATGATGGATTGCATTTCCCGGCGTCCTTCGAAGCGGTGGTAATCACTCACCGCGTGTGGATATCATTGTTGTTCACGGGCCCCAATCGGCAGTTGTGGTGAGCCACTCGGCAGCGACATCTGCAAACCAAGCCGTTGCGCCGAAGCGAATGAACTCGTCAATTTGGTAACATTTCCCAGCGATGGACGGAGTTTTAAATTGATCTAATTAGAGCGCATTAGAGCGCGGCAGATGTTCGACGAGCGACATTCCTGCAGGACGCTCGCTGTGGCCTGCGCCCTTTCAGCTTCAGATTTAAAGCGAAAGATCAACACCCATCACCGAGGGACACGATCCACATGCTGGTCTGGCATTATCCCACCGCTACCGACAATCCAATTCGAAGGAAGTGTCTGCAGGCTGAATGTTTGAGAGTATCCCAAGTTGTATCACCGTTTTCATCTGAAAGATTTCTGAAGATTTTTAGTAATATTTTAATACACCAGATTCATTGAAAATAATTAAAAATTAAAATAACAACTTTCGTTACGATTTGTTGGCTTAATGGGCTTCATGTTCGGCTAAGTATTTCTTACAAACTTTCCAAAAAACGCTCACCCCAAAGCAATGGCCGTAAACCACAATTTAAAACCAATTACAACTCGAAATCGGCAAACAACGCAAAACAATCCGCCCGCCGCTAGGACGTCTCGTTCCGTTGCATAGAAATAAAGCAGGAATTTCTGAATTTCAATTTTGAATTATTATCGTCATCCAATCGAGCTGCAGTGGCCCCGAGCACCCCGTAATTGTTTGGTTTTTACATTTATGCAGAAAATCTGTGCCCAGTCCCTCGGCCCTCGGCCACGACACCCAACCTCGGAGCACGCGGACGGACGAAGCCATAAATTCAAACGCTTCCAAGCGGACCGACCGACAGATCGCCGGTCGATCCTTCGGCCGGGTGCAGCAGCAACGTGTCACGTGGTGCGAAAACAAAGGGCCCGCGCTGTCTGTATCATCAGCAGAACATCAGTCACTATCACGCATCACGTCGGCCAGTGCTTGATTTCGCGTCGGAGGGTGTCTTTGGCGTTTTTTCGGGCCGCTTGACCCGCTGCCGCAGCATCCGCACACTCCGCACTGCCTGCCGCGAAGAGAAACAAATGTTTAACAAATTCTTAGCATTAATTCTATTGTTCTCGCACTAATGGATTCAAAATTATTGATGCTTTTTTGCTGTCCCCGGGTTCGCCGGGGGCTCGTCGACGGCCTTTCATGTTGGTTCGACCCTTTTTCGGGTCGCAGCAACGGAGGATGGTCCGGTTTGGGTCTGCGTGTGCTTTGGAAGCTTTTGTGCCAAATTTATGCTTCTGTCCACCGAATGACAATCAACGAAGCCGCCGCGGTACGCTTCATCACCGTCAGCATCAGCCGCACGTCAAACGGTTGAAGGATTACACCGGATGCTCGGAAAACATGTGTCCATTCGCTTCGCCGATACCGAACGAAACCTCGTGTCGAGATGATCCTGGTTCCGTGCGGGCTTATTTGGCGATTGTCCCGCTCACAGTTCCGGGGCTTTTTCAGGTCCGGTGTACACAGTTGCTTGCGCGCGTTTGCTTTAAATTTGTGGTATACATTTTTTGACAGGTTTATACGATGTTCAGTGTAATTTACTCGATCAACCATGGCACGTGATTTGCGGATTTGAATGTGCTGTTTCATGTGCAGTTTAAATTGAAATAAAAGCTCACGAGCACCGATTCGCTGGCGCTGGATCTGGAACACCCTCTTACGAACCACGATCGGTAGTAGCCATTGCTACGGGATTTGTAGAATGTACCACAATTGACAATGATTAGCACTTGACATGCGACATCAATCCGCAACCCGATGGCCATGCTGCGGCGACGCGCTCGACAATTCGCCGTCCTACACGCGGCCATTGCGGGCAGAAATAACCACCCCCGGGTGCGAGGACCAACCGAGGGCCATTTCGCAGATGTCTGTCACTGTGGTGTGCTCACGTACCTCGCTACACCGGGCGATCGGGCCAGTAAGCCTAGGGTAGATGTTAATCGTCCTAATGGAACGAATTATGCTAAACTATCCCGCTCGACTCGACTCGACTCGTTTGCCCATCTTCAGACAACGGGCGTCATCATCAACACCATTAAGTGCAACTTGATCAGCGGCTCCGGAGATACCATAAACGGATCGCGCTGTAAATTGCCACATCTCCCGCGCCGGCCTGGTCTCGGCGCAATCTTCCTGTCTCGTCGCGGGTCTGCCGGCCGGCTCCGGTGCGCCACTGTCATGCAAAGCGCTGCTGGAGGAGCTCGGTTAACCGCAAAATACGGCCAATAACGATCTCGGCCAATCCGTACAGCACCCGTAAACGCCCCGGCCCCGGATAGGCAGCGGTTCCAGTGCCACGTCTGCGAACGCCGCAACGTGATATCTTTCCCGATCGCTGAACGGCCAAACGTTGTGAATTATTCAGAGAGAAAATCATCTCATGAGATCGGACAATCTTGCTCTAGCGACAAAAAGTAACACCTCTGCCTCGAGGCTTCTGCGATCGCTCAATCACAGGACACGATAGCGCGCGCGCGTGTGTATGTCCGTGATCGATCGCTAATCATCAGGCGGATTCCCGTGCCTTGTCCTTGACGGACGGCTCGACCCGGGTCGGTGATTAGGTCAACATCTCCATCCGCGGGCCTTCGCGGGCGTATCGTACTATTCAAATAGTTTTAATGGCTCGAATCTATCATGCCCCCATAAAGCAGCGGGCTGCAGTTAAGTCATCTTGATCATGATGAGGTTTTGTGCTGCCCAAAATAATACCCCCTTCGTCGATACCCGTAACCGGCGCGCCCGAGTAAGGACGTTTTTCATCGCAGCGATCCGAAATGGCTCATTTGTATTCCTTAATTTCCTTCCCAAACCTGCGGATTATGGGGCGTTCGATACGTCATTGCCTTGGCATTTGGTGGCTGGAGATTCCGGCATTCCTGCCAAGCGGTCGCCCTCAGCATCACCGTCATTATCATCCGTACCATTAGGACCCGCCGGCGTGAACGGTGTAAGGGGATTGTGGCCGCTAAAGAGCCGATGCGCTGAGCCGCCATTTATCATGGCTGTTAATCATCGCCATTTTCTAATTATCCCCAATCTATTTTTACCTATTTTATTTTCCGTCCGTGATTATGTTGTTGTTGTGAAAGCACCCAACGATGTCATTAGCTGCTGCGTGCTGCGTTTTGGAAACCCTATTGAAACTTCGAAGGCGAGTTTGAAGTAATGTTCAGCTATAGGCTCGGTGAATTATGCGTCAATTAAGAGCTTAATTCAAATATATCATAAATTTGCCGACTTTTGAAATTCCAGAAAACAAAGTTTTGCTTGGCAACTTTGAATTTTTATTTTGTGGAACAGAATGTGGCTTGTTTTAAAACGCGTACCATGAAACCAACGATTATCTCTTTATGTAAAGGTTAAAAGTTGTTTGTCTATTGCACTATAGGCACCCACAGCTTACATCGTTATAAGTTTTGGCATCATAAAAGTTCTTGAACACTTCTTGTTTACGATTAATGAATTCTTCATTTTGAATGCTTTCATTCAAACACGGTTTGCAGTTAACCATGAAAATGAACGACAACAACGCCGCTTTTTAATTAGAACGTGTTAAGGATTCGCGACTAACGGCGACTAACTTCAATATTCGATCCGTTTTTACAAAGCGGAATATGGACATCATTTCAATGTTATGTAAACGGATATCGTGACACGTATTGCAACTACTATAGAGAGAGTTAAGTGCCATTTTGTATTGTTTCATTTCATAGAATTGATCGTGATCGATATCAGCATTCGTTTCGTTATTTTTCTTACAGGTGTATTCCATGAGTTTCTATTCGCATCGTATCATGATTAATGGCGAACCATAAATATACATCTTGAAGTGTCGTCAACTTTTTGACCTAACATAAATCTATTCTATCTAAAATCTAAAGTTAACTTTCTTCATTTGAAAAAATTGCGTGAGAAGTGAGTGAGAAGAAGAAGACAACATAAGTGAGACACTACTATTCAGTTAATGAATCTAACAATGAAACAAAATGCTTATCAAGAAACTTGACTGTTGAATAATGCAGCAAAATGGCACGAGCCAAGCCGAGTAAAACTGCTAACTAAAATTACTATACAACTTGAAGGATACAGAGGCACTTCGATGGTGGCGATCACTTCAATTTACCATTAGTGCTTCCTTATATTCCTCTAATCATTGCTGTCAATTTCGAGTCTTCTATCAACGAATAAGCAAGTAAAGGTTAAATAAGCAAACGCGACAACTCAAGATTGAGCGATCAAATTGTACGATTTTCCAAGACCTTTTTCCAAGGGGATTTTCCAACGACCACAGACATTTGCTTCGAAATGAGCACATACTGTATGCAGTTGAGGGAACCGTCATTCGATGGTTTCAAATTACAACTCACGGCGCATGCCAATTATCAAATAGAACTTTACTATCAACGCTTATCGATAGATCAGGCCAAGTATTTTCATCTAATCACGAACCCGGGTGTGGGTAGATTTTGCAACAAACTTTATCAACGAAGGGAGCTGTTGCAAAACCATTCTCGTAGGTTGGTTCTCGTTTTACATCCTTCAAGAGCCGTGCCACCGTGGCCGGATGTGCCACTTGGGACGGGGCACGAAACCAAATTGGATTTGCCCAATTTATTGTGAGCCCCGCTTCCGGGGCCCCCTATTCCGGAGAGAGATCGTTTTCGTCCCGACGATACACGATTTAGCTCAAGCGCTTTCCGTTCCGATTGCGAGCTGGCAAGTGAACCGCAACCGATTTGATTCGGTCCAAAATCGAAACGGATAAACCGGTGTCGGTTTTAAGCAATTGATTTTGCGCATGGGTTCCGCTTTTTATTTTCCAACCTCTCGGGCGCCTAACGTCACCCTCGGCACTATTATGCTTAGCATTTTGTGGGCCGTGATTGGAACTGCGTCAACACGGTCGGTATTATCGAATCGGTTACTGGGTTATTGGATTTTTATTGGGGTCCCATCATTGATTCTGATTGCCGGGCTTCGTGTGCCAGTGCCGCGAGCAGGTTTTTAATTGACCCCCGGGGAACGATTTGGCACGGGTGTTACCAATATCGCAATGGGCACGCACGAATTTATTGCAAAATTCCATTAATCAATCCTCGGTGGCCACGGCGCTGTTCGCCCGTATCTCCGGATTGCATTTCGTTCGATTTGTGGCTGCTGGTCGTGTGCGCCTTGACAACTTCTTTAACTTCACGGCCCGATAATCCCGGGAGGTATTTGGCACAGACTCACTGGAAATCGGTTTTTATGTTTTTCTACAAAATGGAGCCAATAAAGCCATCGCATACGGGGGCCCCGTTGGCCCGTGGTTGTGAATGAATTGTGTCCACAATCAATCCGTCCGATCACATCAATTCATTAGCATATCCCCATTCAGACGGAACTCCTAGGCGACATCCTCCGACTCCGGGGGCAGTGATTGAATCTCACCTTCTTCTCACCTGCGCGTGCACCCGGGGGATTGGGTCCACCCTGCCCTCGGTCCCATTCAAATTAGGGCCGTCCAAAACCGAAACAGATGTAATCGGGCGTGTAATTTCCGGTGTACCATTTCGGGCACCTCATAACTTCTCAGCTTAGACACTGCCAGACTGGTGTCCCTGGGCTGCCCTGGCGATGCCCTTTGGCGATCGTCGCCACGTTGCGCTGTGTCTGCGGCTGCCGTTGATGCTGACGGTGATAGTGTCGTGAGTTTTGCCATCCATTTTCCAGCCCGTCGAGCAGCGAACCCGTGTGTTTGTTCATCAATTTCGTTTAACGCTTTATCTCCGGGCTTCGATCTTTATTATTGTGGCCCCGTTCCAGGCACCATCGACCGTCCCCTCCGTTCCCTCGGATCGGTGCCGTGAGTTAATCAAAATATTTGGAACCCAAAATGTCTGGGACGAGCCGTTGCATCGCGCAGGACGCGCGACCAGCGCACCGAACGACTTTATCTGACGATTCGAAACCGCGATCGAATGGACCCCATTCAGCCTCTGTCTCTCTCTCTCTCACGCAAGGATACGTCCAGATTAGACGTCGCATACGACGGGACGGGAGTTCCGTCGCCCCACAAACAGCCATCGATCATCGGGCAGCGGTGTCGATCATATCGAGCCGTAACCGAAGCTGACACGCTAATGTTGCGAGAAATAATCATAAGAAAAGCCCGTGGACCGTATTCTTCGGGTACGGTACGGGGCAAAAACAAACTCCAACAAACTCGGCTCGGCTGTTGATTACGCAATTAATGGAGTGCCCGCGAGGGGGCAGCAGAGAGCGCGGGGTGGGATGAAAGTGCAAATTAAGCCCCATGCCCACAGTGCGTCCCCACACTGACGCACTGGCAGACAGCTCAATTGCGCACCGCGAACCATAATCGACCGTGGCTAATTTGACCCGAGCATAATTAATTACCGGTACCGGGCCGAAAAGCCGGCCCGGGACGTCTGGACGCCGTTCTAGCCGGCGGTCGGAGCGAAATCTAGACAGAACGAGCGTGGCGGCGGGCACGGTATGAAGAGCTGATTGAATTGAGAAACAAACATACGCGCCGGCCTGAGCCGGACCCTGAACCGTTTAGCATCGGCGGACGCAGCATCATCCGCCGGGCGCCGTGGGCAGCGTGGCGCGCCACGCCGGTTGAGGGTATAAAAATTAGCTTAAATACCAAGCACACCGAGCGGGGCCCTCCCCGAGTCGGGCTCCCCGTGCTGGGGAGAGAAAAATTGAACGATCATTAATATTGAACGTGAGCAGACAGGACGGACAGGACCGGTGGACCGGGGTGTGTGATTGAAGAGAGTCCAGCTCCAACAGCCAGCAGCCCAAAAGACGGGGATCCGAGCGGCGGATGTGAGAGCAACACAACATTTAACAACATAATTTCCCTTCTGGCACCGGGCCGCGCCAGGTAAGCGGATTTCTAGCAGGAACCCACCACCGGGAGGAAAACGTTCGGTAATGAAGATACTCTCTAAGCCCGGCCTTCCTCTCATCGCGGCCCGAACAGAACGTGGTTAAAACAAAACGCCTCACGGAGCCCCACGGAGTGCGGGGCCCGGCCTCGGCCGCGGTGGACCGTGAAGAAATAACACCACGAAATGGCCTATGCTCGAAAACTAGGCAAGAGATTAATGATCGCGCGCGCTCCGGTCACTATTTTCGGGGTTCGTTGCCTATTCGCCCGTCCAAATCACGGCGGCCCGGCGCGTAAGCTTTCCTTCCCGCTGTGGCCCCCCAACTCCTGCCCCGGCCCTGGGACCGTCGCCTGACCTGGGCTGCGCGCTCATTTTGCTCAGTGTTTTCTCACCCTAATGATCGTTTGATTGATGATCGTTTATTTATTTATTGTTATTAATTTCCTATCGATTTTACGCCCGCTGATCGCGTTAAACTCGATTTAATTGAGCGCAAAAGGAAACGCGCGGAGTTTCGGTAGGTAGGTAGGCCGTTAGGTTTCGGGACAGGAATTCCTGCATCGCTCGCGGGCGGCTCGCGGCTGGCGGCTCCGTCGAGGGGCCCGGTGCCCGATCATTAATTTTATTAATTCCCGCACGGCGTTGAACCAATCTTTTAACATTTTTATTAATTCTCCACCACGTGAACTGGGCTGGGGGAGGTGGGAAGATTAGCTTCGTTAGTTTTTGGCAGTGGGAATGGGATCGTGGCTTTCGCACACCGCGAGAAAGTCCGGTTTTTCGGTGTGCGTTTTACACCGGACACTCGAAACTTGAAGCTTGATTTGAACTTTGGATCAGCAACAGGCCAGTCGGACGAAAGAAAGAGGGCCGAGTGACCATCGTAACGTCAGTGCATATGGTAAGGTCACTTGAAGTGTTTGAATTCGAAATGTACCTAAAGTGATCTAGAAGAACCAACCTTACTGAAACAAAATGGTCCCCAGTGGTGGAGAACAGCAACCAAGTGGACACCACGAGTCCTGTGATTATGTTTTCAGTTCAATCAATCATCATCATCAGTATCAATGTGCGAAATTTATTGAACATAAATTTAACTGTAAAATAAGTGGATATCCATAAATGTCGTAAATGGGTTATTAACAAAATAAAATATTTTATTATTGGGATGGAAATCAGAACGTTTGAACACAGAAGACGGCCAAGGTTATTCGAGTTCCATCCTGTTTCTCTTTCATCTAAATCCTTTCCACATCCGAGTGTATCTTTCAACAAATCACTATGTGTCAATGCATTGGTCAACGAACATCTAGAAGTGCTGCTGGTGACCGATTACGATTACAATGCCTGGCAAAGGCCAAGAGGCGATCGAAATCATGCACAGAAATCGATACACAAACGGAACCTAAGTATT
Source organism: Anopheles bellator (assembly GCF_943735745.2). NCBI lineage: Eukaryota > Metazoa > Arthropoda > Insecta > Diptera > Culicidae > Anopheles > Anopheles bellator. Next base: position 31,371,542 of record NC_071286.1, read on the forward strand.
TTGGCCGCGCATCCTGTCCGGAGTGGTCCGGGGCTAATAATTTGCTTTCAAAGTTAGGCAAGAATAGGCTATCAAATCAAATAAACAAACCACACGAAGCCACCCGTTCACCGTTGTCCACCTCCGTCGCTCCGACTCCGCCGCAGGAGGAGGCTGCACAGCACACCCCCCGGGGGCCGCGAACCAATAGGCCAACCCGTCCGAAAACGGCATCTCGAGGATGCAATCGAGGGCACGTATCAAATTAATAACGAGAAGATCGTTAGCGGTTCAGGTCCGCCTGAAAGGGATCGCCCAGCCGTCGTGGTTTGCTGGTTGGCCACAGTCCGTGGCCGAGGATTCTTTCTCGTCTCTTCCTTTTTTTTTCGTTGTTATTTTTCCCGCCGCGCCGCGCGTTTTGAAATGTACACCATCATAATTTTCTCTTTTGAAGGCTATTATTAATTTTGACAGATCGCTTTTCGACAGTGCTCCGGATTCTGGTGGCCGGCCATCATCGTCCGCCATCAGCCAGCCCCGGGGCGGGCGGGGTGGGGAGCGCCACCGCCCGACCCACAGGGTCGAAGCAACCGAAATTAAAGAGTTAGCAGGGGCAACACCGTTCGGGGTGCCTGCACGCCCCAGGTACTAAATCGTTTCAGCGGAATGTTCACAAAAGTGAAGGAAAGCACGCCTTTCTCGACGGCTGTGCGCGATCGGTTTGGCGGTTTTGAAAGGTGAGCTTATTATCTCGGTCCCGGGCGCAGTTGGATCCTTGCTGCCGCAAGCATCTCCGGCACGATAATACAGTGCTTCCCCCCCGCGGTCCACGGATGGATATAAGATTAATGCTAAAATCAACGTTTTGCAAAGCCGTGTTTTTGCCAGCGTCATTCATTCGGTGAGCATGATTGTGTTACCATTTTTTTTTGCCACAAAACCTTTCCACACTTAATTAGATTCGGGGTGCGTGTTTGTTGACGGACAAACTCGTGCGTAGGGATCGATCATAATCCTAATCAACCGATCCGATTGTCACTTGGCCCGGCCAACGGGTGGCTCCGGTGGCTCCGGTGTCCTCTCAACGCTTGTCACCGACCCTTGTAGGTTCCTTCTCGCGGGTGGTTGCTGCACCGAGCACGATCGATGACAAACCGAACGATGTGACCTCTCCCGGAGAAAAGGCGTCCAGTTTGAGGAGAAGAAATATTATGACAGCTGATGGCACGATCGTCCCACACGTCTCCGCGTAACTAGTTCAGTGCATGAAAGAAAATGTCATCACGGCTAATCCAATTTCATAACAAAGGATTAGAAATGGATACGCTTGTGTAGGAACTGGAGCAGCAAGTCCTCGTCCCGTGACAGCGGTTAAGTGATTGAGCATGCACGGGCGAATGGGAATCATACAAGAGCACGAAAGAAGGGATGCGATCGGGACGATCGACACGGCACATCCTTGTTTGAGTGACGTCCGGGAGGGTCTGGTTGACGGGTGGACCGGCAGGACGGCGAAAGTGCAGCAGCCGCGTCGGACAATCCTCGCCTACCTGAGCCGAAGCGTTCTCGGAAGGCGAAAAGCGAACCCCCTTGGTCCTCTAATCCTGTGGCCCTGTTTGCACTGATGAGGCCCGTAATTGGCTCCGTAGATTTGGAATGTTCTGGAAGCACCAGCAGCCGAGCCGCTGCTCTGCCGCTGATTTATGGCATCAATCACCGGCGAGCTAATGCTGCGTGTGTAAATTTCGGTTTCCGAGCGCTCATCCGCACATCAGGGATCGTAAAAAAAAGCCATAGAACGGTTCTAGGTGTAATCGAACGCAACCACCGGGACCGATTAAATTCGTTAACGATACGATTCACCAACACCAAACCGGAGCGGTGGGTCGGAAATATGATCAGGCCGCTAGATATCACATTAATTTCAACCTTAAGCAGCCGAGTCCAGTCCAGACACCAACGCAACGGGTAACGTGTGAAAGAGAAAAATCTGTACCAAATTTGTAGCCATAAATTTGTAACCGATGTCGGTCGTCGGCCATCGTCCTCATCTGCCAGCACGGTCGAAACACGGTCACCTCGCAGCGTGCCCCGACCGACACCCGGTTTTGGGTTGTTTTTCGGGGGAGAGGGGGACCATTTAGGATCGAAATATCAGCATAAATTAATTTCTTGGTCCCCCAATTAAAACGCATTGTGTCATTCGCCCCCCCATTATCGCTGATCGACATCTGGATGATTCCTGAACGCTGGGTCCTCCGTCCTCCGGAATGTGCCAAAAAACGAACTCATCCTATCGCTTGCTGGAACTGCTCACGGGATGGGAAGAATTCACCAGAACTACGTCGGATTAACGTCGAACTAAGCGCTGCGTTCTCCCATTAGATAGCAACTCGAAATTAGTCCGAAAACCGGGAAGAAAAAAAAACGGGAACGAACGTTATCGAGCCATAATTAAGTCATCTTCGCCTAATTCCAATCAATTATTGGAACTAAATACACACAAACAAATGTCGTCTCCAGTGGGCTCGATTGTTCGTCGCGCCTGCCGTGCGATCCTGAACCCGTCCGGCGGACCGGCTCTCCTTCGTTCCCGTTCGCTTCGGCTGTGTCCCGCTGGGCGCGCCGTTTTCTTTTTCTCTTATGATTTCTCACCCGAAAGCGACCGACCGAACGGGTCAAGCGTTTGTTTTATGTTAGCCAGTAGAAATCGGTGGGATGCAAAAGACCATGCAGATCGTTTGTCCATTTATTTCGAACACTCCAAAACGACCCATAACAAACGATAATGTCCGTGAGGCCCCGGCGAGCCAGCGAGCCAGCGTTGTATGGGAAGGTGCCAGAGATACCTGAGCCCGCGACGACGACGACGACCGTCCATGGTCCCGCGCTGATCTCGCCTAATCAGTGACAACACATAAATGTCGAATTATAATAATGCACATAAATTAGATGAGTCGCGCGCAACAGCTCCGGCTGGCGACATAATAAAGAAATAACCAAAAAGCCAACACGACACGATCTTTAACTCGCTCGCTCGTCGGCGACGCCGGAGCTTTCGCTTTCCTCCGATCGCGGTCCGATCGCGTGAATCAGACTCCGCGACGCAATCCGTCGCTCGGAACACGGAGTGACTCGAAGCAGGCAAGTGGCCCACCACCACCGGTACCGGGTGCTCGACAACGGGCTAAATGGTGCGAGAAACGGTTCGAACTAACTGGCCAGCCAGCCAGCCAGCCAGCCGGCCAGCGGGAAGAGACAGGAAAAACGGCACCCAAAACAGCCATCACCCAACACCGGGCCAGGAGGAAACATCATAACTAATGTCTATGAGAAAATTAATAGGTTTATAATTGAATAAATTATTTCCACTATTTTATGGTCACACGCGAGATCGGAGCGAGATGAGGAAACGGAATCTGCCACCAGTCCTTCGGGCCCTGGTCGGGCGCGCGCAGGTCGTTTACATCCGAAAGCGGCCATCACGAGCGGTAACTGCAGCACGAAACTACCGGTGTGGTGTAAGAAAATCAAATTAATTGAATGATGGGCGCTGGTTAGCGTTATGGAAGCATTTGCAGCCCATATTCCCTCCCGGCGCACCCTCGCGGCTCGTGGCGCCGTGACGTATGTTGAAGCACCCCAGCGCACCGTGGAGGTTTCGTGGGTTTCGTTTTGTCGCTTACGAGGGAAAAAAAACCTACTTCAAATAATGGCAGGCGTTTGATTGAGCGAAATTCGAGAAAATGGTATGAGCTGAGCGTGATTGCGTCGGTCTAGGTAAGATTAATTTCGTTTGGTTTTTTTACATCAAGATTTCTCGTGAGAAAGTTTGGGAGTGTTTCGTGCGGAACGTTTCGTAGTGCACTGGACCTGAAAGGCGAGCGCTTTATGCCGTCATCAAACGGTGACCGGTTGTGTGAACGGTTTTCCAAAATGCATCAGCTAACTTAAGCTATTTATCTTTTCGAGGATTGCAGTTCTGCAACAATTAAGTCATCAATATGGCCCAGTTTAATATACTAAACATTTTATTTCTGCACTATACACTAATTTGCGGTTAGTATATGCGATTTTTCGCGTGGAATTTCCAGTCGGTTCTTCTACATGTTGGACAGGATATGTGATGCTGTAAGAAAAGGCGGATAAGATGGTGACGGTCGCAGTTACATCCGGGCGTAGCGTTCCGGGTAACGTGTCCGATCGTATAATAGCAATGTGTTAACTCGTTTGTCACTCGAACATGCTTGCGGAACTCGAACGGGCGGACCACTGAATCGTACCCACGAACAGCATGTTCCCGTCAGTCACATGAACGTGAGTGTTACTGAAGTTAAACTGTTACATAAACTTAAATGAAAGACTGTTCGTTTCGGGTTTCAGTAGCTTATATTATCCTTCAAATATTCAATTAATTCCAAAATTCTTGTTTTCCCCTTACAAGTGATCACACTACAGTTAAGTAAAACGAACGAATAGGAAAACGCTTTAGCGACACCGAAAGAATATATCAATAATCAAAAACAATATTACAAACCGAAGATAGAAACAAATAATTTCGATCAAACGGGCAAAAAATGTGAAATTGCATGAAGTGACGAAGAAAAAGTTAAGTTGATTATTTATTGTGGCTCGGCCGGCTTTTATTAATCGGGTTCTAAGCGAAAGACATCAGTTCGAACCCTACATCAACTTCAGTACACAACTTTATCCTGGTGCCTTATACCGCTCTCTCCGTTCTAATAACTATAATAATAACAGAAAATTCTTTATATCTAGAGGAAACACCATTATCTGTGATCAATAACTCATGAAACAGCAGTTCTGATTCAGGAAAAAGCTCACAGATTCGATTCGTGTAAGGGTAATTGTACATGGGTGTGTGACCAACACGACAATGACTACGAACACTTGCCTTTGCCTATCTGACCACGTCGTTTGACTGCGATTGCCCCCCGTCGTTCCCAACCGCCACGATCTTCACTTACCACCGCCGAACCGCGGTTGACTCGTTAATGCACCCGGCATCAGGCTCAATGTGGAATAATTACGGTGCATTAAATTATAAACGATCGAGCCCGTCCAGAATGACAATATTGGACGGGACAACCCGTCCCGTCCCGCGCCTCTCGAAAGAAAACTACGGGAACGAGAAGATTGTGGTAAATAACACAAATCCACGCACATCCCACTCGCGGACCGTTTTACCGCAGAGCCGTGTTGTTTTGATTTTAATATTCATCACCGTTTGGGTTTCAGAGAAACGGACCCAAACGGCGGAACGGCCAGCGCAACATGCTCCCGGCACCGGGCTATGCTATCGAACTCGATATCATCTGACGCTAAGTGTCGACATTTGGAATTCATCATACAGCACGAAGACAGGAGGCCCATACCATACCTTTTAGACGTGCGTTGGACGATATTTGTGGCTCTCCTGTAACAACGCGACTACCGTGGCGACGTGAGCAAACCTCCTCATGAAGGTTACCAAAGTAGGTTCGCCGGCGGCAAGTGCTTCGGACACTACTTAGGCTTAGGGGTTGTAATGAAACTGGTGGAAAAAAGTGTCATATTTTAAATGCCTAGTTAATGTCCACTCAAACTCACCGCTGCCGATCACGCTCCAGACCACGGATCGGTGTGCCGTGTGAATTAAAAATAGTCTCCGGTTAGGCCCACATGGCCCAGGACGCCGCCACAAGCCGGAGTCCGATCCGAAAAGCTCGGGAAGAAAATGTACACTTTTCGCTCGTAAAAACAAACCCCCGAAGTCGGTTAATTTTTATGCCGCGCCGTCGCGGTCTGCTCGGTAGTCCACGCGGACGACGCGGCGAAGATATCCATTAACGAGGCGGCCCATAAATCTTGTGCTCAAATCGCTGTTAACAATCACTTAATTGTTTGCTTATGTTCATTTCTCGCCAGTGTTTGCAGCCCCGGTTTGGTGGGTTGCTTTACTCCTATATTTTCTCCACTTTGCCGAACCGGACCGCACGGTGACGACGGAGTAATTGTGGAGTAACTTCGAACGCTTGCGGAATTCGTCAACGAGGCGGCCAGGAGACTGCGGGCACCGTTTATCATAGTGCAAGTGAAATGCCACTTTTCGCGTGAAGCAAACTGTGTAACGACAAAGCCTGATAACCTTAAGCTGTGAGGGTCACGTGTTTCCCGGAGCCCTTACAATCAACAAGCTGCTGTGGCTCGCAGCGAACTGCACTTAAATCGATAAGCTGATGTTTGTAACCGTTTAAGGTTATTAAACTAAATGAAATAAATTGGTTATGTTATATCTCAACATTAGTTACTGATCGGTTATGTTCTGATTTATTTTAAGCTCTTTTTAAGAAAAGCATACTCAGCGATAGCGGAACTCTTTGCGAGATGGCAACGCTGGACCGTACAACGAGAGCTTATTGTATCGAAAGAGAATTAACCTAATTTATCTTAATTTGAGTTTTTATTTAACCCAAATGTCCACGTTACCTTGTATTCGAGGACTAATTGCCAGGCAACAAGGGCATGCCTAACACAGCATTTCACGCCATTAAACCAATTCCGTACCGCTGTTGGGCTGGTACCAAAACATCGCTTTGCAAGGTGACAAGGCGAAGTGTTTTGCATTTCTTATTTCTTTCGCTGTCACACTTGGTTAGTAACGAGCAATGTTGCGATGGGACATTTTTGCAGATGTGTGCTGAAGATGGCCACGGACGGCAGACAGCGATACGAGACGTGCCGATGTATCAGTTACAACCCAAACTTTGTTTTTCCCTCAAGTGTTTGGTTTACAAAGTTTTGCGCGCTGTAGTAAATTATGGCGCATTCTGTAGCCCGGACCCCTCGCTATGGCGGAATTCTGGCTAATCTGCCATCAGATAACTGGGCAGACGACACCGAAACAAAATCATGACCCGCGGTGCACTATGGTGCCCAGCACACTGGGCTCTGTGAGGCTCTGCTAATGGTTCGCTACTTGGCTTTAGGCAGAGTACTTCAGATAAATTGGAGTCCAGTAAAATGAGGACCGAATGCTAATGCTGCTATGCTGATTTCTTACCCTATTTTATAAGCAATTATTTTTCATTTGACCCTTACATTTTACGAACTGCCCAAACTCATCGCCCATAGTGCCCGCAGGTTAGGTGAAATATAGACATACCAACAAAAGGCACGCAGGCAGCGCACGGATGATGCACGTGCACGTATGTTGGCTGGCGGAACGTGGCTATGCTCGCGATCTCTGACACCATTCGTAACCTGTTGCCCCTTGCCCCCCCAACCCACCCCACGACCTGCACCGGCCACGCGGACGAAATGAAGTTGTTTGGCGAAAATTTGTCAACCGACCGGGGCACGGGGCTCCCGGATGCCCCTGATGCCGATGCTACCCTTATGACCGACCGGCGGCCGCCGATTGTTGCCGTTCGCTTAATTGTTATGTTTTCTTATCGTAATGGCTTAATCGTATTAAAATGAGCACCGTTGTCGGTGCGCCGTGCGATATCCCCTTCCCGTGACACATTCGCAGCCGTTTTGCTCGCCGTTTTTCCATCTTCTTCTTTTTCTGGCCTGCCTTCCGACACATTTTATCGTAAAATACACGTAACCGTCGCGCGCGGGCCGCGCGGATCGTGTCCGGAGGCGTACCGTGGCGGGCGATTAATAAAAATACTTCTCACGAAGTGGAAAGTTTCGCCAGCCTTTACTAGCCGATCGTCGATCGATCCGCGGGAGCGCGCACACAAACACGTGCGTAGTGTGCATCCTGCATCGCGCGATGCACCGCTGGATGCATTTGCGCGATGCACACGCAGCCGGCAAAGTACCGGCGAAGGACCGGCGAAAAAGGGGCGAAAACAATTTAATCATCTCTAATTTTCAATGTAATAAATTTTAAGCCCATTATCGCGTCCATTCATTTAAAGTGAATTTCATCAATATGTACACAGCACAGCACTCACTGCGCCGTTGCATTCTGCGCACACAACTGCGGTTGGCAAATAATCTACACCTAATATTATAAACAAACCAGCGCATCGATCGATGGGTGTTCCGTTTCCACCCGCTTACACCCATCCCGACCTCGCCGGGGCCCTCCGCACACGGACTCAGAGACAGACAAATACCCGGAGACAGAGTGGCAGAAAATTGTTCGCCTTTTGGGTAAAACAGATATTACACTTGTAATAAATTATCGCCTTTCGTTCAACTGCCCGTTCGGTTTGCGAGTGCATTTATTTTCACCACCTCCCGAGGCATCGCCCACAGGGGGAGCCGGGGTTGGCCCCCTGTCCCCTGTCCGCCGACGTCCAACCCGTTCTGAGGGGGGAACCCAACGGAGATTTAGTTTGACTTTTATTATTTCTTTCGGCCGCGGACGGTGGAAGCGCTCCGTGGTGGACGTGTTCCCTCGCGAAATTGTGCATGTTTCCCCCCTCCGGCCACTCCGGCGCCCAAGTGGCAACGGAAGAACGCGGCGAGGTGTTGCCACGTTCGGCCAACGTCCGACGCTCGGTGCCCGATTGCTCCCGGTTCGATGAGAGGGTAATTTATAATTCCTCATATATCCTTGGGGGTCCGCCTGGCCGCTAGTTAACCGGGGACGGGGCGAACGTGGCCACGACGCCGAATGGCTGATGATGATGCACCTAACCCACTGCCGGGCGCTTAGCCTTCGCCAGTTTGCGAGCTTCATTTTTGCAGTTATAAAACGTGGGATAATAAAGCTATGGGATAATACTATTCGGGGCTTTTTATTGCATTTTATTTTCATGCTCATTTTTACCAAAACTATACAGCATTTGAAGTCGTTAAAGCTGCTGTTTTATATGAACCACAACGTGTCTCAATTTTCCACAAGAATATTGTTCGTAGTCGATGTCCAAAACAGCAGTGTGTTGATGAGTCGAAGAACCGGTTAAAGTTGTTAAATCAAAATAAATAGTAATTTGGCATCGGTAGGCGACAGCGAACGAATCAGGGTCCAGACCAGTGTTGGGATGTGGCACCAAGAATTCTCTCCCGTTCGAAGGCATCAGTGTCGAGGATCATCTGAACTTGTCGACTCATGTGTTAATTTTGCACCTCGAGTGGCCGTACCTTTCTAGTTTCCTCGGCTTTTCACGGGCCTCCTAATGGTGCTATTTGATCGCTAGGACCGTATTGTGCAAATACAGCGCCAATAAACTGTACCCTTCTTCTGCTGCGCCGGGCTGCGTTTGACCAAATTGATGAGCCAGATGATTTTATTGGATATTTGGCACGGTCAACAAATAAATTCCTGCGGCGGTGAGGCGATGAAATGCATCCGGCGGCTGCACTCGGGCAGCGATTGGTTAAGCAAACTCGCCATTTCTCAAGGGGCCCCGTTTCCTCGCCACTTGGTTCGAGGCGACCAAAGCTCATTTCCGGGACTCCGGGACGCCTGTCGGACGGCGGCCCGGCCCGACCACGGCCACGGTGTGCCCCCGGGGGCGCCCAAATCATTTCGAATGCATTCATAATAAGGATATAAAATATCTGCCTTAAATAGGTACGAAGTGGAGATAAAAATTCCTATAAACCAGCAAACCAGCCGCCGGGCCGGCGGGCGGCCCGAGCGAAGGAGCGAACCAGCAAATGTAGTATACAAAATTAATATGATGATTATTACTGAGCGCGCGCGAAAGAGACGGCCAACGAAATGTTTACTTACGCCCCGGAGCGAGTTAATATAAATAAATGAATATATTTTGTCGATTCTCACCTCACCTCTCACGGGTGCTGCTTGCTCGAGGTGTCCGGCGTCCGGCATTGGCAGAAACATCGGCTCTGCGCCGGCGAACGAGAATGAAGCCGTACCGGTTCCTGGCTACTTTCAAGCTTTCAAGCCCATCCGTCTGAGGTGGTGAGAAAGTTTTGAGACGGTCGTCAATTTTGTCAGCAGCAGCAGCAGTGCCGAGCTTGTTTGCATATCGTAAAACCTATCGGGACGCTGGGCTTTCACCACTCGGGCAAACACATGGGCCAAAAATGAGCCCCCTGATGACTCACTTTAATCGACCATTACATTATGGAACTGACAGCCAAACACGAATTTGTCCGTCGTTTTTGCCTTCCTCGTCGATTCCTGCGCTCCCAAGTCCGACGCCGAGCGGTACAGAAACCGTGGAAACGTTCTACGTAGCGCGCCGTACAACTCATTTTAATTACCTATTCGATCCGATCCGTGCTATATGGGTTTGGCCACCCGTCGGCCCCACCGGTTCGGCCAATAGAAAGAAGCGAAACAAGAAGCGGTACCTCGGGCGGTTTCGCTTCGCTTAAGCATTCCGGGCACAGCTCGGACTAAACGGTCCCCATCAATGTCAGGTGCGGCAAGAATGAAGCCATTTCGTGTGCTAAACTCCATCGGAGGGTTCCCACCGAAATGGGGCGTGTGAAACGAAAGTTTGCCAAATGACGTTGGAACGAAGTTTTGTGTTTGGCGAGCCTAGAATTTATTTTCTATTACGCGGCTGCCATCTTCGAATTCGACGTTGAGAATGCCGACGATGATGGACAGCTTTCGAAACCACGTTTGTCGTTTGTTGATATTAAAAGACGTTATATCGAGACATCAGGTATTGGAGTATATGGATATATACACGAAACATCATTAAACTATGTTAAGGAATCTTTGGTGGTAATTTATGACTATCTGAAGCCCATACCAATCGCCCAACGTCGTGAGTTTAGTTGTTTCGATAATGTGCGACAGACATAGGAACTTTCATTAATATACTTTCATCAAGTGATTGGCAAACTAATCATAATGATACAACATCCTTCCCTGCTGCTGATAGGTACCCTAAACCTTTCTCCCCTCAAAAGGCCTCTTTCTCCAAACGCTAAAGCCGCTTTGCTAGATGGCTCAATTTCTCTCTCACCCACAGCCAGCCGTGTAAGCCGCGGTGAAGCCGTAGTTCACTTAAGCGAGTCATCATTTGTCTTCCTACCAGGACCGAGGCCCGTGCCCGCGGTTGAAGCCGGTCCGCGGTGCGATGCTAGTGGCACGAGATGCATAGCCTCACACCACGGACGGCACGGACTCACGGCCTAGTGCGGACCCCCCGCTGGACGGTGATGCTGAAGGTGGTGGTATAATGTCTTAATCAGCCGCTGAAATCCATCAAGCTCAGTGACCGAGGCACTCAACTGCCCAAAAACGAAAAAAGAGCTAACGACAACATACCGAACCGAGCTCCGGGCCTAACGCAGGTGATGGTGGTTAGCTCTCCGCGGGGAACGAAACGTGCCCAAGAACGGGTTTCGTCGAAGCACTGTCGACGACGACGACGAGGTTGTGGGTTGCAAAGTAATTAAGCTTATGTTTCGTGGCACAAAACGTGCCAGAAAGCGGGGATTGATACGCTCATTTCGACGACTTGGCAGCAGCGCATTTTTGGTTTCCATTCCATTTTTGTTCGTACGAACACCGATATAGTTTCTAGCCAATTAAACTCCCCAAAATGAAGCCTCCAACCGCAGACCCCTTGCCGAGCGGGGCAAAGATCACATTTCAGACCACGTCAGACCGGCTTGACGTTCGCGCCGAAGTTTGACACGCCACGGAGGACGCCATTATGAGACTGTTCGGTTCCTCGGAGGAAACGCTTTCAATATCAATTTGTGGAAATCAACGGAAGCCTCTTCTAGGGGCAATTCTTCGAACTCCCCGAGCACATCCCACGCATCATCCTGGCGCAGACTCCCGAAATCCTGCCGGAACCCAGCCCATGAATCACGCGGTCCTCTGGTCCAGGACCCAGGAAGCATCAATCTCGATGATGCCTATCTTCGAGGCACAATTTCATATTCATCCGGATACGCTTAGCACGCTGGCTGGCTAGCTGACTGGAGGGTGAAAAAAGCCCCCGAATCTCGGGCAGGTAGAATAATAAATTAATTTTCATTCAATTGCCACAGATAACGATCACAATGGGCAAACGGGAGGATCGCTCGACGTAGGGCCAACGTCGTAGCCTTTGTGGCGCGGAAGCACAGCTATCACGGTGCTCGGGATCGCCCTACGATCATGAGCACTGACGATAGTGACAATAATAATAACCAGCCAGAGACATGCCCAGCATACACAGGGCCACCATCACTGGGATCTCTTCGGGGGAAGCCTTTTTGTCATTCATTCGGCCGTCGGCTATCGCCCAGGATCTTGGTCGAAATTTTGAAACTATTATCATCTCGCTGTCACGAAACCGTATGATCTCTACCCTCCCAGCCAGCACGTTCGGTCTAAACGTAGATTGACTTTTATGAACCGGGCCGGGATGAATCGCAAGAGGTAGCTCACTTTCTGTCACTTCCATTCGTTTCCTTTTCCCCCGAGGGCCTTTCTAAGAAATGATTTAAAATTCAAACGAAGTCACTATTTAAAAAATGACAGCCCGCAGCCCTGGGCACGCAGCACGCAGCAAACGGTGTCGAAGCGCAAGCTAAGATTATACCGGGGGCCTTTCGGGGGCTCTATTCTCGGAAGCTCCAAGTGTGACAAACAATAAAATTATGCGTCGGTCACTGGCGATGGCCACCGTAACCCTTAGCCTGAACCGCGCCATTTAGCGCTGCTGGCGGGCGGGCGAACCCCGAAAGGTGGCATATAACACGGCGACAATTAAGATCATTTCGGATGATAATGGTGTCGCGTCTTCATTCGCGTTTGCGTGCCCCATCGTCTCCAAATCGCCCGAGACGAGATATATGCACGGACGCGGCACACCGCGGGGTGCACGTAATGTGCTGGGAGCTGAGCGAGGACAAAGGTGCTGTAAGTTGGTGTATTCAAAGTATGGGCTTTAAAATATGAACTATTGTTGACACGTATTTTAAACAATTTTTTGACACGGCGATATAGGAGGCAACTTCAATGCGGTGTGTTCCAGAGTGTAGCTAAGCGGTCGTTCTTTCTTCGATTTTAACCACCAACAATAAATGCTAACAAGCTGCTGGAGGTTCACATTTGAGAGGGGCGAAGGGCCAATGGTCTCGATCATTGTGCTGTAAAAACCCAGGAAAATCATATTTTTGTGAGTTTTTGACATTCTTGAAGTCCGAAGATCGATGTCAACTTCGACTATGAAACTTATTGCCTTAAGTTGTGAATGTGAATGACATTTTACAGACACAATACAAATTTTTGAGTTTCAATTTTTGATGTTTCAAGTTCGAGAATAAATTAATCAAACGTTGGACTTTAACACTCTTCCAATGGAAAGTATAAAAACAATCAAGATCGAAGTCATGGTTTTAGAGGTCCACTGTTACTGTTTGCAACAAGCCCAATATATCATTAAACACTACATTAAATGACCAGAAACAGAACATTCAGACACACCGATTGATGATTCATTTAAGTTCTGAGCATCCACTGCACTCCAGCCGATGCTCGTTGGGTGTTCTCGGGCATTGCATTTCTCAGAAGAGCATAACAAAAACAGAAAGCTCCTGATGAAAGTGGTTCGCTACTGGAGCCGGTTTTTGATAATCCCACCACACCCACCGCGGTAGCGCGGAGAGTAGAAAATTGTGCAATTTTCTAATTACCACCGTCACGGCAAACGTCAGTCCGGTCGCCTGCGTGCCACGGTGCTCTTCAGCCCAACCCCCCAGGATTCGGTCGGATTCGTTCGGGTGGTCCGGACCCGCAGAGACCCAACGCAGAGAGAGAGAGAGGCCAAACCTCAAGAGGTTGCTCGGACCAGGGGCAAAAAGGGCCTAGCTCTCCACAGCTCGGCCGAAGAAACAGAAAAAAACGACCAAAGTGCCAGAGATTAGCTTCTTGAATTTTTACCGTCATTGGCAAAGTGGCGTACACTGAAGTGGCATTTAATGAGGCAGTCCAACAGGGTGCTCGAGTGTTTTTTGAGAAATTGAAAGTAAACACTTGACTTGCGACGGACAATGCGTCGTGTGCAGCATAAGAGAGTGGGAACCATACAGCAGGGACCGGGGCCGAGGGCCGATCCCATGCTCGGCCGGGCCGCTTTTTGCGCTTTTTCCGAGGGCGTCTAAGCCAGACGAGCCAGCCCGTAACATGAGAATCCCAAACAGCCACTGATGCGTGCAATCGTTGCTTTCTTTCCCCGCCGGTCACAGTGACCCTGGTGGCCAAGGGCTTGACTTTTTTGTGTGTCTGCTGGCCGCCGTGGCTCTGGACCTCACCGGGTTCTTAGCGTGGGTTCGCCCACAAGGTACCTGATTATCTTCTCGGCTGGCGATAATCCTTCGGCCGCAAAAGGCTAAAAGTCAAGGCAAGGTATCCCATTTCTTCGCTCCTGCTCCTTTCCCGCCCAGTAGCAAACCCGGGCGGGCCCCCGTATCCTGAGCTTTACCCGGTAGCGAGGCTTTCCAACCAGCGTCATCGGCGTATCGGTTCTGGCATGTGATCGCCTGTGGGCCCCTGTGGGAAGGAAAGGATCTTCCTTACGCAGCGTGATTTGTTTTATCTGCCTTACGCCTACTTACGACCTTAAGAAATTGGCTCATGTGATTAGGAGGGCCATTGCAGGGCCGGCCTGAAGGTATTCCCAGAACCTTTCCGACGCCTGCTGGGCACTGTTTCGGGTGTTCTTTCTGCGGCTTTCGGCCTTTTGATCAAGATGTGGGCGTCACTCGTTAGTTTCTTGATTAGATTACCACCGTAAGCCGAGTGGAAGCGACGGACTTAGTGATGATTTAAACATTCACAAAAAGGCATCCTAAGCCCCGGCTGGATTCGAAAACACATTTTTCCGCAACCGGGTTTGCTGCCCGCAAAACACACACCGGACGCCGGTTAGTCGGTCACGGTCCAGGGTGTCCCGGTAAACTGATTCCGCTGAGCAGAAACCAAGAAAGGGACCCAGACCGACCGAATGAGATTAATTTAACTTTAATGGTAAACGGTTGTTGTGTTTTCTCCTCGATTCGATCATTACTGGGCCGCGCGATCACGCGATCATCAATTTGCGTTCAGCTTTCAAATCAACAACCCGTAGCCCATCACTCAAGCAGCACGATTCGATCCCGGCGGCTGCGGCGGCAAGCAGCAGAAATCCTTGAACCACATATGACGACCCGCGGACCCACAATTGCCGACCCGTCCTGCGCCGGCTTCTGGAAGCGCGAGCGCCCCGTGGCAAGCCGCAGCCGCTACCCAGCGAAGGGCCGGACCTCTGAGTCCAGCACAATTCGGAACCATTTCCACCGCTTGCAAGTCCATCAAACGGTCCCGTGGTCCCGGCCGTTGGCGTGTTGGCTATAATTTCCATCAATCTTCCATCTTCGCGATCTGCAGTCCGATTTAACATTAATTGTACACATTGGCCGGCACTGGAAATGCGCGGTGTGACTGGCTCGTGATGCACCCGATCGGTGCGGCGTCATGTCCTATCCCCCCGGAGAGAGGGGGAGACAGGGAGAGAGATTCCAGATGGGAACTCGGGAATCAACGCGAAGCTGGAGCGAAACGGTACTCTTTCAAGACAGAAAAAATGTACGTACAGTACGACCCGATCCGTCCCAAAAACCGATGCCCATTACAATGTTGGATGGTCTTCCATCTTCCGGCGGGACGTCCCAACGGGCGGGAGAGCGTGTGTAAATGGAACTGTTTTAATGTCATGAGCAAAGCAAATCGACTCAAATTACGGAAAGACACGACGGGTGTCGGGGCCGGTGTCGGGACAGTGCAGCGCACCAAACGTCAAGGGCCGCTGCGAGCTAATCACCTGAACGAAACGCTGGGCACTGGGCATCAACGTGCGCTCCTCTGGACGGTAATTATCTGCGGAATGCACTGGTCGAGGAGTCACTCGGAGCCGATCTGCCTAACATAAAGCCGACAGCTTACGCTCGCTCAATACCGCTCTCAATTATTATCCTTTTTATTGGGCCAACTACAAACTGCACCACAACACAACATTGACTGCTCCGGAGTCCGGCTTTTCCTAATCCGGCACCCAAATCGTCCGACCTGTGGCGGGATCAGCGAAACGGCAGCCCAACTCGGCGCTCGATTGACGGTGGATTGTGTGAAAACTTAGCACAGTTTCCACGTCACTATTCCGGGGAGCGGGGAGGGCGCAGTAGCCAGCAGCATGCGCTAATGCCGTGACGCCGTGACCGATCGAACGCAGGATGCAATTTTGTATCGTTGTTTTATACCTTAATTTAAATTTTTATTACACTTTCCCGGGTTCGCGGTCGGCCAACGCTTCGTGCTGGCGTCGTTCACCGAAGTAGGCTAATGTCTGGAATAGGCCGGCCCTGGAACTGCCTCCAAATTGCCTACCTAACTAACTGGCTGGGCTGCTGATCCGAAGAGTGTTTTCTCCCGGCCCGGAGACTGTTCGCTGTTTGGCGCATCTAATGGCGCCGATGACACAGTGCGCCTTGTGGTAACAATGCTAATTGAGCCAAAAACTTCACATATTCAGTTTCTACATTTGATTAGTTTTTAAACATCTCAATTACCCATTTGAATCCTTGTTGAAAAAAAAGGTGATGATAATTTTAGGGTTTGACCAAGTGGATCAGACCAAGCGCCCACTGTCCAGGCCCAACGTGTCCGCGGGGCGCAGCAGTACGAATCCGTTAGTTAGTTGGAAGCTCCCGAGCGCAGCGCCCGCCTGGCGTAAATGGCGCAGAAAACAATCATGTTTGTTAAAATCAATTTGTAAATAACAAGCTTACCTCAACCGTCAGCCGAGCCGGAGTCGGTCGAACTTCGTTTCACTTGAGCCGGGACTCCGGTTCCGGATCTGCCAGCCGCGATCGCGTATGCCCAGCGGCCCCCGTGAGCCTTCCGGGTTGATGCCGGCTGCGCTGGCGCATATCGGCCGCTAATCCCACAACACGTCTATCTTGCGGAGAAAATCACGATCAATAAATTATAGTGCATAGTCCTCGAAGCAATCATGTGTCCACCGTGGCTTCGATATGGACCGACCGGAGCCACGTCCGTTCGCCGGTGTCTGACAGCAGTCGGAATGTGCTCGTCGCGAATCGCGAGAAGATTACGCGGGAACCGATGCTGCCCATCAAAATAATCAGCAACAATTAGCAGTAATTTATATTATTTTATTGGTTCTTTGTGCTGCTTACTCAGCCCATCAGGGAGTCCTGCGCTGCTTGCCGCCCTGATCCTGATCTGGTCGGAATTTGGGTGATGCAGCCGTTGGAGATCAGGCTCCAACATGGTTCCAACGCGACCGAAGAACCCGTAAGGCTGTTCACTTTGCCACAATGTTTTGACAGGACTCGCGCGTAAAATAACGTATTCCCGCAGTTAATTTTGAAACAGAGCACGCAGAGCAACGAAGTACGGCCGTCAGTGACACCGAGCCCGCATGTTTCGCCGATGTTTCTTCACGCATGTCACCAGGGTCTTTTATCAAATTCCAGGTCAGTCAGAAAGGGTTCCACCCGAAGGAACGATGCGGCCCTCGGTTAATTATTATGCGGAGTGCACCCGTTCCGATGCACCGGTCGTAAAGTTTTCATTAGCTTCACGCAGCCCGCGCTTGAGGCGGGTGCTTCTGAGTCAGCTGCAACCGTTTGACGACACAACCCTCGGCCAACAGGACTTGGGGCACGGGTTTCGTTTGTTCTGCATGCCAACCAACAATGAAACAAAATATATACACAAAAACAAGGGCGATTTACGTAGCAAATTTGGCTGCCCCATCATAAATCGATCGATCGTGGCCACGACTTTTTGTGAGTCGATTTTTCGGCCTCTAAAAATTTGCAAAACTCATTCCCGAAAACCAAGCCATATTTACGAGCACCAAGCGGCGAAAGTATTCCGCATTCAAGGAGCATGATGCGAATGAATGAAATGGAGAGAACCGCATGGTCATTTGATTCGATTTCATCTAAATTTCAATGCAAAGTTTCTGGACTGGGCCGGGCGTGTCACGGGGGCCCACGCATCGAGAACGCTTCCCATCGTGGAAGTCGTCTCTAATTAAATAATTCATATTCAGCTACGGTTTCACCCGGTGAGTACCTTGAGTCGCCCCTTTTGTGATGGCACCAAAGGCTGGGAAAGGCTAACCGAGCTGCCACAAACGATAAACGGTGATGTGGCAATAAAATCAAATAACATATTAAATTATGTGGAACATTATACGGCTCGAACACGGCCGGCTGACTGGCCGGTAAATCTGCATGCCCGAGCCCGTCGGAGGACTTTCTTTTATTGCCTGAAACTTTAGAGCCGTCCGCGCGAGGAGCGAAGGCGCAAATGTCATTCCAGGTCCGCCACCGAAAGCGCTCTTCAAATCTCGCCGGTTTCAGATTGATTATTCAGCTCCGTCAACTGTCAACGCTGACTCGCTATCGATTACTCCGCATTTGGTGCATTTTTAAGCTGGCTCGAGCGTGGGAAATGGCGTATTGGTGTATTGATTTAATCGATTTTTACGACTCTGCCAAAAAAAGGGTTTCATTAATATAAAACCTGGAAATGTCACTGAGAACTGAGGACAACTGCTGACTGACCCACGTGCGACATCGCCAGCCGACATTCAGCCACTAATTAAGCTGTAATCCGTTATCTTCTATCAAACGCGAGGCTGGGTTCTCCGTTGGCACTGACGCTAATCGGAGCAGCACCGTCCAAGATGGAACCCGAGACTCGAGCGGGATCCGTGCGTTCCACGAAATTGCCCCTTGGGCGAGAGAAAAAAACCAGCAAATCGGGTGAAGGGAAAAGGGAGGACAGGGGCGCAGGGAAAAGCTTCTCGCCCCATCGCCGAACTGTAACAACGCGAACGAATTCCTGCGTGAGAGGAAAACAAGAGAAAATGTTAGAGATATCACACTGTTTTATGGTCGAATTTATACAAATTTATTGTTCATGGTTTTGATGTTTCTCATCCTCCCTCCAGGCCCTCCAGGTGCAGTGGGACGCGGCCCCGAGCCCCGTGCCCCCTGGCCCGTGGATTCGGAGTGCGTTTTGGTCCGGTTGGTGTGCGGGCTGTAAAAAAGGTGCTGCTTCCACTAGGCGCTCCCTGTTGTTGGTCTCGCTGTCAAAACCGATTCCGACCGGTCCGGGGGTGCGCACACTTCGGCGCGGAGCACCACGCTCACGCTGCTTCCGTGAGAGTGTCTGAAAAACGCACGACTTCCAGTCCTGCGACCCATCACGCGGTGCACGGTTCGGACGCAAAACAAACTAGAAGTGTTGTTTTTACCTCTTCGGTACATGTTTAATATGAGAACAGCATGTCTTAACGAGCTGGCTGGATCCGTTCGAGTTCGATACGTTTATTGCACCCCTGGCCCAGGGTCCGGGCGTCCGGGTGTTCGGGTCCCGGGGCCGGGCCCGTTTCGTTATACGCTCATCAGAAAGGGGCCCACGAAAACCTGTCGCGCGACCGCGCCGCGGTGACGGTGACTTGGAACATTTTTATTGGAGCTTATTTTAATTTGCCCAAAATGAATCGCTCATTAAAGAGCACCGATAAATGATGGGGAACGTTCGCTCGCAACGATTGATCGCCGCACCGGGAACCGGTGTCCGGGCGGACCGGACCGGGCGCGAACCGGGGAACCGGGTTATGATCGAATGATTCAAATTAGGCTGCGGCCTAATGATGGGGACATAATCAGGCGAAAACATGCGTTCCCACAGTTTCGGGAAGCGGGACCCGAATCGCGACGCAAAATAAAGACATATCCGATCCGCTTCGATCATTCACATTTCGGGCCGCGTGAATCCGATCCGCGGCAGCTCGCCTTCGCTGGCGCTGTCGTGAATGAGTGATGCGAATAAAAAAATCTTTTTTTCCTCTTAAATTGGTATTCGGTTATACGATTTCGAATGTTCAACAGACAAAGGATAATGAGGGCATCGGCAATTGATTTTCACTTTACACGTTTTACATTAGTGTAGAAAATATTGACACTTGTTTGGTTGGAATGTTTGGAATTTTTGTCTTGTTATAGTTAAAGCATAATTACTAAAAAGTTTTAATTTTTCTTCATAAACATTCGCCATTTAACATTATATGTGAACACTGGTTTTTCACCACTCTCAAGACACCTCTCCGAGAACACCGTTTTGGTTGGATAAGGTAAATAAAATCCCAAAGAAAGAACGCCGTGAAGGCCGTTCGAAAAATGAACTATTCAGAGCATTTGGAAAATTGGAATAAATGTAGATATAAGTGTATTTCATAGCATAGGAATGCTTCAAAGGTGTTGTCAATTATTTACATAAATGAATTGGAGTTTTTTTCAGTTTTAAGCCAATTTCCGATATTTTTTGACAGCAATAGAAGATCGCAATGCACTTTGTATTGTGAACGCAATTCTAGTGTTTCGGTCAATTCAAAACCATTGAAGAAATTTTTCAAGCAGCGTTTGATTGATCAATAAACTAAAGATAGTATGGTAGACTGTCTTCTGATAGTTCTGATTATCCAAAAAATTTACATGCACTACTTTTTCGAACTAACAAAATATGTAAAGCTAATGCCACATTTGACACAATCAAGAACTAAAACCTTACTGCGTTCGCCAAAATATGGCCGGAACAGCCCTCATTTAAGCCCTCTAATAGCTTGCGATATTCACGTCACTCTTTTGCAAACATCGTAGAATTTCGTAGAAAAATCGTTCGATTATTTCGTTGCTCCTCGATTGGGCCCACTATATTCGAGTGTCCACTGCTGATCACGATGTAACCTTCGCTGCTTTTCCTGTCTCGAAACGATCGATTTGTGTCATTAATCATATGATTATGCAAAACAGTACCTCTCGGACCGATGAACGCTTCTCAGCGCCCGCTCAGCGAAAAACGGCTAGAAAACCAACCCGATAGAAACATAACGATTATTATTTTAATTCAACGATTGTCTCGTTCGCGAGAATAATCGACGAACGGGCAGCATCGGTTGCGTAGGGTCGGGGTCGGGGTGCCGTGGGCCTGAAAGGTGGCATTAATCAGTCACCCAACTCAGGTCCCGCCCTACTCACTCTAGTTCCCCGTTCGATAGAAAATTAATAAACAATTTTTGCCACAGATTTACCCGATCCCGTAGTAGTAGGCTCGCGTCGATTCCACGAACACGTCCCGGGCTCGGCTCTTCCGAACGAGACCTCAATGTTTGATGAGCGTGAGGTGGGAGCCACAACAACCGGCAACAACCGACAACACGATGTCCGCGCGGCTGACCAACATTGTCACCCTTTGGCTGGCGTCTCGGCCCGGTCACAACTGTCCCACATTTCGCGGTGGGGACACATACGCACACCTTCTGCGACCATTTTCGCGGCCAGGTTGCGCCCGGCGAAGCAACCGGGAAGCAGTAATGGAGAATGATGACCGTCGTAAAGCGTTATTAATTGTTCTCCGGCCAGCGATTGATCGTGTTGCGGTTCGTTCCCGCGCTCTCGGCGGTGCGCTTAAATCGTCCGGCTCCGATGGCTTGTACCGAAGCGTTAAAACTGTCCTGATTATGGGACATTTCAAAGTCGCAAATTATTACCACCACCCGTCCGGTCGGCGCGGTTCGAAATGTGTCATAAAAGCGGAAATTATAAGCATCCCGGCTGCCGGCCGTGAGCAAGGACCGATAGCGAGTGAGTGAGGAGTGGGACCCACAGACCCTGTGAATCTCACGAAATCGCTCACTCACCGCTCACTGCCGGGTGTTGGGCGCCGTCCATTTCGTTTCGCGTGTTTTCCGCCCAAAATCCCACGAAACGTGCAGCCCACGGAGACGAAAGGCGAAAGGCTCCGGCGAAACGTTGGCCGCATGCGCGAACCCAGAACCCGGTGTGCACCTATAATTTCCGATCGTTGATAAATCTAATTATAATAAAAGATTAGAAAATCTAATAACAGCCCACTCAATTAGCCGGAAGATTAACGTTAAACATTTCAAATTAGACATCATTAAGTGTAATTTGCTGTTTATTGGTGTGAGCGCTCGGCTGGCCCTCAGCCTCCACTCGGACTTCGGGACGGCGCAATGCCTCGGAAGACGATGTAGTAGTTCAGGCGTCAATCAGAGTCAGCCGAGAGAAAGAAAGAAACGAAGCAAACAGAAACGGTGCGGCCGGTGGCGGCGCCCGGTCAGCGACGCGACCGATTCTAATCGTCCACCGGTGGCGCCGGATAGTTTTCGGAACCATTACCGACCCCAAAATTGATGTTTTCGGCCGTTCGGCACGCAGGGCATTAGGGCAGCGGCGCTCGGTACGCACCTCTACGGGCCTCCGGCGCGTTCGTTTTCAACTTTGGGCCCATTCTGGCGCCCGGCTCTCTACCGGATTTTCGCCCGCCGGTCCGTTTCCGTGGGCGCCCCAGCATAGACCCAGCAATTATTGGGGTTTTTCCCCGGGTACGGGTTTTGATTAATATCGATATATTTCCTCCACCAGCACGGAGCACGGACCGGAATGGGACCGGACCGACCCGGATTGAGAATGTCTTCACCCGGCACCAGGGGATACCGGGCTACTCACGGCGTCGATTATAGATGTTTATCTGCGATTATGGGTGAATTACAGAAATTATAGCAAAACTGCAGAGCCACGAGAAATCACACACGGCACTTTGCCAACTTATTTGGGGAATTAAGAACGCGAACGCGATCGATGGGGGCCCAGCGAGTGTGTCTGTGGTTCATTCACGTATCCATCCTTCCATTGCCGGGCACTGCCACCATTGGCCACATCCGCAAGTTGGCCTTGTTTTGCGTCATTCCCGGAGAATTGTCGGAAAAGTTTAACGCCAACTCACGGTAAGCCAACCTCTGCCTAATAATGACACAAGACTATTTATGGTCACTCTTTCGTTACGGGTGCGTATTGCTCTTATTCGTCAGCTTGAGTGCCTGACTAGTTCATGCTGGCCCTTTTCATATTCGATCGCCATCGTCGCCCGAGGACAAACATCCTTTCGCCAGAACGAAAGCTCAAAAATCCCACCATGATTAACTTATCAAACTTGCCTCTATCGATTACCGTGAATCAAGTTGTAAATAATGTCAAACACAAATCTCATTAAAAGAACGGTCAAACTGTTTTTTCCTCAACATGGATCCTGTGGTTTTCGCTTGCAGACACATCTAGATGCAAGGCCCATAGCGTAGATTAATGTGTCAAATTTATTATAGTCTTCCCATTTCCATCGTGGATTTCATCTCGCGCAGCCCGTTGGGTTTTTTCTCTTGCTACGCTTCTAAAAACTTCCCCCCCCCCCCCGATGGTGTCCGTGCCGTTGGCCACACTTTCTCAGGTTAAACATTAGTGCGCGCACAGTTAGTAGGGCTTCGTTTTGGAGCCCGTTCGATTGATTTATTATCCCTCTGATTGGGATGACATGTGACTTTACGCTTCAAAATGCGATTGATGGAAATGTTGAACACTCGAATTACAATACGTTCCCTTGGGGCCAACAACGGCCCCAACGGCATTGCCGTGACAAATCATTCAATTAATTTTATTATTTAAAAATCGAAACATTCGGTGTTCGGCTGCGCTTGAATGAATGAACGGGTGAATGCTCGTATTATACTTTTTGCCCGATTATTTTTTTGTTTCGTCACGATCGTGAGCATTATGCGTTATAGCATACGAACTCTGTAGAAGGATACGATCAATCGCGCGTTTCGTATTAATCATGATTGATCATCGCGCCGAAACGGGAAGCATTTTCGGCAGTGGAGAAGTGGAGAGCAAAGAAACACGACTTGCGACTTGCGACTTTGTCATATATTTTGTGATTAGCATTTGGCGAAGCCTTTATTCACAATTTACACCCTGATTAGCCCGGTGCCGGTGCCATCACGAGCCGGTTTTGGCATCGTCATGAATGTTCACATCGTTTCGGCAGCGCTTCCAATAGCTGCCTTCACACTCATCAAATGCCTTCAGGCCTGGTGGCAAGGTAGGTTTCTCCATGGTTGGGTCGAAAAAAAATCCAATCACTTTACGCCACGGTGCGCCATCTGGTTGACGTTGGGCCACTTTGGAGCTTATCTTCGGTTGGGACCATTTTTGCGATCGAGCGTTTGAGCGTTCTCTTCGAAGGACTTAATTAGAGTGTGTAGTCCACGAACCGCTTAGCCACCAAACCGAATAGCTGGGGAGCTGAGCGGAGCGAGTTTGTGGAATGAGCTCAGCCAAACTGCAACAACATAATTCCGGACCCGGGAAGGCGTAGACCTTCGCTGATGAGCTGATCGCCACGGATTCGTTTCGAGCCGCTCATTTACCAGCTCGGGTGGAACGACAGCTATACTTACCATTCATAAATCATACATAATGATACACCAATTCGTTGGCGATTAATTGGTATTTAGCTAAAAGGATAAATATTTGGCAATTGACCGGACCGGATCGTGCATCGTCCGGCCGTGTGCCACCGAACGGAAGGCTTTACACGGGTAAGCAACTCATTCACGCAACAATAATGAGCCTTGAACAGGGTGCTTCGACGATACGTCCGAAGCAATCATCATTGTACCGAAAGAGATCATATCATTGCACGCGGCCACTGAGCGTCGATGTGTGTCGGCAACAAAGTTTGTCGCCATCGCGTATCCCTCCCCCGAAAAGGACAAACCGCCCCGCAAATGTCCCGCAGAAATGTGCAGCAACTGTCATGTAAATCCCATTAGCAACGGTTGCAGTTCGAGTTCGAGGCATCGCGCTAAGCCGATTAGCATAATTGTATTAATGTTTGTTCGACCCGAAAAACAGACACACCGTTGATCATTGTAAGGCAAACAAATCGGTCGTCGGTCCCGTGTTGGCGTTGGTAAGGTTTTCCTCTTTCGCCCTTGGCCGATAAGTCGCTGCAACGATCGAGCTGACAATAAGAGAAGATAATCTACTGACTCCGCCCCGAACCGGACCCGGTGCAGGATTTCCGTGGCCGAGGGACACCAAGTCCGGTGGTCCGGCAACCTGCCCCGGGGACACTGTACCTGGCCAGGATATTTGAAGGGTTCTCGCCGAACCTCGAACGAACCTCGGGGTCGTGAACAGATAATGAATAACGCCGCAAATTTACATTCACCCGATAGCCGTGTCCCCGAAATTATCCGCACCGCACGACACACGGTGGCTACCGGACCGGCAAACAATCGGTAATGATTTACAACCATTTCTACGCTTGGGACACTCGTCCGCAGTGTCCCACTGATGAACTGTAAAGGAAAATGGCAGAGAAACACTAGACGACCAGTACACTGGGTGAGACGATCGGCCTCGAACGCACAGGACGAACTCACACGAGAACTCATCGATCGTCTGCCGTACGATGAGCAAACATCACACACAGAAAGCAAAAAAAAAAGAGGCGATGGAAAATAAAGTTGTCCCCGGTTCAACTTATTTCTTAATAATGACAGTCTGCTTTGTGGGATGATAAATGAGCCCGCGATCGGCCGGGCACGATAGTGAGTTAACCTGTTCCTGCCCGTGTCCTGCCGGCCGGGCCAGGCCGATCCTATTAATTTATATGATCGAACAAGCCTTTCGGGGGCCCAAAGTTGGGGCCCCGGTCCGTTCGTTTAGGTCTGCTGGTGCTGCTTTAGCACTTCGATCTGTCGAAGATCGATATTTTTTGTTGGTTTGCTTCGCTGGTGCCAGTGGCCCTGAAGATGCTAATCGACTGGCTCGTTTTTGCTCCCACTTTGGTCGCCCGTCCCGTTCGATGGCCATCTGGCACCGGAAACGGGCGAGCATAAATGAGTCACATTAAGTCACGAGGCTATCCACCTATGGAGGTGTCGGGGTTCGCTTACATCTTCACACAAGAGATCTGTTGGACCGTTACGTGTTTAGGAGTCATTTTGCTGAAGTCCTTTAATGACATAAAATCCAAGTATTCCAGTTTTGTTGCATATACAATTAAAGAATCCCACAAAATAGCACAAAAACTGTACAAAAAAGCCTTTACTGTTCGAACCACTTTACGCCTTTAAAACGTGGCATGCATTTAAGGGTTAACAGCCTTTCGGGCCGAAATCCGAACCGCCGCGTGAACCCCTCGCCGGCTAATCAACCGTGAGTATCATACAAATTATAGCAAATTAAACATCCTTTTGAACGGTTCCGGGAACCAATCCCGGCATTAGAACCGCACCTTCCTCGTTAGGAAAGGGTAGAGCGGCCAGGGAACAAAAAACAACAAAAACCAAGGATCAGCAGTCCACATAACCGAGGCGGCTAACCTTCAATTTCGTGCACGCTCCTCCGGCCCAGGCCAGTCGTGTGAACCTGTTCGGCCACCAGCTCTAGCCGGATGCGTCCGAGCTCGGTAGAGTTTCTACATCGGCCTACGGGGAAGTTAGTATCCGCGTAATTGATTGATGTTTGACCAGCAGCAACAAATTGAGTGGCAAACCGGCGAATGGGTAATTCGTTCAATGGCATTTACGGGACCGTTCGGGAGCCCTCACAAAATGTAACCCGTCATCGGTGGCGATGAGTCACTCGCTCGCTCGCTCACTGCTGTGGTCGGAATAAATACCACGGAATAATGGAATGTAAATTGCTTCATTCATTCCGCGACCAACCGTGGGGCCCCACGGATCTCGAAGAACTCTTTCGTTTGTTTCGGTTTCGAGCGTAATTATGGTTCCCCGAAATGCCCGAACCGGCCCCGTGGCCCGGCGTCTTGGTTGGGCGGAACCGTGGGTAATAAAACTAATCTAGCCCCCCGAGCCTTGGTGACGTTCTGGCGCTTGCCCCCCTTTCCGGGAAAATAGAATCGCCGCGCTAAACAGTCGCGCTGGACAGCTGGTGAATAAATAAAACTCCCGCGTTTTGATGGTGTCAACTGATAACCTCTCGGCATGCAGGCGAAATGCGGTGTTTGCACAGTGCGCTACACTCGAGGTGGCCAAATTATCACATTGGAATTCGAAAAAAAAAATGTTCAAGTGCCGATGGTGCCATTCGGCAATATTGTCGGTAAAGGGCAAGATTAAACGGAGCTGGTGTGAACGTAAATTAGAGTAACATAGAGTTAATTTAACGTGATCGTCGCCTCTTACTAACACCGCACTGTAGCTTCCCGCTGTGGCTGGGTTCCTCACATTAGTTTATAGGTTTCCGGGAATTGGCACTCGGCATAGCCACCCGGCCCCAGCTCCGGCCCCATTCGCATTCATGAGCCGATGCGAAGAAAATGGGGGGGCCCCACGGGCTAATGTATATTAGCATTTCGTCGGTCGCTCTATAAGCAACCATTAACCAGCCCGTGGCCAGCCCAGCACGGTGCGCATGTGAACTAACTACAAATCGCTCCTGTGGCTCTTCTGGGAGTCGTTTCATTAAACGGTTCCTCCTCGCCTTGCACCGCCCCGGAGCTCGTAGAGGCACCAAAAAACAAAGCTCGACCCGAGACGGGAAAAAGGGGAACTCCCGCTTCCCCCCATCTTTAATCGACCACCTAATCCACGAAGCATCCTTTTCCGGCCCGGATTGATCAGCTTTGGCGCATTTCGGCCCCAGCCCCCAGTGTGGACGATTCGGTCCAACGGTCAGCCTCGCCAGTCACGGCTCGGTTCCAACGCGCGCACGGTTAAGCGATGAGTTATGAAGTGTTGATTATACAACGTATTATAATTGACTTTTCTTCCGAGTTTCTCTCGTTTGCAGCGAACGCGCCGTGGCCACGGCCGGCCGACGTTTGGGTGAGCGTTTCGTTTTTCACTTCGCGTTTCAACGCAGCCGTTCATCATCCCCGACCCGGCAGTCGACTCCCGTCCCGGGGCCCGTTTGCGCCATTTTTGTTCGCGCCTCGCGCCCTCCTCTCGGTGCAGTAGTACCGTAGTGGCCGCGCCCGGTCCGTGCCGCGACGAATGGTGGAAAGAAAAATATTTAAGTTTCACATTAAATCACCAATATTTATTTATTGGAAATGTTATTAATATTTCCTCGCGCTTCGACACTTGCGCGCGGGGCCGGGGAAAGTGTCCAGCCTTCACCGGTGGTGAGGGCGCAGGGACGGCAACTGGCCAGCGCCGCTCCCGCCGCTCATCGTTTCTCGCGCTGGTAGCTAGTTTATTATTCCCTCTTAATTTACACATCGTACGACCGAACGCTGGCCTTTACCTTGGCGGAGGCTGCCTCTCCTTCTGCGTGGCTCGCGCGGATCCTCGCGCGACGACAGGAAGTAGTAAATTTTGGGGTGATCGAAAATTAGCCCACAGCACAGGCGAAACCATTTTTCCACCCCAAAAAAGCCCAACGGAGGCATCTGGCCAGGCCAGCTCCCCGGCCGTCGGTTTGCTTCTCTTTCGCGCTCAGTTTGCGTGGTTTTTTGTTGAACCGCGACGGTGAGGATTCTCGGGAGTTTGCTTGTTTCTTGTTTCGGCGACCATCTTTGTTCGTTTCGCACAAACCGAAACCCCGGGCCCCGGGTGGTGTAAATTGCCTTATTGGGCGAATTAATTATAACAAGAGCATCAATTTTCGATTCTAAATTACAGGCTCTTAGCGGGGTAATTTTCGAAACTGCGTTCCCCGGACGCTGCCCCGGGTCCGTTCATGCTGGGTGCGTCGTTTTCTCTCCCGTCTCCCCGGGTTGTCGGGCGAGGGCCATTTCGTTTGCGCTTTCTGCACCGAACGCGCAGCATCACGAACCTCCGGAGCCGACAGCGCCGGTTGAAACCGAAATTGATTTTAACCCGGCGCACCGGGCGCACTGGATGGTGGGATCTCCCGGAGGACCTCGGAGGCTGCACCGCTGCAAGGATCAACGGCCCGCCGAAGCCACGCCGGGGAGTGTTGAGCATATTCTGCACTAATTCGAGTGCTCTGTCGGACTTTGAAGAGCGTCGTCCGGTGTGGCGCAAATTATAGGTGTTTGGGCCGTGCAGCTATCTACACTTCGCTCGCCCCGGAGCCGGAGCCGGAGCCGATGCGTCGATGCGGGCCCGGTCCGAATATCGCTCCGCACTAGCAGGAGAAACGTGTAATTTGGATTTTCTTAAGACCATTCGTTTCGTAGCTATTTCAATTTTCACACCAAACACCCGGACCCGGGAAGCTGCGTACGTAGCAAGCACACTGTACATGAAGAAGCTCATCGCCTTTTCGTTACCCAACCGACCGGGCGTATCCAACAATAATTTGCACGTAAATTGTATCGCACCGAAAAGTGGTTCGCAAATTATTGGTGCACATTGCTTTCGGGGCTAGAGTGGTTTTCAATCGTTCAACTTCATCAGCAGCAACAGGCCGTTGTAAATAATAACTTCTTGTTTTATTTACATAAAACTATGTACAACACGGGGTCCTCACTTTGTTAACCGGAATGACGGAAGCAACACATCAAAAGAGAACCACCATCCTGAACTTCGGAATGGCAATAAATAATAGATAACGCGATCCGATCCCACACACTCTCGCTTCTTGGCACACCACTATTTGTGTTCTTCTATCTAAAAGTGTTCCATTTTGGCACTCGAAAGATTCCCTACGTTCTATGGAAGGTTGGTTGGTTTCACTATCGCTGGCTCCCGGGTCACTTCAGCCCAGGCCAATGGGTCGCCCCGGTCTTCCCGGGGCAAGGAACTTCACCTCATCGTCCTTCGTCCTCGTCGTCGTCGCTCGGGCACTCGTCATCCATTTCCATATCGATTAGCTCATCCTCGTCGTCATCGTCGTCGTCGTCGTCGTCGCAGTTTCCGGCCGGACTGCCGGGACTGCGACGCCCGTCGCCACCGCTGCCGCCCCTCGCTCCGTCACCCGACTTGGCGTCCTCCTCCTGCTGCATCCGTTTGTGCTTGGTGCGCCGGTTCTGGAACCACACTTTGACCTAGAAAACGGCAACGGCAAATTAGAACCAGCTCAGCATCTCGATAAATCACAGCCCATTTTCCCTCACGGCTCATTAGGTACATTTTCCGCCACGCGCCAACCATAAGCGATTATCGGCCGCGCTTGGCCTCAATCTTTGGCCACCACCCCCCCACGGCCAGGGCATTTATGGGCTAAGCGTTGTAGGGGCGACGATTTAGCAGTGCGTTACACGGGTTTGGCTTGTATGGGTAAGACATCGACACACACCAAAACCTTATTCAAGGACCTTACCAGACTTAGGGCCACTAAATGAGCGCACACAAAAGTTGCTGTATGAAAATTTGTTCGCAAACAACCTCAGCAATAAAGTGCGGGGAAGCCATTTTTAATGCAAGCAAACCGGCAGCTCGCCATTACCGAACTCCGTCCCGACCCTCTCTCTTCGTTGGCGACCCCTCGCTTTCCGGAACACGGGTCGTGCGCAATTGGGAATTGATACGCATTTTATTAACTACTAACTGCTTAACCCTCCATTTTATTACCAGCTCCGGTAATGGCTGCTCCGGCCGCAGAGCCGACAGCATCACTTCATCATCCTCGCCCCGAAACGTTGCCAACGTTTCGTTATTTCGGTAACGTTCCCCCGCGGGCCACGCTTCACCCGGGCCCGCGCCGGGTAATTGGTCGTGCAACCCGCGTGCTCTCGTCCTCGTCAAACGTCCTGCGGCGCCCGATGGGGGGAGTTTACGCCAGTTTTTCATATTTTCCCGCACGGCATTTGCCCTATCGCATCGCTACCCCTGTGGCGCGTCGCCTCATCCCAGAGGCAAATTGGCACCTCCATTGGTTGGCGGGGCTGGCGCACCCCTCTGGCTTCGGGATTCGTAGCAGATTGCGAATATTTGTTCAACAAAGTGCTAACAATTTATTTTCCCTCCCAACCAGAGCCGACAAGACAGGCCCTCGGCTAACCGTCCACGGCGTATCCTTTGGCCATAAAAATCAAACGATCCACGATCCGCAACCGACCCCGAAATGGAACAGGGGTGCCAAGCCGGCCCGGACCGAACCGGGACGTGATCAAATTTTCGCAGCCAATCCAATAAAATGGAGGGAAATTGCCATCATCATCCTCGGTTACTCCTATTCCTCTCGGGTGAGACAATCGGGGCGTACTGGTTCGTGCAGTGTCCGGCTCCGGAGCGCACATCCCGCAAGGGATGCCGTACGGGAAAACCAGGCTAGGGAAGCGACGTTATCAAAGTGCCTCCTCGCAGTGGCTCACTTAATCTTACAGGGACGCAATCGGACACGAACCGAGTGTGCTTCTGCCACACGCTGTTGGCTGTTGGTGTCTGGTCGGTACTCTGGTGGACAGTGAGCCATTGCGAGATGCAGATCCATACTAAGTAGCTCATTAGGTGGTTGACACATCTCCCGAAATTTTTAATTTGACAATGTGGTTTAGACGTTCGCAGTGGCGAGTTAACGGTTAGTTCGAACCCTGATGGTGCAGCACCGTGAATGCAACAATTAAGGTTGATGTTAAACTATGAGCTACCATTTTACTTAAGCCACTTGAATAGTAAGATAAAAATAATTAATCCCTTTGGATGTCAGAAGTGGAACCATCGGAGATCCCTACATCTTTGATACTAGTTGTTAGATAGACTGGAACAGTACACACCAAAAGAACGTACTGAAGTTGATTCAAAATAACTTCTCAATCGTCATCATGTCTGACGAGTCACGACGAAAATGTTCACGTTCATTTGTGCACGAAAATGACATTGAGGATTACTGGTTCCAACAGGATAGCTCACAGCTCCAAATCCAAGGTATACGCTAACAAGCCAAAGACTGTAGCTGCCGGTTGAAACAATATTCGACAAGAAATTGGTCGCCTTGAATCTCTTTGGATCTGTACCAGAATCTCTTTGGACCAAAATAAAAGATTTTTCAAATGAACAACAAAAAAATAATTTGTAATTTAATTTTTTAAAGGAGCAAGTATTTCCACTAGCAATAACCAACCCCGTTTGAACGAAAGGTAGTATTCCAGGGATAAATTTTAGTATGAGAAAATAATAAAACATTTTCTTCTTTTAGGTGAGCGTGATTAGCGACTTTTGCGAGAATTGCCGTACGCAGATCCTGTTCCGCGGCCCACTCGCTGGTTATGTATTTCGATGATGGTCCATCAGCGGCCCGGCGATTGGTACATAAAAGCAGCATAGCTTACCTGCGTTTCAGTGAGACCGAGCGCCTGCGCCAGAGTTTTCCTCTCCGCACCGACCACGTAGTGATTGTTCTCGAAGGCGTGTTCCAGCTTCAGCAGTTGCGAGGGTGAAAACGCGGTCCGTACCCGTTTCGGTTTGCGAAATGGCAGCAAATAATCTAGCAAAACGAGCAGAGAAGCAAATTAGAAAACAAACGCCGAACACGGATGCGCTCCCGAAAATGAACTCATTTGCTCCCGATTGGTCCCCGCGGTCAGCCGGGTGGAAAATGTATCGCAACCCCTCAACGTATCTGCCTCATCCGTTTCTTTTCGCTGCTCCATTAGCGCATTCCAAGGGTTGGTGAGTTGTCGTCTCGCTAGAACGTGACTTCGGTTGCGCCATGCCCTGGGCCTCCCCCAGGAAGCCAAACATCCAGAGCCAACGAAACTGACAGAAGGTAATTTGCTTGATAATTCTCGGTTCGGGCGCCCGGGGCCACTTGTCAGCTGTCCTGCCACGACGCAGGACCACGGACGGAACCAATACGGGAACACACCAACACTGTTACCCGTTCACTGTTCACTCACACGAAAAAGAACCGCTTGTGGCCACATGCCGCAGCATAAATGCGGGGTCCCAGATCCCAGTCCCAGTCCCAGTCCCAGTTGGGGTACGGCAAAATTCCAGCGGAGACCGGCGAGGGCAACCCTCGACCACCGCTCGGAGCTACGTGTGGCGATAATAACGTTTTCACGATTTTCTACGCTTGCCTCCATTATGTCCTAATGTTTATGAGGAGTTTACTTTGGCCGGGATGTGATAATTTACTAACAAGCTGATTTGATGGACGTTGGGACGCACACCGGGCCATCGAACCGCCCCGTTCCTTGGCCCGTCTGCACGCGTGCACCGTTTGCGTGTGCGATTTGATTTGCGTAGCGGAAAATAAAAGTTCGTGCCTGCCGCGGGTTGCTGCCGGACAACGCAAGACGCCCGGACGAAGGGGCTGTCTTCGGGCCAGGCGGCCAGAACGCGAAGAACGCTCAGAATGCGTCCGTAGATCTCGGGTCCCAATTGGGGCTCCTGATGAGTCGCCAACGCCATCCAAAGAAATTATAAGCCGTAGCGTGCGTATTTGAATAACTACATAACGTAATGAATTGTATGCAAATTATGTTATTTTGGAAAGTTTTCCACCTTTAGTCAAACTAACGTTGACTGTAAGCGTCTCGCGTTCTATAAAAGCAATCGGATTCTATTAAATGCAGTTGGAAGTATAATCCAAACCCTTTCCATACCTCTTTATGATTGCTTCATTCACTATTGTTTAAGATCGTATTAAAAAGGTGCACCAGGAAAAAGAAAGTACGCCTTAGTTTAGCAGCGAGCCAAGTGATTAAAAATTTGCATATTGTTCAAGGTATATTAGCTAACCCGCGTGCAATTTTAATTTTATTTTCATTCCATCACTCGTAATGTCAAAGTTGCCCAGCTCTGTGGATAAATGGGGAAATATGCAATAGAAGAATGCAAATTGATGATCATTACGTCCTTGAAAGTAGCCCCTGTATCCTGATCTCACGGATCTTCTATACTTGCATATTGGCAAACTCCTGTTCGGTCTTTTTTTTCTCACTATTTGCCTAAAAACACGACTAAAAATGACGGCAATTATTTTGTGAGAAACATATTCAATAGTTCAATTCAAGTGAAGCTCAATCTTCTGGTTTTCTCTCTTCTATCTAGGGAACGTTTGTGATCAATGCACCTCGTTTGTTCAATCCCTTTCCAACTGATTAATGACTTATCAAGCGTTTAGAATTCAAAATACCAAAAGTAAAAATTATCAACTGGTTCTTATGTACTTGAGTTGTGCTTCTTTCTTAATTATTTTATAAAGAGTTTGAACATATTCGTGCCCAATTTCACTGTCCACGGGCAACTGCTCCAAAACCATTCGGCACAAAAGTGGCCCCGATGGAACCGATTTCACGGGCAGCTCCCGCCGATAAAATACAATATAATTAAATAATTACACATCATTATGATGCATACATTTGCATCCAACGCGGAAAATGGCAAGGCTGGCTGGCCGGCAAGGACGCCAGGGGGGGAGGGAGCATAAACGTGTCCACGCACACGGAGAGTGCATACTTGATTATCCGGTTGCGCATGACTTGCACCGAGTGCAGCGAAATGATGAAAACGAGAAAAGAATTGGCCTTTAATAAACCGTTTCTTAATCGGTTTCCTATAGGAGATTGCTCCGCTCGCCACCAGCCATCACCCGCACCGGTGCACCGGGTGGACGCCGAAGGACTAATTTATCGCAGAACCGTTAATGATCTCCGGGGCCGATCTCGTAATGGACCATCAGCTAGCGACCGGTAGGGCTACGCCGGCTACTCGAGGCGCTGAGGCCGCGGAACTTACTTCGCACACTGGGCCCGCACTTTTGATGTGTCACCCGGAGCGACTCAGTCCGCCAACCGGAGACGGTGGTTGGGGACTGCTGCTCGCCAGTGCCACATCCAGGCCGCGCCGCCATCACACGCTGGGCTTATGTGCAATATTTTATAAACTTGTCACTTTGCTTGTCATGCCTAATGAGTTTTAATAAATAGTTAATCTACTAATTGGCACTAAACGCAAGCGTTAAAAACGCTGACTGCTTGGTGCGCTTGATTGTGCTCCTGCTGGCCGCCAGAGAGCTGGCCGATTACGCACGGCCTAATCACCAGGCTCGGATCGGACCTTCGGACCCGCTCTTGGATGGCCCGGCAACCGGTTTGATCGATCGATCACCGGCGTTTTGCTAACCACGATCGAAGGCAGATAAAGGCGTCACAGCGACATGGCTGGAATATTGCGCTGGAGAGTGCTTTGCAAATCTTTCGCAAATTATCGATATGGCTTTTTTATACTAGCAAAAAACCCTTCACCAAGCGGCTGGCGGCTGCAAACACAGCATAAATTAAAAAATCATGTTTTCGTTTTGCGAAAAAAAAATAGTTTCCAAATAGTTATGTTCTGGCGATGCCGGGAAAAATCCATAATGTCGACATAAATATACACAACATAATAGCCCAAATCAGCCGGACGCGCCCATAGCAGAGGCCGGGGTTTCAATGCGAACTGCCCCCCCGCACACACCTGGAGTCCTGTTCTAGGCTCTCAAATTGGCGCTCCGTGGGCGAACCTTCAAACCTGTCACCCGCTTTCCGAACGAAACGTTCCAATTGAAATGCCAAATCGGGTTTGCACCAAACACCGCCAACTGGCAACGCTAAGTATCCACACCCATCCAGCACGCGCGCCCTACATCGGGGGCGAACGGGACCGTTCCGGGCCGGATCCTTGGACCCCCGGGTGGGGGAGCGGAGTTGAGAATCCTTGTGCCCGCCCTGCTCGGGCGTCTAAACAAATTCGAACCTGACAGAAGTTTACTACTTTTTGGCTTAATGGCTTTATAATTGAACACTAAAAGGCCAACAATGGCTTGGCACCTGGCACTCATCACCTATCACCGGCGACCCGGTTGAAGCGAACCCGGAACGGCCCCGGGTTCGCGCTGGTTCGATTCAATCACAACACCCGTCGGCCGCCAAACGGCCGATCGATTAGCTCACCCACATTACACACACCCGAACGGCGAGCGAGTCCTGCTGCCTCCCCCCCGGCGAACGACCGTGACGGAAAAAGGGGTTAACCGTTCAATTCGGGCCCGTTTCCGCCGGTCGCCGGTTCGCGGCCGAAGGCGAAAAAGCGATTCTTCCGCGCATAATGGCGTCACCGGGCCGGGCCGGCCCTCTAATGAGGCTATCGCGAGCCTGCCGCATCACCGTGGCAACAATGTTTTCGCAGACGGTGGCCACAGCAGCAGCAGCAGCAGCAGCAGCAGTAGCGGATGCAGCGGTCGGGAGGCCATCAATTTGGTCGAACCTCAAATGGCGAAACCTAGCGATTAATATCGCATTAGCCGATCGACATCGCATAACCGCAGTGCAGCACCCCGAAACGACGCAGTCACTTCATAAATTCATGTCGTCCGCCTCTGATATCTGCACACCGGTGCACCGGGAGCGGCCGACAGAGAGACAGAGAGAGGGAGAGTTGCTCGCAGCATGTAAGAACACAAGGGTTATTATTTCCATCAATTGGTGATCAGAATTTTCCACTCGAATTGTTCTCTCCTTCTCTCTCTCTCTCTCTCTCTGCGCCTGCGTCTCGTGAGCCGTGTAAAGTGTCCGACAATTGAATCCAATTATTGGCCGAAGCAGGAGAGGCAAAGCAAAGTCCACGCGAAGATTGAGGTATTGGGCGAAGAAATTAATTCGCAAATATTCGCACAAATTGAGCCTTCTTGAGACGATAACCTGGCGTTGAACGGTGGAAATGGAGAGCACCCAACCGGGCTAATGGTAGCCCGAGAGAGAGAGAGAGAGGGAGGGCGAAAATGATCGAACACAAGGCGCGGCCAGGGCCAAGGATGCTGCCTGCTGTCTCCTGCGGCAGTTCGCAGCGAAGAGGGCAAAAGCAGCAGATGAGGGCTCGGCGGCGGCCGATCGCGCATCGCATTAATGGCGATGTAATTACAGCATGTGAGGTACCGGCCCACCATCGTCCGTGGGTCGCGATCGTTTTGCTTCGATTGTCCATCATTTCGATAATGGTGCGTTCGTCTTCGCTCTCCGTTCGCCCGAGAAGCGCGCGCGTCCCTGTTCCCGGCCGAAGCCTGCGTGTCCGGCCACGTTAATGTTTTATCGAGTTTGCAGCTCGCAGCCAGCACCGATGCCCATAACGATGCTTAATTTGATTGATTTCGGTGCATAATGTGCACTAATCGTGATGCACATCGTTGCCCGGCCGGGGCCGCTGGGCCCCGGGCCGGGTGCATTGTTCGCTGCATTTGTTGATTTTCACGTTCACGCAATCACCGCGTCGAGCAGATCACCGGTCGCGGCGCGGTCGTTTGGCGCGCAAATTTAAAATGCATCAACGTACGCTGCGTGGCGGTCCATTCCTGCCCAAATTGGACGTTCACAGGACGACGAAAAGGATTCGCTTCGCTTCGTTGAGGCTGCGAGTTTTTGGCTTAATTGGTGATGGTTTCAACCTATTCAACACTCACATTCCATTTACAGTTTTCACTATTCGAACACGTTGGGAGAGGGTTGCCTTGTTGTCCTTCGAGAATCGCCAGCACTTAATCGTATCGTAATTTTGCGTATTCCCCCCCGCGATAGCGCAATGTTACGTTTAATTAAATTATCTCTAATTTAGTATCAATTAAGACCAATAAAGATAAGACCGAGATGAGATGTTACAAGATCGGCGCAACGGTCAGCTCCGGCAAACCAATCAGCCAGTGGATCAGCCAGAAGAAAAATCTCGTCTTGATCAAGACGATCACGATCAATTACCAGCCGCCTTGGCGCGGCCGAGATCCGTGCTGTTCGTGCTGTCCAGTTCCCTGCTGCCCTGCTCCTTGCGCGGCTCGCACCGCGCACCAGACCAGACCAATCAACCGTTAACGGCAACGGGCGACGGCGTGGCTAACCGGCTTAATTATGATACTAATGAATTTGTTGTCTCGCTACCGCGGAACTGCATCCAGGCGGGCGGACCGTAGGCGATGCACCGTCTGGGCCGGATCGGCCCCGGACAGTTCATTTCGCAAAATTGATTTAATAATAATATGCACACAATCGTTGACCTCATTCCACACGTCACGATCACGAATTCGAGCGCAAACGAGCCCGAGACCGGTTCGGCCAGCTGTGCCACCATTATGCTGCGCGCTTTATTTGTAGCACTTATTGCAAGTGCTGCAATCCGCTACTGTTGGTCCCGAAGTGTTTTGCTATTCAGCGCAACAAAAAAAACAAACGGTTGATGAAGTCCTGCACTAATTAGCTCTAGAGGGTCCGCTTCGGCTACCGAGTTGGTTTGTGTAACGACCTGCCCGCGAGTGTTCCATTTTAGCGGACCCCCCCCGTAGGCCTAATAAGTGCCCCTCAACAATACGTTATTAGCATGAACAGGCGGTGAACTAATATTTGCATAGGAAACGAGGAACTAGTTCTGATTAGCGATCGGACCGCACAAGGTTGCGGAATCAAGCAAGTTTCAAGTTCCATTGATTTTCCGCTCCGTGTTTGGCTTCCGCTCTTCACTTCATTAACATGCGAGCTTAGTACGTAGTGCGAACATGGTCCAATAATCACAACATCAAAAAACTGTAGATAGGAATCTAGAGATTCAACCAAGAGCTTCAGACTTAAGGAAAGCGATATGGCAATTGTAAAGGTGATTATCGATTATGTAGAGCCGC
Organism: Anopheles bellator; assembly: GCF_943735745.2. Lineage (NCBI taxonomy): Eukaryota > Metazoa > Arthropoda > Insecta > Diptera > Culicidae > Anopheles > Anopheles bellator. The sequence continues at coordinate 31,409,876 of NC_071286.1, forward strand.
CCTTGAAACACTAACAAAAAAACGGATATAAAGCCAATAAATCCATCTTGCAGTTGTGAGAAAACCTGAGTTTTTTATCAAAGTGGCGCAAAATCGGTCGATAATTTAGGAGAGAAGCATTTATTCCTTTACACTGGCCAAATAGAACTGATCAAACAAACGATTACACACCTGCCGGCTGGAACATTCATCACCATGCAAGCCACCCGACAGCAGGATCCACCTGCTTCGGAATTGATTTAGAGCCGCCAAACCCACCGCTTAACAACAATTGCCCAAATGACACGACTGATCAGACGATCAGTCTCCTGCGCGGTCTCGTGGGAGGAGAAGCAATCAGTTCCAAAACCAGGACCCCAAAACCTGGCGCGAGCCCTAACAACACCCAACCTTCTCACTTTCTTGTCAAAACCGAACCGAAGCATCCGATTCCCCGAGAAACCCAAAAAGGCCGACCGGTGCAAGGTTTGTCCGGTGGTGGTGCTCCTAACATAGGCATTGCATGTTCGCTGACACTCTCCAGCTCCGGCTCCAGCACCTTTGCTGCTCCGTAAAACCACCCGGCCCGACGACGACATGACACGCGATCCGGAACCCTGGCTCTGAGGCTCCTTCGTAGGCGCGCTAGGCGCGCGAGAGTAAGATCTCACTAATCATTTTTATTATGAGCCGGTCAAGCCGGTGCGATAAATGTGTTATGGATTTTCAACGCCTCTCAACCGAACCGAACCAAGCCGGGGCCCCTTTGCGTGGCCCGTGCCCTAGCCGATCGGTGGTGGGTGATGATGCTTTATGCTGCGGCCTGTTATGCACCGTGGCCAAAGTGACCACGGGAACCCCGAGGAACGTGGCGTAGATTATCTTTATTTATATACGCACTGATATATGGAAACACCTTTGGATTCCTGTTTTGGTCTCTTCCTCGTCTCGCTCGCTCGCTCCCTCGTTGCATGTTGCATTTTAGTGCGCATCGTCGTCGCCGTCGGTGCATCTTCTTCCCGATGCCCGATGTAAACTAATTAATTATTGTCGGTTGTTGGTTCATCCGCTCGTTTGTACGTTTAAGCTGCGTTTGTTTTGTCTTTTCCGTTTCCCTCCTTCATTTATCCATGTTCTTCCCCTTCTTTTAGTTTCTTCCTCTTGCGTATCGCTTTTTTACAGGTTTTCCTGATTGCTTTACGCGCCTTTTTGTTTCTCCGCGCGCGTTTCTCGGCTACCAGGCGATCGCGAGCTTCGAATGGTGGACGGGCATCGATGCGTGTGCGAACGGGCAAAGGGCCCAAGGAATGAAGGTGTCGGACGGCCGACGGACGGAAAGGAAATTTATATTTCTCACTTTTCGATGAGGAATTAGCTGTTGAAGGTTCAACTGCGTTACTGCGTTGTTCTTGATTTCTCGGGCTCGTTTCGCTGTGCCGAAGTGCATCGCTCGAAGGCAAATTGGCCCGTTTACTGTCTTGCGCCCGCCCGGCTCCCCGCCGCCCGACGTCCCGGACCGTCCGCCAACTCTCGAGGCGGGCCGGCAAGACAACATTTCGTCGCGCGTTAATAGCTACTGTCAATTATGCATGTCGCACATACAGTCGCAGACCCGTCGCTTGTACGTGCCCGGACCTCCGTCGCACGCACGCACGCACGAACGTGTGATTCATTTCGTGTAGTGTCAGACGACATCAAAACATGCAACCGAGACCCATAGACCAACGGGGTGCCGAAGGGTCGAGACGAGATGGGTAACCGCGGCACCCGTGCCCGTGGTCTGGGCCCGGTCGGAATCGGTGCACTAATTGGAATTTTCGTACGCACCGAGACGCATTACAACACACTCTCGTCAAGTGAACAGTGTGGTGGTTTCGGGTAGCCGAGAATCGCTTTCGAACTTTCGCGCCTCACGAGCCACCGAGGTGGTGCGAATGACTCGGAGCCACCCCGGTGCCCGGTGCTCCACGGGTGCAATACATTAGCCAACATAATTACCGTGCGTGTTTCGCACCGGGCTAAGGATAGGGTCCGGTATCGAACCAGCCGGGCGGCCGCGCTTAATTGTAAATAATCTATGAAGTAGTCAGCCGCAAGAAGCCTCTTTTAAATTTTAATAACGATTGCGAATAATGACAACGTTCTTTAGCCGAGGCAGTGAATCGGTTAATTGTACGTAGCTTAAGGTTTAATTAACGTATTAAAGTAGAAAGTTCGCAGGCAGCTTACTTTTGCATAATTCTTTCTACACGAACTTTCGTTTTGAGCCCCAAAACAACTTCATAGCTCTACTCCCAATAAAAAAAATATTTTTACTTCAATGAAAGAGCAGCCTCTATTTTTTAAACAATTATTAAACTGCCGAGGAAACGTATTATGATCAAATAAACAGCACCTTTACTAGTAAAACAACTGTTTTGTATTAAGTATCTCTTCTTATCCATCTACAACCGCCGAGCGGACTTGACCTGCACCAGAGACAATATTAGTTGCTGTTGGTTCCTGTAACGGTGTGTTTTACGCCGGTGTGGTTTTACGCCATGTGAGCTACCGGTGGATAACGATTACTTTAATAATCAAAACGAGAAGTCTCTTTAAAAATGTTGACTACATAAAATTGCTTGACTTCTGAGTACCTCCTCAGTACACCAAAAGGGAATTGCTGAACAAATTTAAATATCCTGTAAATAGTTCCAACCTAGCGACCTTTACCATTCTTGCTTTTGGCACAGTCTTTGTGACATAAACATTGGTCCACGACCTGCTTCCGATAAGGACTTTCAACTGTTTGCTGCCGATAAACCACAGAAGTCCGCACTCGAATGACGGAAGAAGCTTCAGCTTGTTAAAAAAAGGGGTTTTAAGTAACAAAAGCAAACCTTTCGAATGAGTTTTCATGACTTCGCATACCCAACTGGGGGATAAATTAAAAACTGTTGAACAATTTCTGCTATTCAAGAGTTTTAGCTTGCAATCGAAGAGCAGTTCTTTTCACCTTTTTTCCCATTTGCTCCCTTTCGAATTCTCTGTTGTCTGTACACGATGGTTGTGTTGGTTCAAGGTTTTTTTTTCTGCATATTGATATTGATTTCATTTTTGCAAAATATAACCGTTCAACGAAAATAGGGCAATTCGGCGCGGAAGCTACTCAAAGCCATCGGTATCGGCCAGATCGAGGGCATTGCGACGGTACGGCGAGGCACAAATCAACAAACCCTGTTCTGTAGGTCAGGTTCGCCGTTATCGAGCGGGTCGGGGTCCGTGGCGCAATGCCGCTCGCCGATCGACCTACCGCCTACCTCTCGGTCTCGGTGAGCTGTCCTTAGTCCATTAAACTGCTTCTTGGTAGCAGAGTAAGCTTCTATCGCAAACCTACGCGGACTGTCGAAAAAAGAATCGCCCGCTTCCCACGTAGATACGAATCCTGACACGGTGTTGCCTTCGGATGACAGTAAGTAAGTGACGCTCGGCTTTCTTCCGGGCGCGCGAGCAACAATCGCTCCCGTGCTGTCCCCTGTCACCCTATGGTAATGTGACCTCGGTCATGCCTCATTGTCGGCCCATCAGGGCCGCCGTGTTTGCGTCCCACCCTCGGCCCCGGCCCGGCCCGGCCCAAGGCGGAAGATTTATGGAATTTTAAATGGAACGAAATGAGAACGAAACCCACCGCCGTCGCCGTAGCTTGTCTCGTTACACGCTCAATTATTGACTTCGGGCGGCTAATTCTGCATTCCGTGTTTCACCGCATGTCAGCAGCTACGCCGCTGCCGACATGTCGCAAAAGGGACCAGCCGCCCGCCCGCCCGCCGCCGACACCCGACGGATGATGTTCCCAAACATTGAATTATGTCCTATCGTGCATGGCGCGCACGGCGCGTTTGCGTGCCGCTGGTTCGAGCGGGGTTCGGTTCCTTCTGGCGTGGCGTTGCGATGTCTTACTTTCTCCGTTATGATTTTCCATTCTTTTTTATGCGTTTCACGGTGGTCTCGCTCGTATGCAGATGCGCACGGTCCTCACGCACGCACGCTAAGAGCCATCTCCAAACTGCACACCCAATTAGTGCTTCTCATTGGCCACCGTGCAACGGCTCGCACTCACGCCGAATACTTAGATTTGTGTGTGGCCATTTTAAGGACATGTAAAACAACACCACTTGCTGCAAACGGAGACCACTTTCGGTAATTCCGGCACGGCGCAAATGCGGATCCGATTCCGCTTTCTTTTCGGCACTCTCTTTGATCGTTCCCGCGAGCGCTTGGCCGAGCAACTGTCCGCCGATTGATGTCGGCGGAAGGCGACAGTTTGTCTGCCGTTAGTAGAAAGATGCAGGTCAATTGAGAGTGTATGACGAATCGCTAAAGTTTGCTTCGAGGCGATGTGAAAAAAGAGAAGAACTACCGTGGCCAAAAAACAACGAGCAATCGGTTATAACTTGAAAACTCTTTATTTATTCTGCCAACGTTTTTTTCCAGTTTTCAAAACATGCCGCAAAGCATTCTTCCGGTAGAGCCAACAAAGCGTTCTTCGTTTCTATCTCTTCTATAAATTCAAAACGATGTCCTCGGAGCAGCCGCTTCAGTGAAGCCAATAGCCAGAAGTCACCTGGTGCTAAGTCAGACGAATACGGCGGTCCCGGAACGATATGGGTCAAGTTTGTGACGAAATGATCACGAAAATGTTGGCTACACTCGGCATTTCCCTTTCTTGAGGCCCAAATGGTCACTCAAAATGCATTCCACTGATCCTTTCGATATTCCAACAACGTCAATACAATCCAATTCGCTTTCCCGGCATTCTTTGAACAATTTTTACCTCTTAAAAAGCTCTTTCGATAGAGTTTGCTCACCGAAGACCTTCTGCGACATTTTCAACCTTTTTGGCAATAGAAATTTCATCCCGTACACAATATTTAATGGAACTAGGTTGTTGAACAGTTTCTGACATTAAAAAGAACGAAGAATTCAGTTTGAACTGTTTACAATAGGACCCGTATCGAAAAACAGTATTAGTATTTGGCAACAGTATTAGATTCAAAGTTTACATAATTTACACTATACAGACCACGAGTTTATCGAAATACGTAGCGTTTTCGACAGTCGGTTTTTGTATATCCGAGCCCATATAGCCACGACCGACACAAACGACCATCCAGGAGACTACAATTGAAGAATATTGGTGTCAATTGAACATTTAGCTCAACTCGTTAATGAAGTGACGGCGGTTAAGGTTCCGGAAGCTGTTGTCGAATCGAGTTCAACCACTTGCGGCAAACAATGATGGATCATTAAAATCAAAAACGCTTCATTAAAACCGTTGCCCATGAAATTGCGCCCATCCTCCGGTGGCCTCGGTTCCCTAGCCGAGGACCACCAACCATTTTCGGACGAGACACAGTGTGCCCTCCTTCCCACCCCGGTGTCAATCAAAATGGAAGCAAGGGGAGACACTCGTATGCCGCAGTGCAGTGTGTGTGCAGTTTGATCCTGCTCATCTGCCAGCTGTCCCTACCGTCTGACTTTGACACTCCCGATTTTCTCACATTAAACCAATTCTTCTGTTCCGGTTTTCGGTCCACCCCAAGCGAAAGTGACGCCATGCTATCAATTAAGAGTATAAAAAAATCCTTCTTCGAATTGTAAATCCCCGCTCACGTGACGGAGCCGTCAAGCCGTTTAATCCTCGGCCGTAAGCGAACCTCTGGGACGCAACCATTTTGTGTGGCCAACCATGATGCGCTCCTTATTACCCTGGCCGATTGCCCCTATCTGGATCGCGCCCGAGTGTTGCGAGCCCGCTCGGATCCGATTAGGGCTCGGACTTTCTCGGCACGATTGGCTGCGAAATAATAATATTTACTTTGCATTCTCCACAGTTCGACGCCATCACAGGATACCCTGCGGGAACCTCCACACCACACGCTACACGGCCAGGATACTTACTGCCGGGAAACCGGGGCGCAAACACGGAACGCCCGTGCCGACTCAGGAGCCACGGGTACAGCTGGTAACTGTCGCGTGGCATGCCGCCACCGTGATGACCGTGGCCTAGATGCGCCGGATGGCCCGGGAAGCCTCCCTGGCCGGCCTGGACGTGCGCTAGGGCGGCGGCCGCCTGGAACTGGGCTGCCAGGAAGTGCTGTTGGTTGTGGGCCGCCTGCACGGCCGCCAACTCGGCCGCCCCATTGCCCAGGAACGGTGGAAGTGACTTTAGGTCGCCCAGCCCATTCCCAGCCACCGGGAAGGGCCTCACCAGCCCGGCCGGAATACCCGGCACCACGATCGGTCCACGGTTGTTGGGCCCCGGCCCTGGTGGCGACGAGGGGGAACCTCGGGGCGATCGGTGATGGTGGCCGGGCTCAGAATCCGGGTCCGGCGAGAGGCGCGTCTGGGCCAGCGGCGGACTTCGACTAGAACTGCTGCTCAGATCGACCATCCCGAGCGAGGGCCGTTGATTCGGGCCCAACGGTGGTGTCCCCGTCACTCTAGGTCGCTGATGATGGTAATGCTGCTGCTGCTGTTGAGGTAAAAACTGGAAGTGTCCGCATCCATCGGATGGTGGTCGGTTCGGGACCTCAGTCGGCTGTGGCCTCAGCCTTTCAGTAGACCGCGAGCCGGAGTAACTGCCGTCGCTGGTGGGAGAGAAAGATGGTGGCGGCGGCGACGGGTTCACGAGCCGCCGTTGCGAACTGCCAACGATGGACTCGATGCTGAATCCAATGCGCGGTTTTTGCGTAGGCATCGCCATCACTAACACGGACGCCAGAGGCATTCTCAAACGTGGCCACACTTTCCTATCAGTCCCTTGAACGCATTCCGTCTACGTGGGCATGGCGGGTAACACTCTCGAAACGCTACTGTAAGGATAGCAGGATTTACTTTTCCTCGCTCGCAAAACGCGCAAACAAACCAAAGTGGGCTACATTATTACACCGCGAGTGGCACAAAGGCGATCCGTTCTCGATTGGCCCCGTCGGAGGTCTCGTCGCCGTTAAGCTAGTCACCACCAAAAATACAGGCACACCGGAGGGTCGAACTACATTTTCGCACGCTCCTCGCACACACGGGCGCACACGTCTGCTGGAGTCCGCGCGCAACGGAGCGCAACGATCCGCGCGCGTCCTTATGGTTTACGGTCGCGTTGCTCTGCCACGTCAAAAAAGGCTGCAGCACCGGCAAACGAACAGCACCAAATTATGCTACAAACAACCGGCAGCAGAGTCGCCGCGGAAAGAGACAACACTTGGCACACCGCTGATTGCCCGGCGGGGAGCTAGGGCCCCGCGTCCCCGTACGACCGCAACCCTTTCGGTAGCGCGTGGAGCACCCATTTACTTTACGAACGAAGGTTTTTACGAAGGCGGCGCTCCACATTCGACGAGCGTTGAGCACATAATGTTGACGCCACCGGCCCCATCCGTCGCACGTCATCACGCACACAAACGCGCAGGCAGGCTTCGGCGCATTTGGCGGGTTGCCACAGCAACGGCGGAGTGTTGCTACGAACTAACCCCACGCAACCGCGAGAATGAAGTACCATTAGCGGGCTCGCGGATTACGATACACTCTCTCTCTCTCTGGAGCCACGAGCAAGCGACCCACACACTCAAACCGAACCCGTGTATCGGAATTGGCGCGCCGCGGGCTCCCCTTTTCACTGGGACAGGATTCCTTTCGTAAAGCACGCGTGGCTTTAATAGAGTTTAGCAACTGCCAGCGCGATCCGTGGCGTGTCCTTCGGATTCCCGTTTGATTAACGTCGAATTCGGAGCCGAGCGATCGGTTTGCGCGATCAGTTATCAGCGAGCAAAACGGAAATGATACATCCGAAATCATGGCGTAAACGTTGGGTTTTCAATGTACTGCACTTTTATCCGTCTGCAAATTACTGGGTCACGGTCAGAGGTCAGAGCCCCCTATCTATCAGCACCCTAGCGCCCGCTATCAGTGAGTGTGCTTACAATTGATTATCGCTATAATTAGTGTTGTTCGAAATGGCGAATTTGATGTTATTTTTGAGTTTACAGTTTCGGCGAACAGTAAACTTAAAAATAACACCAAATTATATTAAATACAACGCTTTTTATCATACTTTGCTCATCTCCATATAAAAGCACTCTTCGATCTGGAGTAATCTACGCCCCAATTCGAGCAGTTCAAATGTCAACACGATGGCCTGAATAGCTAGGTCAATGTAAACAAAGCAATTTTGTACATATTGCATACGCTTCTCGTCGGATCTAAAATATTACCAAATCGTATGTGTTGTACAGTGTTATTTGTTTTGTGGTCCATTCTATGGTTGGTTTGGTTTGGTTTGGTTTAATGGTTGGTGGTTTGGTACAATGGTTTAATTTCACGCTAACCTATTCGAGAAAGCCCTGTGCACTGTTCGACAGTGGAGCAATACTACCATTACTTTTTATTATTACTCTGATCCTTGCTATATTTTCCTAAAGCGCTTCCCCTCCTTTGTAGGTAATGTGCAAAAATTTCGTGCAAACATGTGCTCGTCCTTACTATCAGGCTTATCGTGCCACCTTTTATCACGTTACTACTCGTAGGTGTAGAGCCCGATAGCACTTAGTCTCTGAATCGGCCTGCTTCCTGTTTTTTTACTTCAGATCTCTCGTGTGCTGCTAAAACTAAAAGCTAAAACTGCAGACGACGAACTGTAACACCCTTTTTCTAATCCGCAGATGTCAGATGAGCGAAGGAAGGAGCCACTGTGAAGGAAATATGTATCCGGACGAGGACATTTACCACGGTGACAGCAATTCGGAGCTGGAACCAGATCTCTTGGAGGCTCAGCGCTCTGCCGGGAAACCCCGGGAGGTCTTTACTGGCACCGCGGCTTTGGTTAGTATTTTTGCAGTAGTAATTATTATTTACGCTTGTCTTTTGTTTATTATTTACATTTATCATTTTCATTTCTATCATTTGCAGAGGACGGACTGCGGACCAATTACACCAACGGAAGCGGCGCCACACATGTCGACATAGACATACACGTTGATGAGATGCCACTTTATAAAAATCCGTCACAGGTATCTTGGACCATCCTGGGGATGGTTCAGGATCCGGTGCAACAGACAGAGCCGTTTGTGATCGGCACCTATACAGGAGCGAAGTGGCCCCAACGGATGCGTGATTTTCTCCGTCCGTTAGTTGAAGAGGTAAATTCGTTGTATGGACAAAACTTCGCCATAAATGGGGCCTCCGTTAAGTTTGACGGATTCAACACTGATCACAGAGCACTGTGCTTAATCAAAGGTAAGAATTTACGGGACGGGACGGGAATTGACGGGAATCATTGCCAGATTTATCATAATGAGTTTTTTTTTTTTCAGAAGTCCAAGAAGGTTCGCAACTGGCTTGCCACAAGTGCGAAGCCATTGGCTGGCAGGAGCAGGAGAAGGGTATGGTGTACCCCATCGAAAAGGGTGCACCGAGAAACGACGCAGGTTTCCGACAGCTCCTATACTTTGGCCACCACAAGGAAGAGCTCGTTGGCGAGGGCGACAACCAGAGGATGGTCCCAATCCGACCGGCTTTGCTTGACATCGCCGATATCGACATGGTACAGGACTTCCGGATCGGCGATGAAGAGCATCTTCTACACACAGGTATCATGGCCAAATTGTTACATAATGTCATGAAGGGAAATGGTAGTGAGATTTTGCCGATAGAAGACAGAAAACTAGACAGAAAACTAGAAAACTAGACAGTTGCGGAACCAATTTTAACCAATTTCTATCCTTGTACAAGGAGAAATTCGACCAAATAAGTTATAAGTTTCATTGCCTGACTCATCTGGTGGATGAGGTCACACGATTTGGGCCGTTGAAGAGAAATTCGTGCCGGCCATTCGATAAGATGCTGAACTCCCTCCGGCACGTTGTGGACAGGCAGCAATCGGCCCTTGACCAGATAAGTAGTACATTGCTTCTCCGGGAAGCTGCTTTCCGGAAGTCGGGAAACGCGATTAATTTCCCTTTTGTAAGTAATAAACAAAGAAACGGCACGTATCATAGAGTCCACGGAGCCAAACGGAGCTGTATAACATAATATGCGAAGAAAACTTACCGAAGGAGCTAAATGTACTTAAATCCTTAGACAACACTAGAACACTTAACTCCCCCATTGAGTATCCCTTGCAGGATATTCTCTGCAAATTGGTGATGCTCCCGGCAGGACCAAACGAAATCCATAGAACACTAAGTAATAATAAGTAGTGATCAGTCGAATAATAAGTGATAATCAATAATATAAAATCTCAAATACTCAAATAAAAATACTAAAATAAATATAAATATATAAATATATATATTTATATATGTATAAATATATATGTATATATAATGTAAACTCAAAAAGACGGAATTAGTAGGCGGAACTACGGTCTCGTTCGACCAATCATCGTGGCCGGTACATAA